>NW_015386333.1:2789661-2812889 GCF_001527695.2 Protobothrops mucrosquamatus
GGGAAGCTTCCGTTCGGCTCTCCAGGAGATTGCGATCCCTCCTGTGCTGCCAAACTATCCTTCCCTTCTTCACTGTCCCTACAGAACAGCTCTGGTCTGTCTAGGACTAGGCAGACCTCCCCAAACAGCTGAAAAGCAACGATTCCTAGGGAGCCCCCAAGGAATACGTTGTGTCGCCGAGACGTTCACTCCTCCCCTCTCTGCATATTGATTCTTAATTGAGGCGTCATCCAATCATGTCAATTCTGGACCAAGATTTATGACTGTTCGAGTAAAATGTATATTGTAACTTTTCTAAGTTTGTTTCTCTACAAGTATCTTGTACACCAATTTCCTCTATCATGCTGAAAAAAGTCTTAGGCAGTCTCTTTCTTCCTTGTTTTCCTGTTTAGAACTAATGTCCCATCTAGTATTGTGTTAAAATCCCCTACTAAGCAAATATTTTGATATTCTATTTCTACTATTTTTCTATGAAGTTTTTGTTAAAATTCTTCTTGCTTATTGTTTCGTGCATATATTACTACCAAAAGTATCCGGTTTTTTTTTAAACAAGTTTTATTAATTTTCCAGTTTTACATCCAAGTATTTAGGAAGCAGCGTGGTGATTGGGAAATCAGTAGTCCAGTAACAAGATCTTTCGTACATGTCTCAGATTACATCATCAAAAATTCCCTCTCTATTTCCCTTGATTATTATATCACATTCAAATTAATACATTTCTAATTATAACTCGATCAATTAAGGCATTTATTAATATATTTTAACTTATACATATCCATGTCCTGTTTTTAAATTTTACCTATTTTCAATTACAGTGTTCCAATTTAGCCTTTAATATCCATAATATTTAGATTTCGGGTATCCCAAATTTCCCTTATTTCATTACAAAATAATTGTCATATCTAAAATACACATATTGTTTACTTAAATGCATTCTTACTTTATTTCACAAATATATTCTATTTCCCATCCTAGTACCTCATCACTTATTAATAAAGTATCCTTTATTGTCTCAATCCAACTTCCATATTATAATTCAAAAACTATTCTAATGGCTAATTTTCATTTCCCTTATAAATCTAAGTCCTAAATATTAAATCAATTAATATCTTTTAAAATCTCCTTAGCCCATTAAGTAAAATGTTAGGCTCTTCCATTATAAGTCAAAAAAGGGGGGGAAATCCCATTTTTAAGTCTAACTCTAGCTTTCTTTCTGTGCCAAGCAGGCTTCCATACCAGTGCCTTTAAATCCTTAAGTGGATCTCCCTTCATTCGTACACATGTTATTTGAATCAAGGAAGACCATCCAGTTATCAACTTTTCAAAGGAACTGGCCCCTTTATAATCATTGGAATGTTGCCCTAGTAGTTCAACTCTCCATGTTCGGTTTAGAATATTTGTCGTCAGTTCAATCTGGTCTTCTTCTTCTTCCAGTTTCATCTGGCTTGAGTAAAAGGTCATATCCAATGTTGTGATTGTTCTTTGATTGTCTAGTTATCTAGGTCAGTGATGGCGAACCTTTTAGAAACCGAGTGCCCAAAAACTGGCCCTGCCCCTGCTCCACCCCCTGCCCCGCCCCTGCATGCCCTGCCCGCCCGCAGGGCCACTCACCACCTCCACGGCCCGCCGCAGATCGCCCAGGCAGCCCAGCAGCACTATGGCAGTCACACCCTCTGCCCGCGTCCTGCGGCATCAACTGTGCACGATGGGATGTGAGGGCAGAGTCTTGTCTACGCTGCCTGACTGCCATGTCCTCCGCATGGGCCACGCTCAGGGTCAACTCTCCTTCAGGGGGGCTGCCGGAGAGGAGGAGTTGCGGGGGAGGCGAGGCTGGGGCAACGGCACGTGCGCCTACAGAGAGGCCTCCGAGTGCCGCCTCTGGCACCTGTGCCATAAGTTCGCCATCACTGATCTAGGTTCTCAATATGCTGTGGTTGTTGATCTTTAGCACCCTCCATCTTAGTGTTGCTTTCTTCAGTTTCTGTTGCTTTTTGAATTGCAGAGTTTTTAGTTGAAATCAGGATTTGACTATCCAAGTTCTCAGTGGATTGTACTTGTTGTTCTTTAAAGTCCTCTTTGATATTAATTTGTTCCCCTTCTATTGCTTTTTGGATTGTAAGTTCATCAGTTGAAATCTGGGCTTCATTTTGTGAATTTAAGGTGGCACCTTTGTCTTTCAATCTGGAATTCATTAGCTCAATAGCTTCAAGGATTTTTTCAAGTATAAGTTTATATTAAGTTGTGAGTATTATTCCTCCATTTCTATGGTGTTTACAGATAGTCCTTTAGTGGAGACTATTTTTGATAAAAGTCAGTGAATGTCCACCTCTACTATTCCTAGAAGTTGTTTTCACCACCCAGCAGTTTCAAATTCTTATCTTTTTTATATAGTGCCAAGGACAAATCTAGGCAGTAAGCAGGTCTCACAATCAAAGAGATTCAGTTGCTATACCAGGCTTTGCCACAAGATGTCCCTGATAGCATGTAAAGTCTTTTTCCAAACACAAGTTAGGCTTTTATCCAGTTTAATTTTTTTCCCCAACCTACAAGTAGATAAGGTAGAAATGGGAACTTTTTGGGATCCCAAATATTCAAAAAGTGCAAGTCCAGTTATTTAGTTGTTTAGTTTAGTTCTTTTCTTTTCAAAGCTTTATTTTCCCAATGTAGGCAGACGCCGCCATGTTAAAAGGGGGGGGGGGAGAAATTTCAAGAGGCTTTTACAGGAAGATAGTTGGGATACAAGAAAGGTAAGGCAAGGTCTCACCCAATTCCTCCGCGGTGCTTTCATTGTGCTTGGTGGTGATTTTGGCTTTCGGCTGGTACGGCTTAGTGATCGGCCTTGTTGATGGCCGATCTTTTCTCTGTCGGTCCAAAGGAGCTGCCTCGGATCAAACGGAAGGGCTGCTGCCCTTCCGCAATCTGTCGAGGGTCCTCCTCACAGTCATCACCCCTCCAGGGCGACTTTCAACCCTTTTCAGGGTCTCCAACAAAGAAAAACCGGACGGTGGAGAGAGCGCTCCCCCCGTGCATCCTTCAGCCCCGCAATCGCAAACTGGAAGCCAAGTATCTGTTTTTGATTTAAAATTATTGCCACCATTACAATTCTTCCTTTTCCATCTGAATTGATCATTTTAGAGTCTATTGTCCCTTTAACATATACAGCTACTCTTTTTTGTTGTTGTGCTGATGCATAGTAGAGTTTCCCAATTTTTGGACATTCTAAAAGTTTGTAATATTGTTTTTTTGTGCATGTCTCTTGTAGACAAATTATATTTATGTTTAATTTCTGCAATTTAAAAAAAATCTTTTCCTTTTTGATGGGGAGTTCAATCCATTTATATTCACTAAAAAAATCCTGTTTTCCTTCTCCATTTTGTTTACTTATATTTAGGTCTTGTTGATCTCGTGGTTCTCTGCTCTCTCACCATTCCCTCACAATCTTGGTCTGTCTTCCCTTTCTCTTCTTCAATTTGTGTAATTGTTTCCTCTGTTGCTTGTTCTATCTGTTTCTGGACTTCTCTATCCTCTTGTTGAAGAGACAAAAAACTTAGATAAGCTAAATGAGCAAATGCTTGATATAAAGACGCAATTTGATGCCCATCAACAAATGATTGCTAAAAATGAGCAAAGAATTCAGAAAATGGAGGATAAATCAGAAGAAACTGAGCATTTGCAACTTTCATTGTCAGCTTCCAACAAGCAGAGTCAATGGAGAAGCTGACAGGAAGTTGCAAATAGCAACCATGTGACATTGCTCCTAGCAGCTGTACAAGAGTCACCTAAAAACTGCAGTTGGAATTGCCATTGCAGTCAGTAAACATTTTTAATGAGTTTGACGAGTTCCCAATCCAAATTACTGTCATTAACCAAGGTCTACTTTTTTGAAAAAAAAGCATATCTACTGAAATCATTGGTACATAAACTGGGAGCCTTAGGAAGGGAGACAGTCTGCATGTTTTTAAGTCACATGTTCCTCAGATCCAAAATCATGGCAGGTGGGCTCCATCATACTGTTATTAAAATGGCCTGTCACTCTTAGAATACACAGTTCCTCAATTTCACTCAGAAACTAAATACTGCATTCATTACGACTCTTTGTTGAATGCAGGGGTTATTGTGTTACTGAAGACTGAGGCTAAGGCCCACATAACATACACCCATAATGGAAGTTATCATAGATTATGATAAAGTATTATTCAAGTCTCCATAATAATTGTGTTTATTTAAAAGCCAGTTTGGTATAGTAGCTAAGGTGCTGCAATAGAAACCAGGTGACTTAAAGGAAAAACAGGAAAGTGTTACCAGAGAGGAAAGGTTGTCTTGAATTGACTAAAAAGAAAGATGGGATTAAAAAAAAAGTTGAATACTTGCTAAAGATGGGCTCCTATTTGGAAATCTCTCACCCCTTGTGAGATTTCCCAGCCTCCTGATCTTCCATAAGGCCCTGAGGAGGGAATTCATGGACTAATAACAGATCCCACAGTTTTATTGCTTTTGTCCTTATAAGCCACTAAGAGTTGCCTTGTGGTGAGATGGGCAACAAATTTAATAAATAAATAGCAGGTTTCACCTAAGAAAAGAAACAAAAAGAAAAAATTCTACGTAGTCAAAAGCTTCATGGAGTTGTGATCATTGTGGAAGCAGGATATATATAGGGACAGCTAAACATCTGAAAATGTTTTTCAACATTACATTTTAAAAACTGCTTGGTGGTGGGAATAGCAAGAGAAAACTTTTCATCCTGCCATAAGACTGATGTGAAATTGTGTATAGATCTGTACATCCAAAAATACCCTTGAAGTAGATTTGAATATAATCCCTTTCAAAATGTACTTTTTGCAAAAGTGAAAAACTTTATGCCCAAAAATATAATTCTGCTTTCTTTTGTTCTAGGATCCCATGATGAACTTCTGTCTCCTTCTGCTTGCCTGGTGGTAGGAAAAGTCGTCAAGGGAGGAACTGGCTTATTCGATCTTAAGCAACCTCTAAAATAGATGTTGGGTTTTTTTAAAAAAAAACCTTGATTTTATTGCAAAGAATAAATTTGCTGCTATGCATTTTATATTTTATTTTTTTAGTGTTTGTTGTCTGAAAGTATCATCAGTTAATCTTTCTAATTTAATAATTACCTGCATCTTTGGATTTTCAGGGATTATATTTAATAATAAAAATGGTATGTTCATCCTTTAATTTTGGCAAGTGAGTTTATTGAACAGTCTATATTAGGGGTGTCAAACTGCCAGCCCACTGGCCAGATGCGTCACGAGGAAACCGCGCCCACCCCATTGCCGGCAATGGAGAAAAAGCTCCGATATGTCATGTGACGTCACGAGTTTGACATGTCTGGTCTATATAATTCAGTTTTTAAATATTTTTCTGGATTATCTAGTATAAAAAGTATCTTTGTGGTAGCAGCTTCTCTTATGTTTATCAAATCTTAAATGAAACAACAACATAAACCAGGGGTGTCAAACTCAATTTCATTGAGGGCCGCATCAGCATTGCGGTTGCCCTCAGAGGGCTGGGTGGGTGTGGCCAGAGTGGGTGCAGCCTACTGTGTGGGCGTGGATGGAGTGGGTGTGGCCTACTGGGTGGGCATGGCCAGCTCTATATAATTTGCATCAAGGGGGCCTGTGGGGGCCTGGGCAGGAGTGGCACAGATCTGAGGGTCTCTGGCAGAAGGGGGTGGGACCAGGGCAAGTGCCAAGGCATGGTCCACTGGAGGAGCCTCACTGTTCCTCTCAGGCCATGCGGGGGGGGCTCGATGGTACTGTGGGCTGCCTGGAGCCCTGGACAGCAGAGGTCAAATGCCCAGTCTGGCCCTTGAGCACCTACGGCACCAAGCCCAGTCCCACTTCCTCAAGGGGGTGCCCAGCTGCATTTACCTCCTCCTCAAGGCTGCTGTGTTTGCTCTCCTTACCCAGGTTGTTCATGATGGGTACGAGGGCAAAGTCAGAGGGAAGCCCATTCCCTTTCCATGGGAGGAGACCCGGCTTTATATCCAAAGCTTCCTTAGCAATAGGATGGGAGACCCCCAGGATAGGCCAGGAGGAGGGGGCAAGGGAATGGTGAAAGGGCAGCAGGGCAGGACTAAAGCAGGACTTCCCTCAGACCCTCCCTCTCCTTTCCTTCCTTCCTTCCTATGTACAGAGTGGTGGGAAAATATTTGAGATGAGGGCAGGAGAAAAACAGGCAAGAAACGCAGCTGGGGAGGTGTCACCCTTTGTGAGGAATGAAGAAATGCACATGGCCCTCACATACTTCACATATCTGGCTTGGTGGGCTCTGGGGGAGGGGATGCCATGAGCAGAGTGAGAGTCAACATTACCTGCGCAATGCTGTCCAGCCCCCAGCCTGCCCAGTTTTGGCAGGCAGCAAGGCACTCTCCTCACAGTGCCGAGAGGCTGAGCCAGGCGGCGGGAATCTGAAAAGAAGCATGTTGCCGCCCAGCCCCAGCCTGCCCGGTTTTGGCAGGCAGCAGGGCGTTTTCCTCACAGTGCCGAGAAGTTGAGCCGGGCGATGCAAAGCTCACCAGCTTTGCACCTTACTGCCTGCTGAAACTGGGCAGGCTGGAGGCTAGGCAGCATTGCACTTATTCGCGCCACCCGGCTCAGCTCTTGTCGCTGTGAGGAGAGCGCCCCGCTGCCTGCTGAAACCCCTCCCCCAGAGCCCATCAAGCTGGATATGTGAAGTAGGTGAGGGCCATTTGCTGGCTACTTCCAGGCGATGGTGCATTTCTTCATTCCTCACAAACGGTGACACCTCCCCAGCATGCACCCAGGGGGTGGGGCTGACGCAGCAGGGGCTGGTTCCTTGCTGGTTCCAGACAGCCTTGTGGAGCTAAGACTGAATGCATTTCAGCATAGATGGCCACCACAAAATTGTACATTGCTCCTGGCCGGCCTGGGCCAGGGCTAAGGCAGCAGGGGCCATTCCCTCACTGTTTCCAGGATGGCTTCACAGGCCGCATCTGGCCCCCGGGCCTTGTGTTTGACATGTCTGATCTAGTGGTTTTAAAGCATGCAAATGTGAGTAAATTGATGGGAAGGTAACAGCCAATGGAAAACAGTAGGCTTCTATACAAGATGGTTCACATGGAGGATGAGTAGGAAAGTAACTGGGAACCTGGAGAGGTGCAGCAGCCTTGCAGGAATTCTCCCTTCAATGCTATGTCTTAATGGAGAAAAGCCACACTTTTTTTTCTAATTTAAGCCCAGTAGAATATTGAAAAGCATCCCCTGAGGTTGATATTTTCAGTTGCTTCCACTTCTTTCCATCCCATCAAGTGTGATAACGACAGGGATTACTTTACCATTTGGGAACGTTGGAGGAATCTCCTTCAGCACACACTCCTCTCCAGGGCAGTTCCTCTCTCCACTTTCATATAACTGCAACAACTATGCAGGATTCGTTTTCGTGGTGCAGCAAAAAGACCTGTGGAAGTTTTCTTCTTTGCTTTGGACAAGATGAAAGCATATTGCAGGAGGAATGAAAGAAAAATAATGCAGCAATACCTAGTACCAGCAATCACACCATGATTTTACACCTAATCACTGCATTTTATTTATTTACCAAATTTACATTATTTTGGACAGGCACTGCGCTGTGCCTTATAACCTTTGCTTTATTTTGCAAACCATCTTGCCTGATGAAAAGCTGAATATATGAGCTCAGACAGATCAATTGTTCAAAATATGGAAGAATGAGTTTAAAAACAAAGAAACCTTATTTTTCTAGCTACATTTCTGTTGTTTGATTGAAACCTACATTATAAATGTATTTTGCTATTTTCTGAAGAAAGTAGGTCCTATTTTCAAGCTATAGGATATCGATTCTACATTTTCCTCTCTCTGGCGTCGTCAAGCTGCCTCGGAATATGTCGAGTTTCTGATTCTCTTGCCGCCTTCAAGCCTGGGCGCTGAGGACTGGCGTACGGGGACAAAGGGCTCCTGGAAGCGGAGTTGGCCTCAAAAAATCGCGACCTGCTCCACTTCAAGAGAGATGCGCGCGCAGGCGACCCACGCCTCTCCAGGTTGCTGTGGGAATCTGCGCAGATGAGATGACTCGGGCCTCGTGGGCACTGCGGAGTCTGAGTTAAAAGAGGAGAGGCCTCGCGATTTTCCCAGTCTCGCGCGATTTTCTTTTCAAACGTATTTTTGTCCTTGTTCCGAGTTGATCTTTGTGGACGCGGAGTTCCGGAGCTCTTTAGAGCGGGCCGACCGTCTGAGTGAGGTATCTCATATTACACAAATAGAGTAACCAGTTTACGTGTTGTATGCTTGTGCCGGAGGCATAAAACAGGGCTGGCAGGCACCCTGAATGCTAACAGCATCTCCGAAGCCGCTGCTGAATCGAGGATACATCCATTGCCTGGTTAGGGCAAGTGGGTTTCTTGAATCTCGCATCCCAACAATGACCACCTCGAGACGCGGCATTGGCAGCCACTCCGGCGGTGACTGTTTCTTCTTTTGTTTCTCCCTATGGCTGTTAATTATCAGTGGATCGCCTTCCAGTAATTGATCTGTTCTTAAAGACATCTGAGGACGCCGCAGATATTATTTTGTTATTCTCCTTAAGAACAGTCTTTTCCAGGATTATAGAAAGAGTACTGTAATCCTGGATTGATTTTTTGTTCGTTTGTTATTATAGTTGGTTTATTGAAAAACGACCTAATGGCTGAGTTCTGTCAGAAGAATAATTTGGGGTTCCAACTAGAGCCAGAGCTGCGCAAGAATAAATAAAAATGAGATCTAGGCATCTGTGAGGAAAGAAGAAATATTTATTCCTAAAAGCAAAGCAGTTCGCATTTAGGGACAGGCTGCGGAGAAATGAAGTACAGCAGCAGATTTTTATAGGGGGAGCTTGTTCCGGGATGTCACGTGCTGATTCTAGGGGGACCCTTGGGCGTGTGTGTAGGTATGTAGGTATGTTTATTCTTGTGAACATGCAGTTCCTCTGGGAGACCGAATTTAATTAACTCCGTTTGTATTTGCAGACCTTATCCTTTTATATGTGGATTAAGTCTCTGTAACTTATTTGAGGAAGTTTGCTAATTTTAGTTGATTAACTTATATGGATTAGCATACACCCTATTAATGGGTGTAGTTTATAACCATATCTTATGTCTATTTGTAACATCATAAAGGAAACATCTTTAGGAAGACAGGTTTATTAAATAACATTGTTAGAAAGAAAACAATGATGTAGCGTTTTAAGCTATGGAGTCCTAATTTCTATAGATGAGAAATTATTCTGGGAAGAAAATAATTTGAAGGGATCAATACCAGGCCAATTATCCCAACAAGTGACAACCCTCACAATCTGCCATGCCCAGTCTTCAGCAAGTTTTTCCTGGAGTTTCACTAGATGGGGGTTCATTTAAGGTCTTGTTTGGCCCATATGCATTGTGGATACATGGTACATTAATAATTGCATCTATTGGAACATGCCAATAATTACAAATACAAAAATGAATATCCTATTTTTCCCACTACTACCCCTACTAGGATTTTTTTTAAAGGTAAAACATAGGCAAAAGGAAAAAAAGTCACGCATCTTTATTTTTTTCCCTTACTGGTCCACATGGAAACAACAGTGCTGAAATAATTCTGTGATGGGATTATTGAGAGAGGCTGAAATGCAAATTTGTCTTGAGACAGCACAGCAGACTAGGCAACAGTACAGGGATTAGGCAATAACAGTTGGGAAAGCAAAAAATGTGCCTTTTTCCAATGGCTAAGAGAAAATGACTTGCCCCAAGTTATCCAACCCGCTTTCATGGCTAAGGTAGGACTTGAATCCACATTCTTTTTCTTTCTAGGTTGGTCCCTTAAACTAAACTGGCTCTCATCACAAATTTGTTTAACTTCTTTTCCTTGGTTTTAAGTGTAAAGAAAACAAGTTTAGCACATACTTAGCAATATCTAGTCTTCACTTTGTAGTTCCAAATGCATTATTAAGGATATATCCAGATTAAAATGCAAAAATCGCTTAAATTTTGCTACACAACATATGTTGGCTTCAGATCTTCTGAATCACATTTCTTAAACTTTCTTATTACTGATTATATAGAGCAGCGGTTCTCAACCTGTGGGTCGCGACCCTTTTGGGGGTCGAACGACCCTTTTACAGGGGTCGCCTAAGACCATTGGAAAACACATATTTCCGATGGTCTTAGGAACCGAGACACTGCCAAAGCTGCCGCCGCCGCCTCAGGAACGCATAGTGGACGAGCCAAGGAAAGGAACTGAATAAGGAGAGGGGGCGTGCCCGCATGTGTGTTTGTGTGTGCGTTTGTGTAGAGTTGCTATTTTCAACTCCCAATATTACGAAGAAAAAAAAAAGATTGACGTGAATAAAATGTGGTGGAAGACAACTGCTGTGTGTGTGTGCGTGTGCGTGGTGTTAATCATATTATTTCCCTCATCACGCGCCTTGAGCCGCGACGCCAATAACCGTCTGCTCTCAGTTCGTGACGAGCGGGGCTCTTCTCTCTTTTCCCATCCCTGCTTCAAGCGAAACGTTGAAAACCATACGACACCGAGAGGTGCGTGTCCCGCTGGCAAGGCTCAGAGGAAGCACCAGGATCAGCGCCCCTTTCTGCCTGGTTGGTGCTTCTCCGAGGCCGGGAGAGCTCAGGGGAAGCACCAGGATCAGCTCCCCTTTCTGCCTGATTGGCGCTTCTTCCGGAGCTGATCCTGGTGCTTCTCCTGAGCCCCGAAGAAGCACCAATCTCCTGGAAAGCAGCATTGATCCCGGTGCATCTGCTGAACCCTGAAGAAGCGCCTATCACCTGGAAAGCAACATTGATCTGGGCCAGCGCACTCACACACAAACATGTGAGAGCAGTTACAGCTGAAGGCATTTCAGCCTTCAACTATGGCTCCCAGTCCTCTGGCGCCTCATTGGCTCAGGCCAGCCGTCTGTCAGAATCTACGTCCCGTGATTGGCTGGCTCCCTCAATGCGTCCCTCCCTTGCAGAAAGGGTTTGGCTCTTCATGCCGGCTTGCCCCCTCGCGGGGCTCCTGATACTGTAGGCCCCGCTAGCTGGGAAGGTGCACCGGAGTCCCGGCTGCTGGGAAGGTGATCGACCCACTCCTCTCCCACTGCCCACTCTGCCCGGCTCAACCTGGCTGGAGCAGCCTTAGTGCTTCCAAAGGTGGCCACTTCAAAGTCACACGGGCTGCCCTCGGCCGCTCCCCTCCCCTCCGCGCCTTCAAATCAATCCCCAATCGGAGAGAGAGAGAGAGGGAGGAAAGGAGGAAGATAGGGAGGGAGAAAGAGAGAGAAAGAGGGAGAAAGAAAGGGAGAGAGAAATAGAGAGGGAGAGAGAGAAAGGGAGAGAGGGAGGGAGAGAAAGACAAAGAGGGAGAAAGAAAGGAAGAGAGAGAAATACAGAGAGGGAGAGAGAAAGAGGGAAAGAAAGATGGAGAGAGAAAGGGAGAGGGAGGGAGAGAAAGAGAGATAGGCAGAGAGAGAAAGGGAGAGAGAAAAAGAAGGAGATAGAAGAAAGGGAGAGAGAAAGGGAGTGAGAAAGGGAGAAAGGAAGAAAGGGAGAGAGAGGGGAGAGAGAGAAAGAAGGAGAGGGAAAGAGAGAGAGGGAGAGAGAAATAGAAAGGGAGAGAGAGGGGAGAGAGAAAAAGAAAGAGGGAGACAGAGAGGAGAGAGAGAAAGAGGAAGAGAGAGATTAAATTAGTAACATGATTGTTAAGTGAATCTGGTTTCCCAACTAACTTTGCTTGTTAGAAGGTTGCAAAAGGTGATCACATGATCCTGGAACAATGTGACCATCATAAATATGAATCAGTTGCCAAGCATCGAAATGTAAATCACATGACCCTGGGGATGTTGCAACTGTCATAAGTGTGAAAAATGGTCATAAGTCACTTTTTTCAGTGCCGTTGTAACTTTGAACAGTCACTAAGCAAACTGTTGTAAGTCAAGGACTACCTGTACTTTATCACTTTTTTCCATTTTTTGGGGGGGGGTCAAGTTTTTGACACCTCACTAGGTGACTGGTGGTACTCGAATGTTGCCATATTCTAAAAGTGGTACAATCGGTGAAAAGGTTGAAAAGCCCTGATCTAAATAATATTATCAGTAGGAGTGAATCCACTGTTTTCCCAACAAGATTGGAAATACTTTTATTTTTAATGTGATGGTGTAATAAATTCTAATCCAGGAACTCTCAGTTTCATTGCTTAATTTTCTTTCCATCTTACTGCTTATCTTCAAACCCAGTTTTTGTGATTAATCACTATGCTTTAATTATGTTCAATTTGTAACAATGAAAATACATCCTGCATATCAGATATTTACATTACAATTCATAACAGTAGCAAAATTACAGTTATGAAGTAGCAACAAAAATAATTTTATAGTTGGGGGTCACCACAACATGAGGAACTACGGTATATTAAAGGGTCGCGGCATTAGGAAGGTTGAGAACCACTGATATAGAGTATAAGCTTTCTCTAGCTTCTTCATCTAGACCAGGCATGTCAAACTGCCGGCCCGCAATGTGGAAAATGTCTTGTGACATTGCAAGTTTGACATTCCTGATCTTGACTATTCCTTTCTCAAACTCCCCTTTCTACACATAGTTACAAATCATTAACTTTCTTACAAGCATATACATTTATGAAAATCAAAGCTGTAAACATGGCAGCTCTGCTTAACCATACATTTCACTCATCTCTTATAATGCAGTTTACAAATACAAAGGCAGATTAGGGCTAGTATTACTTTTAATATACTTTGCAATGGAGTTTTGGAAACAGGCTTTTGTTGGGTTGTAGTTTTGCAATTTCTTCCTCTTAATTAGCATATGTGATAAGAAAAAATAGTTAACCAGGATTTAATAGAAGAAATCAGCTGACTAAATTTATGTCTGATTAAATTATCTATCAGACTGTCATTGCAAGACCAAGACACAAGCATTCTTGTCCAATTTCTTGGGGAAAGGGATAAGAAAAGGAAGAAAAAGAAGAAAAAGAAAAAGATTTCTCTCCACATTGCCTTGCTAGCCAGGCTAGCCAAGATGGAAAGATTATTCCTTGTAGCTTAGTTTTCATAAAGAGATTTAGAGGGAAGAAATATTTTGCAATTGCAAAAAAAATCAGAATAGGCTGCAGAGTGAAGAAGGATTAAAGAGTCTCCCCCCATCTTTTTTTTTTCCCCTCAGCCTCCAGCGTTTACTTGCAGGCTGGTAAGCACAGGTAAAGTGAAGAAACAGAAAGATATTGCTCTCTATGGGTTATTTTCATAGATCATCAAAGCAGCATAATTAAGCCATCTTTGTAACTTTTCTTACTTTAAACATAAAATTACAATATTCATACATATACAATAATAGTAAAATAGTCTCTTTCAATGTAAACGTCTAGAAACATTCATATATTCAATAACAACTTTTCAAGAAAATAGTTCTTTTAAGGCTTTTTTCTTTATTTTTTCTTTTAATACAATTGAAAGTATCTTTATTTTGCCAAATTATATTAAATTACTAGTTTCATCCCATAACACTCCATAAATCTTGTGCATTTCACTTTTTTCGCCTAAATCCAGGCATGCACCAGCCTAAATCCAGATGTCCAGCAACCTTCCCAATGGAGAGGTTGGGGAACCATGTGAAGCCGAAGTTCCCTTTTCCTTGTCCCTACCTTTTGTGCCTGTCAGTTTGGGGTGTATGTTTACACCTGAGGAGACCTATCCAAAGTCTCTTGGTCACAGCCAAGTGAAGCGCACAAGAGTTTGGTGTAGTTAGGAAAGGCACAAAGCATAAAATCAGACAGTATTGGAAAGGAAAAAAGGGAAAAATTCACACATATGTACACACAATTCATTCACTTTATATTTGGATATAAAACTCACAGTTCGCACAACACATTTAACCTAGTTAACTGAGTTTTAAAAGTGCACAGTTCACTGAATCTTAAATAAGTCAAATAGGTTGTGTTCACATGCTGAGATACACAGAATAACTGATATTGTGGAACAGCCTTAGTCTTAGCACTGCTTTCAACTTGGGCACTGAGGAAACATGCAAAATCATTGATAAATCTTGAAATTATCTTTGATTATCTATATTGTCCTATTTTTAAACATCCACTGAAATGATGACTTGATAGTTGCTATTCACAGGATTCTAAAAAAATATTAAAATGTTCAATAATAAAATATATGTTCAGAGACTGGGTTTTTCATTCTTTGCACACCAGCAGCACTGTAGTTCCTGTTGCCTAAACTGTAAGTTTTTGTTCAGGCCATTGTAGATATGCTGCAATTAAGTACTGATTTATTAAGAATATTGTTGGAAAGAGAGTTTGATTTTAAATTGTTACTTATGTCAATTTAATGTTACACTGAGTATGAGAGCAGTATTTGAGAAAAGAAAGAATACCATTCAAGTCTATGTTAAATCCAGTTCTGGTAGTGATGAATCTGTAATGGTGATTGATCAACAGATGGGCGATAGTGCACCAGTATGTTTATAAAGGGATAATAAGACTTCCATCGTAGTCTTAAACTCTCTTCAGCATTATTTATAAGTCCTGTGTTTGAATATACTTTACTTTAATTCCACAGCCTTTCAATAAATTGGCTTAGGAAGAATGCAAGTACGGCTGTCTTCTACCATT
Organism: Protobothrops mucrosquamatus; assembly: GCF_001527695.2. Classification (NCBI taxonomy): domain Eukaryota; kingdom Metazoa; phylum Chordata; class Lepidosauria; order Squamata; family Viperidae; genus Protobothrops; species Protobothrops mucrosquamatus. The sequence continues at coordinate 2,804,301 of NW_015386333.1, forward strand.
ATAGGCAATAGTGTAAATAATATTGAATGAAAGTCACCACGTCTGGGGGTGGTTTTTTTTAATTCCTGCAATGTGTTAATGGACTGTACAACTGAAAAGAATCGTATCTTTCCATAATGGATTCTATTTGGGTATTTTTTTGTTTTAAATTTTAGAATAAAAAATATCCAGTTCATTTAATACAGCTAATTAACTTAGCTAAATGAAGCAAGGTAATAAGAACGTTGGTAGAAATGTTAGTTTTCAGTCTTTTGAGATACCTCTCTTGCTTTTTTTTTTCCTTTCTATTAGGACACTAAAAATTTCATGCCTGTGGAGTAGCATTATCACTTGTGGATTCCATGTCTTTCCTTGTAAGTAAACCAGAACGAATTAGGGTGAGTGTCAAACACTTTCAGCAAAATTTAACAAGAGAATGTCCTTTCTTTTTTGGATTCACGCGATGACAAATAATGTAATTCTAGTTATTTATACTTCTGTAGATATATTTCATCTGTTCTGGTAATGATAGGATTGAGTTACTAACTCAACATACAGTATAGATGTATTATTTTGAGCAATCAAAATTTAATTTTGGAAGGTCCTCTGAAAGGAATAGAAATATTAAAAGAAAAAATCAGAATTTTGGGATGTTGCCTTAAAAATAGCAAAGACGATGTTAACAAAGACTGTGAAAATGGAAAATAAATGGAATGGGTAGAAGCAACTAATTTTAAGTTTGGGAAGAAAGTGAAATGCTTGGGTATGAGTATGGCTAACATGAATTGTAGTTAAACCAAAATAATTACCTTAAATGAAATCAAGAAGGATATGTTAAGATAGGAAAAATTATAATTGACATTGTTGGGGAGAATTTCTGTGATAAAAATCTGTCATGAGAATTACTCTATGAGGGAGATAGGCAGTTTCCACGACAGACAAACAGATAGATTAGATAGATTAGATAGATGATATATGTTTAAATATAAAACATTGCAAGATGCAAAAGAATAAAGATAATTCTTGATTTGGAATTGCATTTTGCAGACTGTTAGTTCAGATGAAAGAGTTCAGATGAGGGTTCAGCTAAGAAACTGGAGAATTTTAGAATTAGAAGAGTGCAATCTGAGATTCAAATGGCATGGTTTTCTGTGGTATGATAAAGTTAAGCTTAAAGTTCATCATAATAGACATGTCATATTGAGAATATGGTACAGATATAAAGTTTGTCTGTGCCTGAAAATGCCTTTATAGGTCTCAGCATAAAAAAACGTTTTATAGAAAAGAAACCATATGTAAAGAATGATTAACTTATCAAGAGTTATAACAGGAACATGGAAACTATAAGATGAAATTAAGAAATCCATTTGACTACTGAAGGATTTAGTTTTCAGTAATTTCCACTTACACAATTAAGAGAAAGATTTAAGGTAGATAAGACATTTTTAAAATAAATAAATACTTGGTATCATTGCATTTGTTGCTACTGGATGGGGGGGGGGGGAGAAGGTGGGATTGTATGGGATTTATGCCCTGGATTTTTTAATGTTGTAAGCCACCCAAAGTCACTATGTATGAGTTGGGCAGCCATATAAATTTGTTTAATAAATAAATAGTTGGTCTGATTAGCGAATAAATAAACATTTGGAATTGAGTAGCAGAAGACAGAATTTTAACTTGAACTATGACCAAAGGATAAAATATAATTACTAAAATGTATAAACTTTTATTGAAATTAGAACAGAAGATGAATACATTAAAGACTGTATAATTAAAGTAGGCTAAAAACTTTGGACACAATATACCAGTGGTGGCGAACCTATGGCACGCATGCCAGAGGCGGCACTCAGAGCCTTCTCTGTGGGCACGCACGCCATGCCCCGGAGATGGTAACCATCCCTCTTCAGCCAGCTGCCCGCTAACTCGCTGAGGTCCCACGTGGCCGGATGCATCCCAGACATGGCTGGTTTCCCTCCGCCCTGTCCCATCCCTCCTGGCCTCGCATGCTCTCCTTTTCCCGGGCACGACCCACTGCATCGCCTCCTCAGCTGTTGGCTGTTTGTCCAGCTCAGAGGCAGCTTCTCTGAACTTCTGGTGGCGGGCTGCAGAGCCCCAGAGTGCGCCGGTCAAGGGGCTGGCAGGCTGTGGATGCTGATAGATACTGTTGGTCCCCATGCGCTCGCTGGCCTCAGTGTGCGGGGGCCGATGGTGTCAGGCAGCAGCCGTCCCGGCCCCTGCCTCGCCTTGCCCTGCGATAATGGCACCCCAGCCCTGCCTTGCCTTACCCCGCAGGACAAGCCTCCTGCCCACTGCCCCATCTGCCAGAGACCCCTTGGATCTCCCCGAACCCTGTCTGGCCCCCACAGGCATCCCTCCCCATGAGCAACATCGAAGTGTCCTTGGCCACACTCACCCAGTCTGCCATGACCACAGCCACGCCCACCCAGTGGGCCATGCCCATCTGGCACCCAGTGAGAAATAAGTGGATTTTGGGTTGCAGTTTGGGCACTCGGTCTCTAAAAGGTTCGCCATCACTGCAATATACCAATGAAAATATCTGGTTAAAAGGATTGAAATTTACAATATGCTATAAGTTTAAAAAGAATGTATATAAATTTGTATACAATGATTGGAATATGATTACAGAAAAATTATGTAGAATGTATAAAAGTACTTCTAATTTATCTTGTAAATGGAACCATGAAGGGTCATTTTATCATATTCGGTGGACCTGTAAAAAAGCCAAAAAAATTATGATGTGTGTTATCTCTAAACATTTCTCTGCTGTTATATTTTAAGTTTAAAGGTCATGCTGGTTTCCCCCCCTTTTACTTAGTAGAAATATGATAATTATGTCACATTACCTTCTGGATGATTTTCTTTCACAGCGGTGGATGTCTGAAAAATTTATTCTTGAGGGCTTAAGGGAATTGGAGCTCTTTGGAGGTAAGTGCTTAAACGATATTCATTTTTTCTGCTTCATATTTTTCAGTATAAAGAAAATAAATTGGGTATTTGCAACAAACAAGATGCCACCCTGCATTCTTTTTGTAAAAGTTACAAAATTGGATTGGCCTCATTTGAGTATCTATTTTACAGAATCTACGGATATAATTCAAGGTTTCTCACATTAATCTCTTATGGATTGCAGCATTCACTGGGAATCCCTTAATAGTTATCATATACTTACCAATTGATTTCTAATGAATTTTTCTAAAATAATTTCTAATGATTTTTAATCTTTGAGTGCTAGATGTTTTGCAGGATGATATACGTCCATGGTCGCAAACCTATGGCACGGGTGCCAGAGGTGGCATGCAGAGCCCTCTCTATGGGCACACGCGCCGTTGCCCCAGTCCTAGGCCTTCAGCTGGGTTTTATAAAACCTTTTCGCTTTAGGCCTCTGCCGCCATGTGCAAATTTTTTTTTCAATCAATCAATTTCAACTTGATTGAAAAAAGATCCTGCAAAGTTGAAATTGATTGATTGAACTTTTTAGTCCCAGTCTGCCGTTACCACTGCAGCCACGCCCACCCAGCACCCGAGGATATATAAGTGGATTTCTGGTTGCAGTTTGGGTACTCGGTCTCTAAAAGGTTCGCCATCACTGATATAAGTGTTGGATTGATTATCTAAAGGTGTACACGGAAAATGCTAAAGTTGTAATCTATACATTTAGTCTAATATTTAGGAAAAATGTCTTCAGACAAGGTCAACATGAGTATAGGAAACAGTGATACTCATTAAAAAAAGAAATTCCCCTAGCAGTCTTTGCTGAGGGGGCATTATGGTGAAAAAGGAGATATTTGTTCATGAATGCTTGAAACTGTTGAAGATCAGAAAACCCTAATATTAAATTATTTATGTCCTTCTTAAGCTTTATTTATATCACTTGTTAAATAAAAAACAAGTCTGGGCAGCTCACAACACTAATGAAATTAAAAACAAGAAAACCAGGTGCCTCACCTTCCATCTTCAGTCCATCAACCCATACAGTCCTTGGACTCCAATCTTACAATTGCAAATGGCAATCATATGACTCTGGGATGCTGCAACTGTCTTAAATATATGCCGGTTGCCAAGCACATGACTATAGTGATGTTGTGATGATCATAGGTGCAATCATAAGTCATTTTTCAGTGATTTGTAACTTTGAATGGTTGCTAAACAAATGATTGTTAAGTTGAGAATCACCTATACTATTTTGTTACCTCTGTTGGTTTATAATCCATATTACCCCCATATGTCAACTTTGTCAAATTAGTCTTATCTATAAATTTTACAAAGTCTTTAAAGAAAATTAAGAAGCTGTTCCTAAAACTTAATTAAAAATGAAATTACTAAGCAGATCATAGAATAATAATATCATACCTACAAAAAGATCTCTTCTGCTAATCTTTAGAAATCTAAAAGTGATAGTGGTCATCTGTTTTGGGTATAGTTGGGGAGGTATTAATGAACCTGACAGCAAAGGTTTTTGAGTACTTTTAACAAATGTGGGAAGAATGAGTCCTGAGTTGGATTAATTAATTTTGTATTTGTATATATATTTATTTTAGTGTTGTGAGCTCCAGAGAGTCATGTACTGAGATGAGATGAGTGGCCTTATAAACAAATTAAATAAATTAATGTTGCTTAAAACACAGAAGAGAATAGAAACAAATTGATATTTCTCACTATCAATGATGATAGCAGGCAGCATTGGCCATGCTTCCTAACATTTTCTGTTCAAAAGGATTGAAAATAACCCTGCTTGAGTAGTTTCAATGAAAACAATCAGATAACCAAACAAAAATATCTTTCATAAAGCAGTTTCCAAGTATGTTGTATACTTTAATTGTGGATTTCATTGCCACAAATGGGTACAAAGTCACTAATTTATATTTTCTAATTGAAATCAAGATTTTGAAGGATATATCCACCAGTGGCTACTATAAGAGCAGTGTTGATTCTTCAGGTTTAGAAATAGTAACTACTGAACATAAGTTCTGGGAAACAACTGATGCCTTTTCTTTTTCTCCCTTAAAGAAAGAATGCAACTTTGTAAATGTGTGTGCTTTATGGGAGATAAAATGTGAGGTGTGTATATATGTGTATATACCATGTTTCCAAAAGAGGCACCAGGTCTTTTTTTTCGGGGAATGTCTTTATACTCATCTCCGGCACCTACAGCCCTGCCCAGCCGGCCCACTTCTTCTGCAGCCAAAGGAGCAGTTTCATTCTGCAGCTGGGAATGGAGCTCTGGCCTGCATTTTGCAGTCAGGCCTTTCTGGAAGCCTATGCAGCTGAGTACCGAGCTATGGATTCAGTCCATAGCTCAGTCCTCGGCTGCAGAGGTCTTACAGGCCTTTGATTGCAAAATGCAGGCCTGGCTGCAGAAGACCTCCACAAAAGAAGTGGGCCAAAAGAAGTGGGCCGGTAAGTAGAGGCTTGGCTGCAAGGTAAGTGGGGCGGGGTGCATGGGGCAGCCCCACACCCTCACCCTAGCTTGATTTTTAGGTGTGTGCCTCACTCCAAAAATAGGCCTTATTTTGGGGGTAGGCTTATATTAGGCCCACCCTCAAAAATCAAGCTAGGGCTTATTTTCAGGGTAGGCCTTACTTTTGGGGAAACAGTGTGTGTGTGTGTGTGTATAGAGTTGTCATTTACTGACTTTTGTTCTGCAATCATTCAAAGCTATGATGGTATTGGAAAAAGAACTTTATAGCCCATTCAAGATCTTCATAGCATCCTCAGTGACATGATCACCATTACAGGCTGTATATATAGTTTTGTATCTGACCTATGCTTTTTTTCTTTTTTTTCCTTTGCAAAATAGAGAGATAGGAGAGAAAGGGATTGTAAGAAAACAAGCAGTTCTTCAATACATTGAATGCTGTGCTCTGGGAAGGGGGTGGGGGTAGAACAAAAACAAGTGATTTCTTTAGGTAATTTCTCCTTTGCGTGATTTTCCCCCACTCTCACCTGCCTGAAAGAGGTTGGGGAGAAAAAGATTTCAAGATAAGTATTGTAAGCTTTTTGCACTATTGCACATCAAAACCAACGTAATTGGGCTGGCAACCTGGGGTTGGAACTATGGGTGCACTATGCAAACAGTTTTATCTCTTTTTCTTCAATCTCTCTGCTGTTTGGGGGATGGGGTTAGGGGAAGCAAATTCTACAGACAGTCTCTCTTTACCTGAGTCTTTCCTGCTACTTGCACAATCACATTGCTTTTAATGTGTAGTAAAGCAAACAGCTTACTCTCTGGGAAGTCTCTTTCTCTTTAATCTCTACATTCTGTGAATTGGGTGGGATGGGAAGAAAAAGCAAGTATTTTCTGTAGACAGTCTCTCCGCTTTTCTACACACCCAGCCACACATATATACAGATGTGCATGTATGTATATTTTGTATACATAAGTATTGGGTATGTCTAGTTTAATAAAGAGAAGGACAAGGGGGGACATGATAGCAGTATTCCAATATCTCAGGAGCTGCCACAAAGAAGAGAGAGTCAAGCTATTCTCCAAAGCATCTGAAGGCAGGACAAGAAGCAACAGATGGAAACTAATCAAGGAGAGAAGCAACCTAGAACTAAGGAGAAACTTCCTGACAGTTAGAACAATTAACCAGTGGAACAACCTGCCTCCAGAAGCGGTGAATGCTCCAACACTAGAAGTTTTTAAGAAGAGACTGGACAGGCATTTGTCTGAAACGGTATAGGGTTTCCTGCCTGAGCAGAGGGTTGGACTAGATGACCTCCACGGTCCCTTCCAACTTTATTATTATTGTTGTTGTTGTTATTATTATTATTAAATACACACATAACAGTTACATATTTTTCAAGAATTTACTGTTTTTGATCACAGGTGTTCATTTGGAACCAGATATTTTGAGGTTATTTTTACGTTTATGAATTGATTCAAGTTTATTTTTAATGAGTATCTGTTTTAAAAAACAAAGTTGAATTATAAATTTCTTTACTTCAGAGCAGCCTCCGGGTGATTCTCGGAGAAAAGTAAGTGCCTTTCATAGGCTGTGGTGTTGTGGCTTATTGCATGGAAATTTATTCTATTCTTTGTAGACATTTTAAATTTATTTTCATTTTATCTTATTTATACATCAAATGTTTTAGCCTTATATGTGTGGACACAAGATTTCACCCTGGAAATAAAGTTGTGGTGATTGGCATATGTATTTTATTTTGGTCAAGAATCTTGGATTTTCAAATGACTAATCTGATGAGATCTTCTTTATATTGATAATTTGTGTAATGCTTGTTTAAAAAGTAAAATATAAAAGAGTAATAGTTGATCTGCTCTTAAAAAAGTAATAAAAACTCAAATTCAAATCCAAATAAGGCATGCCCAAACAAATTAACATTACTGTAACTTTTCATAATTCTGGTCAGATTCAGAAAAACTCCTGTTTGCTAATAGTTAGGAATAGTACTTGTGCATTTATGAATAATTACATAGAATATTTAAGAGATTATGGTGCAACTTCAGATTTGCCTTCTCAGAAATTCCATTGATTTCACTTATTTCTTCTTAAATAAGTGATATAAATTTATATGGGAGAAATTAACATTCAGTTTAGTATCACTTAATTGTGAATAGATATGTTTATAATAAAGCCATTAGCTGCCTTGTTTTCAGTCATTATTATTCTTTCATCAGTGATAAGCTGTAGAGATGTCATCAATAAAAAATCAAAGTGTTCAGGGTAAAGCATTTATCAGTTTCAATCTTGATAACTTTTCAGTTTCTGAAAGACCTTTTTTTTCAAGAGAAATCTTCCATGGTATACCCGTAGTAACAATAAGTGGAATTGTTTGGGGAAAAAAGGGCTATGAAGAAGACCTAAAAAGCAACAGAACTATGATCATAAAACCAGAAAGAGCAAAGTAAATGATAGGTTGTGATGTAGGGTAATGAGTGGAAGAAGTTTAAACTATATTTTCAAAATTTGGATTACTAACAAAGAATTAAGGGAGAACTGGAATAGCCATTTCAAACTTTTTAGTTCTTTTCAACCAGACATACCCTTCTGAGATTCGAACCTGGGTTGTCTGCATGTTAGGCAGATGTATTAACCTCTTAGCCACAGGTTCTTTCTCACTTTGTCAGCTATGAGACAGGGGAGAAGAATTATCTTGAGTTTGGTGCCCCTTGTCGGCCCATATATGGGAGATGACTCTAGTTTGAGCTGATACTGCCTAACATGCAGACAGCCCAGGTTCGAATCTCAGAAGGGTATGTCTGGTTGAAAAGAACTAAAAAGTTCGAAATGGCTATTCCAGTTCTCCCTTAATTCTTTGTTAGCAATCCAAATTTTGAAAAACATATATATATATATGTATATATATGTACATATATGTACATATATGTACATATATGTATATATGTAGGTCTTTGGATATTCGGGAAAAAGTGTCTTGGCGACGTTTCGACGAAGTCACATTCGTCATCTTCAGGCTGGTGTCTTCAGCTTCCTGCTTCTGGGAGTAGTGTGTGTGATCGCAGCTGTTTCTTCCTTTTAACTGCCAGTGGGGTTTGAGCTGATTGGGTGGGAGCTTGGCTGTGTTCTGATTGGGTGGAGGTGTGTTCTGATTGGTTAAGGAGCTTGG
>NW_015386333.1:2814901-2859806 GCF_001527695.2 Protobothrops mucrosquamatus
ATCTCGGCAGTTGCGTAGGAATGCGAGGTCACATAAAATTGAAGCTCTTTGGACTTCAAGTTTTTCATAGGTCCTGGTCAGATGGTGGATTTCCTCCCCGTAGAGGTACGATATTTGTTTTCTGAGGTTTTCGCGGGTATTTGTATGTAGGTCTTTGGATATTCGGGTTTTCTCCCGCGTAAAATTGGAAGTGTCTTGGTGACGTTTCGACGAAGTCACATTCGTCATCTTCAGGCTGGTGTCTTCAGCTTCCTGCTTCTGGGAGTAGTGTGTGTGATCGCAGCTGTTTCTTCCTTTTAACTGCCAGTGGGTTTGAACTGATTGGGTGGGAGCTTGGCTGTGTTCTGATTGGGTGGAGGTGTGTTCTGATTGGTTAAGGATATATGTGTGTGTGTGTGTGTGTGTGCGTGTGTGTTGAGAAAAGTAGTTGAACACCAGGATAAATATAAAAACAACTGTTTAATAAACTAACAACTGTTTGATAAACTTAGCTTTTGTCGGCTGACTGCCGACATTGTCAGAGTAGAATGCCGGAGGTTTGAAAGCCTGCTCATAAGACCGGCAGTTTGTGCGCTCTGCTCATAGAACGCATCACCGGTCTACCCGCCCCAGTTGACCGTATTGCTTCTAATAGTCTCGCATCTGTCTGTATACTTGTAAGCTCAGGGATCACCGCCTCTCTTACTGTCGCTCTTTTTGCCCGCTTTGGACGTATCTGGGTACACTTTGCTATAGGATGGTCCCCCAGTGCCTCCTGTCCTGTGGCCTGGTGCAGTAGAATAAGATAGTAACATCAAACCTCAACTTTTTACTTTTACATAATAGTATAAACTATCCATTTCTATATCAGCAAATCTAATTGGTAAAACCCAAAATCAAAGTTTCATTTTTTTTCCACCTCAAGCCCAAAGTCTAGAAGAGATTTCCAAGTAGAAACAAAAGTAATTATCTTTTTTTCTTTTATCAAAGCAATCAATTTAGCCACCTCTGCCAACTTCATCAATTTCTGCAGCCATTCATCCATTGTGGGAACTGAAGCGTCCTTCCATTTTTGTGCGTACAGTAGTCTTGCTGCTGTCAACATATATAACATCAAAGTTCAAACATTTTTTCCCAAGTCTTTTTCCATTAAACCCCCCCCCCCAAAGTTTCTGGTTTTATCTTTATATTAACTTTAAGAATCTTCTGTATTAGAAAATGAATCCTACTCCAATATTTCTTTATTTTATCACATGTCCACCACAAATGATAAAAAGAAGAAGCTTAGACTAGAGGAAAATAAAATTCATTGACAGAAACCTCAAGCAAGGAAGTATCTGTAGGAAAGAAGGGATGCTGTTTTATAGAAAAATATATGATTATCAAGGAAAGACAAAATAAAACAAAATTGTGCATAGCTGGTAGCAACAACAGAAAATTTAATGACAAAAATCATGCTGGGTAAAGTAAAATTGAAAGTCTGAAGAACATTTTAATCTGTCAAGACTAAAGAGATCTTGCTGTAAGAAATAATGGAACTGATAGAAAAATCTAGGTGAGAGAATTATAATATAATTATAGGAAGACAATGAGGTGGGGGGAGAGAATGGCGAGATGATGCTGAAGTAGCATTTGCCCAGTCCTAAAAATTGCAAATGTGTATCATTTTTCCCCTAGCTTTTGATCTGGTATTTCAACACATTAGTCATTTTTACCACATCATATTTTCCAAACAGGTTTTATCAAAATATAAATTCAGTCAAATTTATATTATAAAAAGCTGACACTTGAAATTCCTTTGCTTATTTGTTTGCCATTTTACACCAAAAATGATCCAGTGTTGAAATCCTTGGGGAACAGCGTAATTTGATTTATTTGGAGGAATTATATCAAAAGTAAAATTTTAATTTCAGATTTTTAATATGTTTGTAAAACATCAAGCTTCAGTAGTTTTCTTCTGCATGAATAGAATTTTTCAAGCAGTTATTTTTTTCATGGGCAATTTAGAAATTAGTTTATGATGTTTTGTAAGACCTAATAGATTTACTGGAAGTTATATTCCTCTAAATAGCACCATGCTATGTTTATTATTTTGTGCAGCACAAAAGTTGAATTATATTTGTTTAGTGTGAATACTACATCTTAAAAGTTTTAAACTAGAATTGAACATATACTTACCAGATTAAGCCTTATTGGACTCAGTAAACTTTGAGTAAATTTATTAAATTGAGTTTTAGACAAGATTTATTCTGCTCCAAAACCTGATTTCCTGTTCTGCTTTCAAGTTTTCCTTTCTAGTATTTTACTTTCTTTTTAAATAAAGTATTGTTATTATATTTTTCTTAAGTGCACTCAGTATATGTTGTGCTTTTCAAAAAAGGGAGAGAGATTAAAAGAAAACAGTTAAGTTTTTTTTCTGTTGTATTGCAAAGAAAATATAATGAAAATGATAGAATCTCCTAATTTATTTATCCATCTAGCTGAGAGTGGTCAGTGGTTAGTGGTTTTTCTACATTACACTGAGAATCTTCAATATCCTGCTTTCTGAGTAATTTTATCTTGATATGCTAAGGTTTGAACTTGAAATATTCTACAGAACTGAGCAGAAAAAAAATTCTGATATTCTTGAAAGCTATATAGTATGTCAACCCCTGGATTGTAAATATATACTTAGAAATACTGAATTGCATGTTTTGAGCAATAATAAAGATGTGTATGTGTATTTAGAAGTAACAGATACTTTTGTAGCAGAACAAATGCTTCTTGTGACAGATTCAGCAAGAAATATAGCCAAATACAGCCAATTGTATAAAGACTTGGATAGCATTTTACAACTGTGGATAGCCCTTTCCAAAAATTATGCTTTAGAGATACCACCTTCAGCAAAGGATATGTTTTCCATTTCTCTTTACTGATACAAATAGTGCCAAATATATACAATATTGTTTTACAGATTTTATAATATTTTTCTATATCTTATTTTTTATCTTCTAGACCAATGAGGCAAGTTCAGAATCAATAACATCTTCCCCAAAGAGGGACACCATGAGCACTTACCTGCCTGACATCAGTTGTTATGAGTTACTGACCATAATAGGTAATGTTGGCCCCTGTAATCCCAAATGTGCGATAAATCTGAAGACAAATAGATAAATGTCTATGGAGATTCTCAGTCATCCAGGTAGTTGTCTCAAAGGTGCTTTTTCTAGAGGCAACTGGATTTTCTTGTTTTTGTTTGAAGACGTTTCGCTTCTCATCCAAGAAACTTCTTCAGTTCTGACTAGATGCTGGGGAATGGAACTGCTGAAAGGACTGTGTTGTGGACTAGAGAGAGATGATGTCATATCCTTCCCCCTATATTGAAAGAGAGCTGTTCAATTTTGAGATAGATGGCCTTTTTGACCCCTCTTTCAAACCAAACCTCCAAAATGTGAACTTTGCTGTCTTCAAAAGAGTGGCCTTTGTCTTTTTTTTTTTTTAAACAAATTTTTATTGATTTTTTAAAATAAACAGACATACAATTATGGCGTACAATAATAATAATAAAAAAACAAACTAGAAAACCTCCTATTCTTTAAAAAACAAACAAACTAACAAACCTCCTATTCTAAGATGCTCAGCAGCCTCACAGGACCACATTCCCTCTCTTCAACCTACTTCCCTCCTCCTTCCTTCTTCCTCCTTCCCTCTTCCTCTCCACCCTCTCAGCCACTCTACCCTACACATCCCCCCTCCTTCCCTCCTCCTCTTCCAAATGTGGTCCTGGAGGCCGACTGAGCCTCCATTCTCAAGTACATTATATCTCACTACCATTCTAGTATACCAAAATACATAAGAAATTCCTTTCTCCCCATCCCCCCTGGACTTCCCAGAACTAAATACAGGAGTAAATAAACAACCCCAATCTTAACTAAAACAATCCAATTATAATACATACCAATATTAATTTATTTTAACTCCGAAACTCAAAATATAATTATCCATCTTCCCCACAAATATCTAAAAATTAAACTTTACCATTTCTACAAAAATAAAAAGTTAACTACTAATCTTACTACTATTAATCATCCAAATATCTTAAAACCCATTAAAAACCATCTTTAACTTCCTCTAATACAATATAAGTCCTTTAGAATAATACAATTATATATCATTAATCATTTAAACTCTTTTTTGATCTCAAATATATATCTTTTTAATCTTACTGCTATTAATCATCCAAATAACTTAAAACCCATTAAAAATCATCTTTAACTTCCTCTAAGACAATATAAGTCCTTTAGAATAATACAATTATATATCATTAATCATTTAAACTCTTTTTTGATCTCAAATACATATAAGTAAAATTTTCTTTCTTTTTTTACAACAAATTTTAATAGTATAACCATCTACGCTCTTCTTTATCAAATACTTCAATCCTTTAAATCTTATTAATTCAAATAGTATATGTCCAAGAGATCAATTCCAAATCAAAAATTTTAAAAGTAAAAAACTTTCAAAACGTTCATATAAGATTATCATCAAGAAATTCTTCCATAGCCAGTCCTTGCTTCCATTCTTTTTCTCATTGCTGATCAACCTTCAAAGTCAGTGAATCCTCCGCCTTTTTCATTAACAATTTGTAGCGTGTTCGAAATTTCTGCAGACAATAAGCCTGTGTGATTCCATTATAGCAAGATCTTCTGAAAACACAAGCAGCAACATCTCCAGCTGGTTTTCTCTGAAGCACGACCCATAAATTAATTCTATAAGCTTTTTTCAAAATTTCATCAGGAAGGTACACCGGGACCATAACCGGATCTATTATAGCTTCCTTTCCCAGCTTTTCATGCTTATCATTTTCCAGATCTCTACGATATAACATATCATTATAAGTTATTTCCATAATATCTTCTTCAACATCTTCACATAACTTATCCACCCGTTGCTCTGTACAATCTGGAACTATAAAGCTCTGAAAAACAGATGCAACAGTTTCACATAATCCTTCCAATTTCTTAACCCAGAGATCTTCAACTTCCACAATAAATTGCTTTGCTGCTTGCTTCAAAACATACTGTAAGTCATTTGTAATTAAAGATAAAGGCATTTTCAATTAAAAAAAAAGGAAAATTCTTTACAATACAACCATTTAGCCAGCAAAAAAAAAGCATGGATTTTTCTTTCTTTCTTTCTTTCTTTCTTTCTTTCTTTCTTTCTTTCTTTCTTTCTTTCTTTCTTTCTTTCTTTCTTTCTTTCTTTCTTTCTTTCACAATTCCGCAGCCATTTTAAAGCCATTCTCCAAACTTCTTTGAAAAACACTTCAGTAATCCATAAAAAGAATAAGTATCACCAACAAATAGGCATTGCAAATTCTTTACAACTAAAACTTTCCAAAAACCAAAAAAACCACAATGTATCTCTATCCAGTTAGTAACCAGAAGAGAGTGAAAGTAAAAAACGAAAGTTTCTTATCAGTTCCAAAGAAATGGCAATTCCGCAGCCATCTTCTTCTCACTTTAAGTCCCCACCAAAAAGGAAGATGTTAATATATTCTCAGAATCAAAATTCCACATAAACCGAAACTACTCCAAACCTCCTGCTTAGTTCCGTCTGCTTGTAATTTAAATCCAAGTAGCTTTCAGTAGCAGAGGTGGGCGCTGCATCTGGCTTCGCTCCAAATGGATAGGAGCGAAGGCGTCCTGGGGCGCGGAGAACGTCCAGACTTCGGCTGAGCTCTCACCCCTCAACCCCGATCAGAGAAAAACCGGGGTGAGAGGGAGCTCTAAGCCTATCCGGACTTACTCACCCCCCCTCTTCGCCCGAGGGACGGGGTTCCTAGCCGAGAGACAGCTGTTGCACGCTGTCTCTTCAGGCTTTGACACGTTCCCAGTCGGGCGGCTAACAAAAGCCGCCATTGGTGCAGCCTAACACCACCGGAAGTCGGCCTTTGTCTTTTAAATGCAAATTCTGAATCTTGTCCTGATGGGTTTGTTCTCCTATGTTGCGCCATGCATTTATGAAGTGGTTGTTTTATTTTCCCAATGTACAGATCTGCACATGTCTCACCACATTGTACTGCATATATCATGTTGCTCAGCTTGTGCCTGGGTGTTTTATACTTCGGGTGGACAAGCTGCTGCCTTGGTGTATTCTTGGGTTTAAAGTTTGCACATATGTTGTATTGGCTGAAGATCCTCCTGAGCTTTTTAGATATTCCTGCAATGTATGGAATGACAACATTGCTTCGTTTATTGTTTTCTTCTTTGTCTGTTATTGAGGAACTCCTGCTGGGTCTTTTTTGGGATTTGATAAAGGCCCAGTTGGGATAGCCACACATTCTGAGGGCTTCCTTGATGTGTTTTAGTTCTTTTTCTTTCCCATCTGATAACTCCCATTTTGTGCTCCAGTGGGTGGTGAGAATCAAAATGTAAATATTGATCTGTGTGTGAGGGGGTTTCTGTAAACTTCAGTGTTAAGGCTTCTGTCTTCTTTAATGTGTACCTTAGGGGATACACATTAAGGAAGACAGAGGGATGTCTGGGGAGGAATACAACATAATCTATCTCCAGTCTACAACACAGTCGTTTCAGCAATTCCAAGAAGGCCCCACACCCATTTGCACTATTCAGGTGACCTTGAGGTCACAGATAAAACTCCAAGTGGTCTTAGTAACTCTCTAAAAGAGTGCACATAACCAGCTGTCTGCAAGGAATATAAATCCTTCCATTCCTCACCATCCAGTCAAAGCTGAAGAAGCTTCTTGAGTGAGAAGTGAAACATCTTCAAAGAAAAACAAAAAAGTCCAGTTGCCTCTTGAAAAAGCACATTTGGGACACAAGGTTAGGTAACTTATTTTCCCCTCAGATATTTTAAATTAATCCCCTAAATTATGGTATGGTAATAACATGAAATTATGTAGGAATTGTAATCAAGAATATCAACATGGTACCCTAATGCCTTCTATCCCTACATTAGTTGACAAG
Organism: Protobothrops mucrosquamatus; assembly: GCF_001527695.2. NCBI lineage: Eukaryota > Metazoa > Chordata > Lepidosauria > Squamata > Viperidae > Protobothrops > Protobothrops mucrosquamatus. The sequence continues at coordinate 2,821,849 of NW_015386333.1, forward strand.
AAAAAAGAAAAAAATGAGGGAAAAACTGTGTTGGGATTGTGAACTACCAAGTGCCACATCATCATCTCTTAATATTGCGGTTCCCAACCTTTTCTATACCCCGCACCCCTAGAACGCTTCTGATATATTCTTGCACCCCTTACAAAAGTTCAAAATAATAACAAAAAATTATGGATATACAGTATAATTTTGAAAACCCAACTTTTTGCACCCCCTGGAATATCATCTCGTACCCCCAGGGGGTGCGAGCACTCCTGGTTGGGAACCCCTGTCTTAACACATCTCTTAGTTTGAATACACAGAGGTGCAATGGCTCAGGGATTAAAAATACTGAACTTGTCAGCTACAAAGCTGACAATCCAGGTTCAAGACCCAAGCTCCATGCAATGGGGTGAGCTCCTATTACTTGTCCTAGTTCCTGCCCTAGCAGTTCGAAAGTGTACAAATGTGACTAGATAAATAGGTACCACTTTGGTGAGAAGGTAACAGTGTTTCGTGTGCCTTGGTATATAATCATGCTGGCCATATGACCACATGTAGATGAGCACTGCTCCCTATAGTTGGACACTTTACCTTTCACTTGAATACAGGTAGTCCTCAACTTATGATTGAGACCATTGATTAAGTTCTTATGGTCGTAAGTTAAGGCATCACATGACCCAAGTTTTTGATATTTTTTGCAGTGGTTGTTAAGCAAATGCTGTGGTGATTAGGTGAATCAATTTTTCCCAGTGGATGTTTTTTGCCAGAAAAAGTGAATGCTGGAAACTCGTGAAAAACATAGCAAATTACAGTCATGTGATTATTGGATACTATAAATAGCCTTAAAGGTGAGCTAGTTGCCAGGCACTCATATGTCTGCAAGGGAGAAGCTGTTACCATAGCTTCAAAAATGGATCATAAGTTGCTCTGGGGAGTCTACCATAACTTTGAATGGTCGTTAGGCAACCAGTTATAAGTCGAAGGTTGCCTGTAGTAGTGCACCTGATTGTCTTCCTTCAGTATTGTTTTAGTATCATATTGTTTTACATCAAGCCATGATGGAAATGAGCCTACTCTGATGGGGTGGGAGAATCGGAGAAAAAAAATGTTTCTTTTTATCTGCATAGTTAACTTTAATGAATTGCTATCTTCATTCTTGAATTTTAAAATTTTACTGCAAAATTAGATGTTGTTTTCAACCCTGCACTTCTCTATTTTCTCTAAATTCCATCCATAATGGTTTTCATACATTTTTATGTTGGTTATTTATAGAGCGCACATTTCAATTATATATGTGGATATATTTGTATATGGAGTTTTAAGGCCTTTTATTATATTTAATATCAGCGCCTAATATTTGGCCTGTGTCAAATAATAACCTGTGATCTCTTCTTTCTCATCATACTTTCAACTATTTCAAAACTTATTGCATGCTTATTAAAAATTCTGCAAGTGATTTTATAAAATATAATTCATTTGTGTAAATATGTATATATTATCACTAAGAAAGAAAATATCTTCCTCAGAGAATTTAAAATTTTATTCATTTTTGTAATTTTGTATAATATTATTTATATTATTTTTTTAAACTGAGGTCAATTTATAATACAGTTTAAGACTTTAATAATATGCACTTTTTAAGACATGATGGAGTCCACTTCCAAATACTAGTTACTGGTTTTTTAAAAAAAATGTTGATTTTTTTGTCAGATACACTGAGGGGAAAAAATTATTTGATTCCCTGCTGATTTTGTATGTTTGCCCACTGACAAAGAAATGATCATATAATTGTAATGGTAGGTTTATTTTAACAGTGAGAGACAGAATAACAACAAAAAAATCCAGTTATAAAGTTATAAATTGATTTGCATTTTAATGAGTGAAATAAGTATTTGACCCTTTCGCAAAACATGACTTAGTACTTGGTGGCAAAACCCTTGATGGCAATCACAGAGGTCAGACGTTTCTTGTAGTTGGCCACCAGGTTTGCACATATCTCAGGAGGGATTTTGTCCCACTCCTCTTTGCAGATCCTCTCAAAGTCATGAAAGTTTCGAGGCTGACGTTTGGCAGCTCGAACCTTCAGCTCCCTCCACAGATTTTCTATGGGGTTAAGGTCTGGAGACTGGCTAGATCACTCCAGGACCTTAATGTGCTTCTTCTTGAGCCACTCCTTTGTTGCCCTGGCCATGTGTTTTGGGTCATTGTCATGCTGGAATACCATCCACGACCCATTTTCAATGCCCTCGCTGAAGGAAGGAGGTTCTCACACAAGATTTGACGGTACATGGCCCCGTCCATTGTCCTCTTGATGCGGTGAAGTTGTCCTGTCCCCTTAGCAGAAAAACACCCCCAAGCATAATGTTTCCACCTCCATGTTTGACAGTGGGGATGGTGTTCTTAGAGTCACAGGCAGCATTCCTCCTCCAAACACGGCAAGTTGAGTTGATGCCAGAAAGCTCAATTTTGGTCTCATCTGACCACAACACTTTCACCCAGTTCTCCTCTGAATCATTCAGATATTCATTGGCAAACTTCAGATGGGCCTGTACATGTGCTTTCTTGAGCAGGGGGGGGGGCCTTGCGGGTGCTGCAGGATTTCAATCCTTCACAGCATAGGGTGCTACCAATTGTTTTCTTGGCGACTATGGTCCCTGCCTTGAGATCATTGTCAAGATCCTCCCTTGTAGTTCTGGGCTGATTCCTCACCGTTCTCATGATCATTGAAACTCCACGAGGTGAGATCTTGCATGGAGCCCCAGACCAATGGAGACAGTTATTTTGTGTTTCTTCCATTTGTGAATAATCGCACCAACTGTTGTCACCTTCTCACCAAGCTGCTAGATAACAGTCTTGTAGCCCATTCCAGCATTGTATAGGTCTACAATCTTGTCCCTGACATCCTTGGACAACTCTTTAGTCTTGCTCTTTGGTCTTGGTCATGGTGGAGAGTTTGGAATCTGATTGATTGATTGCTTCTGTGGACAGGTGTCTTTTATACTAGTAAAAAGCTGAGATTAGGAGCACTCCCTTTAAGAGAGTGCTCCTAATCTCAGCTCGTTACCTGTATAAAAGACACCTGGGAGCCAGGATTCTTGTTGATTGATAGGGGATCAAATACTTGTTTCACTTGTTAAAATGCAAATCAATTTATAACTTTTTTGAAATGTGTTTTTCTGGATTTTTTTGTTGTTATTCTGTCTCTCACTGTTAAAATAAACCTACCGTTAAAATTATAGACTGATCATTTCTTTGTCAGTGGGCAAACGTACAAAATCAACAGGGATCAAATACTTTTTTCCCTCACTGTAGTGCTTTCATTTATTCCACTGGCACTTGTCTTTTGATAGTTTGAAAATTATTTGCAGATTTAAGCGTAACGAATAGGATTTTATTTATTTATTTAGTGTATGACTTCTATAGAAATCATGCAATCACTGATATACAAATATAAATTTAAATAAAGCATCAGCATCTATATAGTATATGGACAATACATTATACAAGATAAAATATTAAATTAAGATAAAACCGTAATAAAATCACCATGGGGTAACTTACCATTGCCAACCCCGGTCCATCAAGGAATATATATAGTCACCAAATTGACTGGGAATATAACAACAATAACGAGAATGAGGAAACATTAACTAACTGGGTAGAACAGAATGAACTTCACTTAACTTAAGATGCCAAAGATTTGAAAACCTTCCATTCTGCACGATGATAAAATGAAACAAACCCAGATTTTTGCCTAGTAACCCTAGACCAGGGCTTTTCAACCAGTGGTACGGGTACCACCTGTGGTACATTGGCATCTGGCAGGTGGTACGCGACCATCCTAGAAAAGTGGTAGCGGGGGAGGGGAATGAGCTGAACCGGGGGCAGCACCGCACAAGCCTGAGCGAGAGATGGCTGGAGATGCAGGGCTCAGCGGAAGCGCCAGGATCAGCGCTTCTTCAGGGCTGTCAGGGCTCAGTGGAAGCACCAGGATCAGTGCCAGGCTCCACCTGGAGCTCGGCACTGATCCTGATGCTTCTGCTGAGCCCTGAAGAAGCACCAATCAGCTGGAATGTTGCAGCATCTCCAGGTCTTGTGATTTATATTCAGATGTGTGGCAACTGATTCATATTTATGACGGTCACAGTGTCCCAGGGTCATGTGAAGTGATCAAAACCTGCTGCAACCACCCAGCAGACGGGGGGGAATAAAAACCAGACACCCCCCACCCCACCCCCACTGCCAATCCTCAACAGAAATGCTCACAACAATGAAAACCTCGGACAGGAGGAAGAGCGCGGGCGGGCAGGCAGGTGTCTTGCTCGGCTGTGGCTTGGGGGGCACTTTTTTCAGTGCCATTGTAACTTCGAACAGTCACTAAGCGAACTGTTGTAAGTCGAGGATTACCTGTACTTTATCACTTTTTTCTCTCTTTTTTTTTGGTCATCAAGTTTTTGACACCTTGCTAGGCAACTGGTGGTACTCAGATGTTGCCATATCCTAAAAGTGGTACAGTGGGTGAAAAGGTTGAAAAGCCCTGCCCTAGACAACTTAAAAATCCTCCTCCACTATATAAGGAAACAACTCCTACTGGGATTTCTGAATATCCAACATAGACCAGTGATACTTACTCTAAAACCACAATTACATGTCACAAGACCGTGGTGGCACAGTAAGTAGGTAGAATGCAGGCTAATTATGCCATTAGCCAAGAGTTTGATCCTGACCAATTCAGTGTTGACCCAGCCTTCCATCCTTCCGAAGTGGTAAAATGAAGACCCAGATTGTTGGGGGCAATATGCTGACTCTGTAAAACTGCTTATAGAGGGCTGTAGAGCATTTTGGAGTAATGTGTAAGTCTAAAAGCTGTTGCTATTGCTATCAACCCAGTTACCGAAGTGGAACTACAGGAAAGCAAACTGGGAACGATACACTAAAGAAGTGGATTCCAACATACTGTGGATTCCTCCTTCAGAAAAAAAACTACCCCCCCCCCCCGCCACTGGTGGGTACAGAAAAGAATACATTCCTTGTTGGAGATGCATCATAAAAAACTTGTATAAAGAGGCCCCTTCCCCATCATGGTGTGCTGAATGGACAGGAGTTTATTTTTCTCCTGCCAACTAACAGCTGATTTTGCCACGAAAGCTGCTTATTTGGTGGCTTTGCACTCCAGTTTTTGAAGGGGAGAGTAGGAAGGCCTAAAGACGATAGAGAAGAGGTGGTCTGGATACCCATAATTCTCAGTAAGGAATCATTGGAAGGTCACAGAATCAGGATAGAGTTGGAAGGAACCTTGGGGGTCTTCTAATCCAGCCCTCTGCTCAAGCAGGAGATTCTATATCGGTGGTGGCGAACCTATGGCATGCGTGCCACAGGTGCCACGCAGAGCCCTCTCTGGGCACGCGCGCCATCGCCCCAGTCCTAGACCTTCAGCTGGGTTTTATAAAACCTTTTCTCTGTAGGCCGCCGTGTGCAAAAAAAAAAAGTTTCAATCAATCAATCAATTTCAACTTCTTGCAAGAAAAAAAAGATCTTGCAAAGTTGGAACTGATTGATTGAACTTTTTAGTGCCACCCAGTCTGCCGTTACCACCGCAGCCACGCCCACCCAATGGCCAGGCCCACCTGGCACCCAACGATACATAAGTGGGTTTTGGGTTGCAGTTTGGGCACTCAGTCTCTAAAAGGTTCGCCATCACTGTCCTATACCATTTCAGACTAATGACTTTCCAGTGTCTGTCCTCGACTTATGATCATAACTGAGCCGAAAATTTCTGTTGCTAAGCAAGACAGTTGTTTTGTCCCACTTTACAACTTTTCTTGCCACAGTTGTTAAGTGACTCGCTGCACTTATTAAGTGTCTTGCCATCTTTTCCCTTCATCTGCTCGTTTTTCTTAAGCATGCTTAGCACTTTTTGAAGCTTTACAATCTCTTGATTTATCACTAGTTGATGAAGTATGAACTGGGCTTTCTTGGCAAGAGGAATACTATGTTGCCAAGGATAATTATTCAACAATGGATGCTGCAGAGATATTTGCAGGAGAGACTTATGAACTTTGAAAATGTGATGCAATTGTTGGAAAAATCCCCAGTTAAAAGCCTAAGGAAAGGTTTCATTATTAAGAAGCAAACAAGGGATTTGAACCTGGACTGAGAGATAATTATTGGGGTGATTTGTAGTAAATAAGAAACCATGTAGGCTTTCTATGAGTAAATTACAATAACAGATTGTGAACAGAGTGCTTTGAATTTTAACATTGTTTAACCCGTTAACTATTTTTTCTTTCACCTATGTATGACAGGTCACTTGGGTTGCAAATAGATGTAGAAGTTTATAAATTTTGGACCTACTTTGCAAGGGGGCTTTGCAAGCTATTATTGTTGCAATAGATTTGTCAGTGTTCAACTCAGGGAGATAATCTGTTTTTGTCCTTTTTTAAATTCACATTTTTTCAGTGTTTTTGTTTTATTTTGTCTCTGTTCAGTTTTTTATATTGGATTTTATGTTTTAATCTTTTGAATAAAATAAAATTGTTTAAAAAGAAAAAAGAAAACTTGTATGAAGAATACCGAAGAATAGGTGACCCCAAGCTAGAAGAAGAAATAAATAGGAGAAAGAAGTGGACAATTAAGAGAGTATTGAGAATTTATTTTATTCTCCATTTATTGATTTACCTTATTAACTAAAATCAACACATTAAAGTAATAATATATAAATGAATGCCTTAATTTATTAGCAAAAAAGTGATTGAAAAAATGCAACTTTAAAATATAGATTAAGGAGATGACTTTCCTGAATTCTACTATAACTAAAACCATCAAAATGGATAAATCCCAAAAATTGTTACATGTCTCATTTTGGTTGAACTAGTATTGTAAAGGTGCTACATATTTTTTTCAGGAAAAGGTTTTGAGGAATTAATGACTGTGAATCTGGCACAATATAAACCAAGTGGGGAATTTGTCACTGTCCGGAGAGTCAACTTAGAAGCCTGCACCAATGAGATGGTAGCATTTTTGCAGGTAAAATTAGCAATCATGTGCCAAATTTATTCAGTGTGTTCCTCCTAGAAGTATTCTTAGTTCTTACCCAGATTAATATATGACAATTGTACATAGAACATAAGAATTATTATGAGTGAAGCCCATTTGGTCCTATATTCTGTTCCCACAGGGGCCAATTTGATATTACCCAAAAAAAGTATAATAGTATTTTATTCCTTTCAGTAGTACTTCCTGTCTCTGCTGTTAGTCACTAAAGTCTCCATGAATTGTGATTGCCAGCTAAAAATCTGAATGAATAAATTACATTATTAACAGAATACTATATTTTGTAGCTAATTATTATTATTTAATTCACTCTGGATTGTCATATCTTATTCCATATCTTACAAGTCTGATTTTCCAAGAAATATCTTGTTAAATTTTGGTTTCAGGGTGAGCTTCACGTCTCAAAATTCTTCAGCCACCCTAATTTAGTGCCATATAAAGCAGCCTTCATAGCTGACAATGAACTATGGGTTGTTACATCATTCATGGCATATGGTAAGTAAGAGTAGGAAAGGACTTCCTGCTCTTTCATACAGGATTTGTTTTTATGATGTAATGAAAGCATATTCAGGCATTAATAATAATTAGTTGCAGCATTAAAATAACATTAAAGACCCGTAAAGCTGTTTCTATTCCATATATTAATTTTGCATTAACTGCCTAAACATAGACAGTTATAATGATTTTAAGCCAATTTGTGTTTTAGAATTTATTATTGAACTAGTTATTAACTAAGTAAATTCAAATTAATATACATTGATAAGCAGATAAAAATTTTTTTGAAAGACCCAAGTATTTTAAAATACAGATATTTCTAAAGCAGTGCAAGCAAAAACAGAATGCCCTCTATTACCGAGATACCAAGTCACTTTTTGGTAATCCAAACTAAGAAGGTTCTGGTTGTGAATCATGTTGACAATAGGAGGTTAGATTGAAGGAAACAAGAAGATGTATTCTTCTGTTGTCAGTATGGAGAAGGAAGATCTGTTAAGGACAACTGCAGCTCCCCCATTTTCATCTATACTTGGGAGAATTCTGCACATGAACTTTTCAGGAAAAATATATTCTAACTATCATACTAAATGATTAAATATATAAGTTACATGTTTTCTAAGGACATCATTTCAGTGTACATGGTTCTTTCCTTTTCCTTTTGATTTGAAAAATTACTCTGAACAGTAATGTTAGGATAATAGTGACTGGTCCAAATTCACAAAGCTTAGCTTCATAATTAAATAGTAATTTGAACCTAAGTCTTCCTGAACTTAGTCCAGTAGTAGATTTTATATCCCATTTGTTCTTGTTCCTTATGGAAGTCTCTGGTTTCTCTCCTTATTCTCATCATTGCTGATGTAGAAAATAGCTTTCATAAAGAATGAGAAACCTTAACCTCTTTTGTGAAATAGAATTACAGTTTCACATCTAATGGCTTCTCATCTTTTTGATTTTTATAAATAGAAGAATTAAGATTTTCTGGACTGTATCAAATCATAATATTGTATTCATTCTCTTTTTAAAGGTTCTGCTAAAGATTTAATATGTACACATTTTATGGATGGTATGAGTGAACTAGCTATGGCTTACATCCTTCAAGGGGTATTGAAAGCTCTTGATTATATACACCATATGGGTTATGTTCATAGGTAAGAAAGATCATTGCAAATGTTAACTAGTAAAAGAATCATTTCTAGCTTTGGCTTTTTGTTCAGATTAGCATTGCCACTGTGTAAATATTTGCTGAATTTCTCAACAATACCTTCTGTATCAAATTCCAGAGATTTTGTTTCTTGGTATAAAATGAGTTGGTTTGGATAGGTGGGGGTTTGTGGCTGTTTTCTCTCTGTCCTTTTTGCATGCAGGAGTGTGAAAGCCAGTCATATCCTGATTTCTGCAGATGGAAAAGTATATCTTTCTGGTTTGCGCAGTAACCTCAGCATGATCAGCCATGGTCAGCGTCTCAAAGTAGTTCATGATTTCCCCAAATTTAGCATCAAAGTTCTACCATGGCTTAGTCCAGAGGTCTTGCAGCAGGTATGTTAGTTTTCTTGGTATCATGTTTCTCAACCTTTAAATGTGCATGGCATAAGTTTTCACCACCTATTTTACAATTTATTTCAAAACAGCTTCAGATAATGACTTTCTAAAATTACTCGGTATTCTGACTATAGAAGTTCCAATATGTTTTCTTCATTCTTAAGAAAACCTTTTTTCTGACATTGATTCTGCAACAAAAGCATTGTCTGATTGATGAATGGATTGATTTGGGGGTAATTGTGATATGCTTGTCTATTTTTCAATTTAAATTTCATTGAATAACATTTGAAATTCAATATTGTTTTGCTTTTCTAATTTTAGAACCTGCAAGGCTATGATGCAAAATCTGATATCTATAGTGTAGGAATAACAGCCTGTGAGCTAGCAAATGGCCATGTCCCATTCAAAGATATGCCTGCAACACAGGTAGGAGATTTTCTGTTTCCCTTTCAATTCAGTCCCTGACTGTATATATGATAGCAAAACCACTAGAATTATTATAACACTAACTGTTCTACAGTAGTGTGATATTTTTCACCAAACTTTTTGTTCTCATGCTTCAGATGCTTTTGGAGAAACTCAATGGAACTGTACCTTGTCTACTAGACACAACTACTATTCCTCCAGAGGAGCTGACTATGAAGCCATCACGCTCTGGAGCTAGCAGTAGTCTTGGAGAAGGCATGGCAGCCAGCAATACTAGAGCCTCTAATGGTGAAGCAGCACTGCATCCTTATCATCGTACCTTCTCATCATATTTTCACAACTTTGTAGAGCAGTGCTTGCAAAGGAACCCAGACTTGAGGTATAGTGAAAAGAGAGATTCAAAGGATATGATAATCTGTTGGTAACTGTGAAGTAGTGCAGTTAAAGTCAGAGCTAAAATATTCCACAGCATTCAGTGGTACTTGGAAGCATAATATGCAGTGTTGCAAAAGATGTAACTATTATCTCCCTGTTAAATCAATTTCTCCATGCCAAATGAGCAGGCTTTGAATGGTTTGGGATGATTGAACATGTTATATGTTTGTGGAATTAGTTGCTGTTGGAATCAGTGATGAAAATATCAATGAAAATATACATTTGTCAGATAAAGAACTTGAATAATGAAAAAGCAGGTTCAGATTAGTGATGCAGGTAAAGAGAAAACCTTTTTTTCTGATTGTTTCAGCAATGGTAGAAAAAATGGAAATGCAAAATAAGCCCTTTGGCTCATTGCTTTTCATGCGATGGCAAGTCTATATGACTATATGACCATGGTGCTGCCAACTAACCAACTTGTAGAAAAAAAATCAACCAAAGAAATTATTTTTAAAGCTTTAAAATATTTCCTTTAGAAAAAATGGATGCAGTTTATTGTTACCTCAAAGGACTTTAAAGCATCATATTTCTCAGGGTATGTTTATTGAAAAGATTTTTAAAAGGGTTAGGATTTATGTTGTTTTTTAAAAATTTATGTTAATTTCCCACATTTCTTTCAGCTTCCTCTAAGGCAAGCTATAGAATAATAATCAGTTTGGCAGAAAATGGACTCAGCAGTTCATTCAGATAGAAATTACCGTACTTGAAAAGTATTTTAAAAATTACTTCTCCCCCTTTCTTTTTTTTTTATTTAAAAAAAGGCTTTTTACTAAAAAATCTTGCTGCATTAGCAAAAGAAAGACAATATGTTGTTGGTTGGAATTCAGAAGGGCCCACCCAAAAAATTTCAAAGTCTGAACTGCCTGCACTCATATCTTTAAAAACTCATTTTAGCTCAACAACACCAACAGTAACAAAAATCATCACCATGAATTGAAAAAAGGATCACTTTTACAATTAAAGGATTTAGAATTGCAGTAAATTGTCAAATCAACAGGCTTATAGATTTTGAAGCAAAAATAATTAACAATGACATCAGTGTATAACTGCACTAACAATGTGCATGCATATACCAAAGTAATCAAATCAGCATGAATACAGGGTTCCCCCCCCCCCATTTATTTATTTTTATTTTTTTGCGGCTGCCCAATGAGCAAAATCCAAGAACGAAAACAATATTTGAAAACCTGCATCAATTTAGGCAGCCCAGACTGAAACAGTCATAACAGTGGCAAAAGCCACAATAGGGCCCCCAGAAACACATTAACCATGGGTCTTCAGAGCTTTTCAGAATCCCATAAAGGAAACACTGGCTGCATTTCTGGGAGAATTCTGTCCATAGGGTGGGGACCACAACAGAGAAGACAGGCTTTCTTGTTCCCACAAGATGACAATATTTATTAGAGGCAACCTGGAATGCATCCACTATTCTGGAATGTATCAGATGGGGAGAAACAATTGAGGATAGGTGATCCCTCAGATATCCAGGCCTTATGCCAAAACAGTCTGATTTCTTTCATGAATATTTTTAACCAAAGATTCAAAGAGAAAAATAAATATTAGTATATCACAAAGGAACCAAATAACATAGTGATGTCTTGTTTCCTGAAATTAGCCCAAAACTTCATTTTCCAGGTGAAAAATTCTACTGTTATTAGCTTGCTGAAATTAGATGTGCAAATGCACTCTATGCATGATATTTTGTCCCACTCATTGTAGAATTTTCAAATGAATCCCTCTGCAAATGAGGTTGTTTAGTAATTAGATAAACACAGAATTGAACTACTTGTTTGCCTCCATTCAATATCTCTTAGCTTATATGATCTATGGGGTTTATGCTAATGTGAGACAGTGCCTGGCTCAGAGGTGAATTATTCCTTATTGTGCATAGTAAAATTGGTCAGGTCACTACCAGCAGAGGATGAGGCTAAATCTCACTCGTCCTCCAGTGTCTGGACAAAAATCTCCAGCAAGCACTAACTTTATGTTTAGGAAAAACAGTTGCTTATCCAATCAATATGTGAGCTTGAATGAAGGGCTCTCATGATATCATTGCCTTAAGAGAATACCCTTTTATTCATTCTACTGATTGAGGGCAAATAACATTATGCCAGGTAACAGCTGCTATAGAGCATAACACTGGCTTTCCAAAACTGAAGAAGGTCTCTTATTTTGCTTTTCCCTGAGCCAACAGCCCAACTTCTTTTCTTCCTGGAAAAGCTCAGAAACATTCATGCAAAAAAAACGGGGGGAAAAAACATAGGCATGCCTACCATGGAAAACTCCATTGCAAAATCAGTATCCTGGCTTTTGATGCTGACATTTTTCTCTCTCTCGGCCATATTTTTTTATATTTGAATCGTATATATATTCTGAAGGGAGAAGTTTCTGGCCTTTCTCCAATCTCTGCATCTTTTATATGCTGCTGTACAACCTCTCATTTTTTTCATACACAGGCCAAGTGCAAATGCATTGCTGAACCATTCTTTTTTCAAACAGGTAAGTTTCAGCCACTTGCCCTGACATATTTTATCCTTTTTTCACCCTTGTGTTGTTGGAGTGTAAGTAGGAGAAACAAGAATGTACTGCTGCTTTGGAACCATTTCTGTGAATACATAAATAAAACAGTATGAAACTCCGTTTTGAAATTTTGAATTTAATTTTCATTATTATGGTTAATATTCAATTTACAGTTTGGGAATTATTACTATTACTACTATTACTACTTTTACTACTACTGTTAATATTAGTATTATTGATTTAATCTTCAATTCAGTTCACAGTCTGAGACTGGTAAAAACTTAACAGTTCAAGTCCTAACCAAGGACTTAAGAGCTTCTAAGGTAGCCTTTTGAGTATATAGGCAGTTCCGAGTAAGGCGGTTTTTTGCAAAGTTGGGATATTCAGATCTAATAAGTTCAAAATTTCCATGTATTTAGTCAGCCCTTTGGGTGGGTATTGCTCCAAGGGCTCCTATTACTATTAGTACAGCTATTGATTTCTTCTCCATAATCACTCAACTTTAATTTGCAAATCACGATACTTTGTTATTTTTTTTAGCTTTTTCTCTTCAATTCGTGCATCACCTGGTATTGCAAGATCAATGATCTAGACTTTTTTCTTTTCCGTAATCATGACGTCAGGCATATTGTGGGCCAGATGTCTATCTGTTTGGTAGTCAGCTTTTGCTGATTTGGGGCAGTGGGCAACAATACCCAGATAATTTTAAAATAAGAATTATGCTCTTGCAGAATCGTGCCTTTTTGCATTTGTAAAAATGCAAGCATTTTGGAGATCTAGAATTTTGGAAATTCCATCATTGAGTCCTTATTGTCTGTTGAGTTTCTGTAGGGGATGGAAATAGGGGCTAAGTTTAGTCTTTGGTTCTTATAAAATTTTAAATTCTGATACAGAACAGCTAGTTTCTAGTGACCTGTATCTGGATTGAAATATTTATATTCCATTTGAGAGAAGGACCAGTCATGCCTCTTCCTTTCAAAAATGGTTTTGGGGAAAGACTAACAGAAAGATTTTAAGAAAGGTCTGAGGAAGAGGAAAGACTGTCCTTGGTTTCAGATGTAACATATCCAATTGGCCCATTTCTCTCTGCTCTTTCAGGAATGGAGGTAAGGAAAGCACTGGGAAGAATGGTGGGCTGTGCAGAAGAGTAAAAACTAGTATGCCATCCTTTCATCCCTTCCCAAAGGTCTTTGCAGATTTTCTTCTCAACCTAAACTCACAACAATCGAAAAGGTTTGATTCTATCTGACTGTACCCAATCCACAAAAGTTTGGCAGAATTTCCAAGAGCTAAAGTGCCTTTTGGTTTCAACAACCTGTTGTTTAGTACACATTTGTAATGTAATCTAGCATTCTCAGCAAGAGGATGCTACTCAAAGAAGTCACTAAGAAAAGATGAAACCCCTCTATTTTTTTTCAGTAGGTATGAGAGGATGAGGGGTAACATTCTGCTTTATTTATTCAGTGATTATCAACATAATTAGGATGCTAAATTATCTCCTATTCCTGAATGTGCAAAGAACATCCAGATATAAGTAGTCCTTGATGGCCATGGAAAGGGTATTTATATAAAATGTCACATCTCTCCCTCCTCCACAGTTATGTGATTGCGATGAGGGTGTTTATCAATCTGTTTGCACTTACAATCTTAAATCAGTGGAGAAGCCAACAGGGAGGATTGCAAGGTGTTGCCACCTATCAAAAGGATTCCTTCTCACCTCTTGGGGCTGGCTGAAAAAGATATCTGCCAAGAGTAGTTGAATGCCTTCTAAGGGGTAGAGAAATAGAGCTGAAATCCTGATGATCTGAACTGTTTCTGTACCATACTGAAGGACTTACTTCTCCAGCACTTGAGATGGAGGATCCACCCATGGGTTGAGACTGTATTCCTGCCCAATCAGATCAAGTCAGCCAAAGTTGTCACGCCCTGTCCTTGGACATATGCCCAGTCTTGACTTGATCTTGCCCAAGAACAGGACGTACAACTCTGGCTCTTAGGTACAGTCTGGACTATAGTAATTATCATAATTGGATTATTAAATTTTTTTTTACTAACTTCACAGTTCCCCTGTCAGCTCTGCAGTTGGGGGGGGGGATTATTTGGGAGGTAGAAGGGGGTCCCTTCTTTCTCCCCTCCCTCCAGGAGCTCACAGCACAGAACTGGGGAATTTAGGATCGTGGACTCCAAATTTAATACAGTTCAAACTCAGGAGCAGTTAGAAAATCGTTGAGGGTCAGACCTCTCCGTTTTTCCTTTCGCGCGGTTTTTTTCCGGAAAAGCCTCTTGTTACGGGGATTGTGGCTGCATCCCCGGGGAGGCCGATTTCGCGGAGATAGCCTTGGTACGACAAGGGCTTCTCTCTAACAAATTGCGGCTGCAACGCTCCAGGGGATTGCAGCTGCATTCCCGGGGAGTCTGTTTTCGCGGAGACGGCCTTTGGCGCCAAAGGCTTCTCACTCGGAAATTGTGACGGCAAACACTCCGGGGCAAGCCGTTTGTTGCAGAGGGCAATCCCTTCATCGTTAAAGCATATTCGCTGACACAAATAGCCGATTTTCGGCCGGTTTATTGTCGCCTTTCCGGATTGGAAAGCGGACAAAAGGGATTGACCCAGGGCGGCTGGTCAGCTGTTTGGCGGATGATCGCGGAGCGGTTAGCAGCCGCTTCGCCCATATAGGGCCCTTGTCAGATCCCAACTGTCAAATTTTGACAGTTCGTTCTGGCGCGGCCGCCATTTTGAACACAGGGTGCAATACCAAAAACTGTAGTCTAGAAGCCTAAGTCGTTAAAGGCATTGCTGGCATCGTTTTCACCTTCCTCGGGGAGGCAGGGGCTTATTCTTTGGGAATAAAGTCCCCAGAAGAAGGAATTAAATAAACTTGTTAGGTGGGTTATTTGATTCCCTCAGGACTGGCCACCATTTTAGGATCAGCGGCCATTTTGTCACACAGGTTTCCTTCTCCATCTCTAGGGAGTTCTCTCTGCAGCTTTTTTGGGCAAATTTATTCACTTCAAAAGGCCTTTTTTTCCCTAGCTTGGTGCCTCCTGGGTCTGACTAATTGGCAGCCTTTATTGAGTGGCCTGCAGCCTCTTCTGGGGCTGCGTACTGTAATTTCAATATTAACTGGAAGCTTTGTTTTTAGGCGTGCACCAGATTTATCACTTCCAGCATTTTCAGTGGACTCACGGTGACCCCTCAGAGCACCAGTCCTTGTCTGTGACACGCTTACCACGGGCACCAGGCACTCCCATAGCGTGTCTGTCGCTGCCTGTGATTGCATTGGTACCTGGGTCCCAGGCGTCCTCTGGAATTGCATCTGGCCGCACCCACGGTGGTAATTCCCTCTAGATACCGGAGAGGCCCCCAATGAGCCCCAGCGCTATCAGAGGATGGAAAGCATGGAGCCCCTTGAGAAGGAGGTCGTGTCCCCTTCATTGGCTGGCATGAGCTCTATGCCACCTCATCCGGACGGATCCGAAAGGGCTGCGCAAAATACTAAGAAAAAATCTGCAAAAAAGTCATTCAAAGGGCAGATAAGCACGCCACCAGGAGACACCAAGCTCTGGAAAGGGAGTTCGCTAGGGCACAAAAAATCACTCGACTGGACAATTCTCAGACTGGGGGGTGGGTGCAGGAGTCCCAGATTCCACTTACTCAGTCGCATCAGGGTATTCCAGAGGCCACTTTCACGCCTACAGCGGCTGGGCTTCGCCAGACCGAACAGCTTTCTTTCCCTTCAGAGGAGCGATTGTCCATGTTGATTGCTCAGGCAGTGGACCGCGCTCTGAATGCTAGGGCAGTTCCTAAACCTCCAGTCATAGTCCCCCCTCCTACCCCACATCAGACAGATGTACCTCAGTCCGGCCCCTCTTCACCTGCTGAATCCTTGTATTCTGAGGGGTTGTCGCTACCTGATCAGGGCTCTGACCAGGAGTTTCCAATATCTGAGGAAGAAGAACAGTCGGCGGACACTCCGGCGCCCACTGGAATGTTCCAATCTTCGGCATTTGTTACATTGCTCCGCAAGGTCTCTTCCACCGCACACCGTGGTTCTGAGCCCACTTCCACAGCGACTACTGTTGCTCCCGATTCGGATTTTGATCCGAATTTTGTTGAACCGGTGACAGCTCAGCACCGGATCCCATGTCCGCCCATGTTTCTCACTGCGGTAAAGAAGCAATGGGCGCTACCAGCCTCCTTTCCCCTTCCCAGTGCCACGGACAAAAAACTGTTCAACGTGGCCAAGGAATTGGAGGAAGCGCTGGAGGTCCCTGCGGTGGACGAGCCTTTCGGACCATTGATTTCTCCAACAGCCATAGCTGGGGATGTATCGGAAGCATTGAAGTCGGAGGACCGTAAGTGCGAGTTATTCTTTCGCAGGATTCACCAGGCATCCGCTTGGGCCATTAGGGCAGCGACCTCAGCGTCGTTCTTCACTAGAGCCGCCCACCGTTGGCTGAAACAGCTGCAGGCCCGCACCCCCAAAGATGATGTCCGATCTCAACAGGACATCAGTAAGATGGTTGCAGCAATGGAATACGCCTCGGATGCTACGCTCCAGGCGACTAAGTTTGCTTCCAGAGCTATGGATTCAGGGATCACCAGTCGACGCATGCTTTGGCTTAAGCATTGGCATGCGGATGCCAAATCCAAGTGGCGTCTGTCCTCTGCCCCGTACCAGGGGGGTAAATTATTCGGTGAGGCTTTGACTCCTTATCTCTCAGAGAATAAGGATAAACGCAAAGTGCTCAACCATATACTTAAGAAATTTGACAAGAGGCAAAATTATGTCGCCCATAGGCAGTCCTTTCGGGGGGGGGAATAGGTATAATTATTCAAACTCTTTTCGTCCTTTCCCACCCAGACCGGAACGACAAGAGGGGCAGTTTGACAGGCCGGTGAGCAAGCCCAGGCAACAATACCAGGGCAATCAGGGGAAGCGGCCCTTTCGTGGGAGCGGCCGGCCATTTCGTCGCTCCAGGTGACTCCCCAGCAACGGGACCTCCCATAGGGGGCAGACTGTCGCTATTCTTCCACCAATGGGAGGCCACCACCACGGACAAGTGGGTTCTGAACACGATAAGGTCCGGCCTTTATCTGGAGTTCATCTCCACACCTGTAAACAGGTTCATTTCTTGCCCATTCCCCCGAAACCTAGCCAAAAGAAATCTGATGAGCCAGGCCATCCAGCATCTTCTGGAGATAAAGGCCGTAGAAACCGTTCCGGTGGACCAGAGAGGTTGGGGATTTTACTCCGTCCTCTTTGTCGTTCCAAAACCGTCAGGTGGATGGAGAGCCATCCTGGATCTAAAAAATTTGAATCATCATATAAAATATCAAAAATTCAAGATGCAGACGCTCCACTCCATTTTGGGGAGCGTGAGAAAGGGAGACTTCCTGACATCCATCGATCTCACGGAAGCGTATCTCCATATCCCCATCTCTGTCGATCACCGGCGGTTTCTACGGTTCAGTTACAAGGGAGAGCATTATCAATACAGGGCTCTACCCTTTGGCCTCTCGTCGGCCCCCAGGGTGTTTACCAAGATCCTGGCGGTCCTGGCAGCTCAACTACGTATGGTACCGATCAGGGTCCAGTGTTACCTGGATGACATCCTGATCCAGTCAACCTCTGCCCACTCGGCACGACAGGATCTCGACCGGGTAGTACGGCTGCTCCAGGATCACGGGTTCTCGGTAAACTTCCCCAAGAGTCATATGGTCCCCACGACTCGGCTATTGCATTTAGGGGCCGTCATAGACACCAGGGAATGCCGGGTGTATCTGTCTCAGGAACGTTTGACCAACCTGAGAAAATCCATCCGCCAAGTACGCAAGGGGCAGAAGGTTTCTCTACTCAGCCTTTCCAGGGTGCTAGGACAGATGATATCGGCCATAGACATAGTGCCGTAGGCCAGGCTCCACTCCAGGGAATTGCAGTGGTTCCTACTCCCCTTCCAGAGGCAAAACATCAGTGCCTCTCAGAAAAGGGTGAGGCTTCCATCTCAGACCTCGCTCTCCCTCAAGTGGTGGCTGTCCCCAGCCGTCCTCAAAGGGTCGTTGTTCAAGGAGCCAGAGCGGCTCCTCACAACCGATGCCAGCCTCTTTGGATGGGGGGCGCATCTTCGTTCCCACTGGGCACAGGGGCGTTGGTCTCACTCAGACCTCCGCCACGACATCAACTGGTTGGAACTGAGGGCCATACATTTAGCTCTCCTTCACTTCCACAGCCAGGTCCGAAGGCGTCATGTGCTTGTCCTCACGGACAACGTGACTGCCAAGGCTCATGTAAACAGGCAGGGGGGCACTCATTCTCGGACTCTTCTGAACGAGGCGCTCATATTGGGGACCTGGGCAGAGCACAATCTGGCGTCCATCAAGGCCGAGCACATCTCGGGTAAAGACAATACCCAGGCAGATGTCTTGAGCAGGGCGACAATAGATCACTCAGAGTGGAGGATTCACCCGAGGATCTTCAAAGAGATTTGCCACCGCTTTGGTCTACCGTTAGTGGACCTATTTGCCTCACCGGCCAACACCCAGCTCCCCCGCTTCTCCTGCTTCCCGTCTCAGGGAGCGGAGCAGATAGACGCACTGCGCTCTCCATGGCCTCGGGGTCTGCTGTATGCTTTTCCACCTCTCCCTCTTCTTCCGGCGGTGGTACGCAAACTACTCCGGGAAGACGCGGAGGTTCTACTTGTAGCCCCGTATTGGCCAAGGAGACCGTGGTTTGCCGACCTGCTGGGTCTCTCCATAACAGATCCGTGGAAGATTCCGCCAGACAGGATATCACTCAGTCAGGGAGCCATCCTACATCCGGATCCCCAGTGGCTGCAGCTAGCCGTCTGGCACTTGAGCGCAACTATTTGTCGAGGCAATCTTGCTCTGTAAGGGTGATTGAGGTTATACAGGCATCCCGTCGCCCATCCACGAATCGCATCTATGAGGCAACGTGGAAAAACTTTTGTGCTTGGTGCGACAAACATAAGCTGCCTCTCTCAGGACTCAATATTCCTATTATTCTGGAATTTTTATCTGAGGGTCTGGAGAAAGGTTTGGCCCCTAATACCTTACGTAGGCAACTAGCTGCGGTCTCTACTGTTCTCGCCTGGGAACACGGAGGGTCATTAGCTCACCACC
Source organism: Protobothrops mucrosquamatus (assembly GCF_001527695.2). Lineage (NCBI taxonomy): Eukaryota > Metazoa > Chordata > Lepidosauria > Squamata > Viperidae > Protobothrops > Protobothrops mucrosquamatus. The sequence continues at coordinate 2,841,440 of NW_015386333.1, forward strand.
CACTCCTACGCTCTTTCCTTAAAGGAGCAGCTAACATCAGGCCACCGACAGTACATAGATATCCTTCCTGGGAGTTGCCCCGGGTTCTTAGGGCTCTAACAAGGACGCCCTTCGAACCATTGGCGTCGTGCGATATGAGTCACCTGTCTCATAAGGCAGCCTTTTTAGTGGCCATCACGTCGGCTCGACGTATATCAGAGCTGGCGGCACTGTCGGTCCGTAAGGATTTGTGCATTTTCCATCCGGACCGTGTGGTACTCCGTCTGGACCCTACCTTTGTCCCAAAGGTGAATTCGCTCTTTCACAGGAGCCAAGAGGTTATTCTACCTGACTTTTGCCCTCAACCATCGCGTACCCTGGAACGGCAATGGCATTGCTTAGATGTCCGCAGGGCGCTCCGTTACTATATTGCACGGACAGCGGATTTCCGCTCATCAGAAGCCCTGTTTGTCTCCTTTCACCCCTCTTCCAAGGGTAGGAAGGTTTCCTCTTCCACCATTGGCAGGTGGATTAGGGCGTGCATCACCGAGGCATATCGAGCGGAGTCATTGCCGGTTCCGCAAGGGGTCACAGCGCACTCCACACGGAGCGCTTCTACATCTGCGGCTTGGAACACTCAAGCGACCATCGAGGAGGTTTGTAGAGCGGCCACATGGTCCACTCCATCTCCTTTTATTCGGCACTACAAGGTCGATAAATTTGCTTCGGCGGAGGTTTCCTTTGGAAGGAGGGTCCTCCAGCAAGTACTTTGCCAAAGTGCCACACCGGACCAGTCTGCTTCCCTCCCTCAGGGACAGTAGGCTTTGGTATGTCCCATGGGTGGATCCTCCATCTCAAGTGCTGGAGAAGGGGCGTTGTCTTACCTGAACGCCTTTTCTCAGCACGGAGATGGAGGATCCACCTCCCTCCCTCTTAGTAGAGAATCATTTAGCCTTGTAGGTAATTAGTGTTTGAGCCAGTACGTCATCGATCAGTCAAGTGCTACGCTCGCGTCAAGACTGGGCATATGTCCAAGGACAGGGCGTGACAACTTTGGCTGACTTGATCTGATTGGGCAGGAATACAGTCTCAACCCATGGGTGGATCCTCCATCTCCGTGCTGAGAAAAGGCGTTCAGGTAAGACAACGCCCCTTCCAAACCCCAAGGGAGCTGATCTCCTTTGGTGGGGTGATAAGATATTCAGGATCCAAGTTCTGTTCCTGCATTCCACCAAAGACATTTCCTTCTGTGCATCCTTTGGTAGCTAGCTCCTATAAACAAACGGCAGCTGAAATACAAGCAGAATGGAAAGATGGTGTGGTAAAGTTAGGAATGTAGGGTGCCTTGGGCAGGTGGGAGAACCTCAGCACAGGCTACGGACAAATGTTTCTTTGCTGCTTCCGGTTCTGGATCGCGGCACCTCTAGCCGCATGAAGAGACTTGTCTCCTTGTTGGCTAGCTTCCCTCTGCCGGTAGACCCTTATGTGGGTCGAAAGTCGCCCTGGAGGGTACGATTACTGTTGAGGAGGCCATGCTCGGTTGCGGAGGAGCAGCGGCTCCTCCAGCTGTCCGAGCCAACTCTGAGGGCCGACGGAGAAGAAGATCGGCCAGTAAAATGGACAATCACCCAGCCGCACCAACTGCAAGTCAAAAGAACAACTAAGCATGAAGAACCACCGTGGTGAATCCGGGTGAGACCTTTCCTTCTCTCGCTATTCTGACTTTTCCTGTAAAGAGTTCCTGACTATTTTCCTTTTCTAAGAAAGCGGTGGCTGCCTATATGGGAAAGAGAGCTAAAAATAAAAAGATTAATAATTTTTTTATGGTTGTTTTTTCTACTATTGGACTTTGGGGGGGGATTTTAGGGGAAAAAGAAGAAGAAAGGGACATTGTTACTTTGTTTTTTTCAATTTGATAATGCTGGAGATACCTCTCTTGTTAACTTTTTAAAAAAGAGAGAAAATTTTCTTTTTTTCTTTTCTTCAACTTTATTAATTTGGAAAAAAGACTTTATAGTCCACTGAGGACATCTGGTGGTGAAAAGCAAAATTGTAACTGTACTTCTCCCTGTTATTTGAAGAGGGATTGGATTTTTATATGATAATAAAAGAGAAAAGATAACTTGACAGCTGTTAGACCTTTGGAGGCGGACATTTGTGGATCTTTTTCAAATACAGTCTCTAATAAAGGAATAGGCTAGTCTACTATCAAAATGGATGAAAGTTATCCACATCTTGACTATGATTTAATACTGGGAAAAAATATTAGAACTTACAGAAGACTTCAAAACTTATTGGAAACCTTGGAGAAAACTTAGAGGCTACCTTGGAACCTCACATCGACTCTCCAATAATGAATCAAGTTATGGAACAAGGAATAATAGAAGATGAACTGAGTAATCCTGAACAGGCCTTTACACATCAAGACATACAATTTAAAGAGTCAGAGACACTATGCTTACAACTCAATTGTGAATCTATACTGGGAGAAAATGTGGAAACCACTGAGCCAACTAATTCCACACAACGTTACTTACAACTGATGGATAATTTTGATGACCAAGAAGTAACTGTAATTGACTCAGTTCAATTACTAAAAATAACAAAGATTGATACTCAGACACAATCCTCTGGAAAATACAATAAAGCGGATAATTTACTTACTGTATAACCATAACATCGAGTAAATGTCTATAATATTCAGATGATATTGGCAGAAAGGGAAGGAAATTTTGTTCAGTTTGAATTGATTAGAAATTTTTGTAATCAAATCTTGAGGTTTGATAACCGAAAAGCTTTAATATGGGAACCAACGTGGCATAGAAAGAAAGCTAGAGTCAGGTTTAAACGTGACATAAAATGTTACTTGATGGGTTAAAAAGGCTTTAGAGATTTTCTCTGATTTAATAACAAATGAAGGATGTGGATTTACTGTTATTATAGTTGATAAGTATTTGAGGGAGTAAACCTTTTCAGGGGGTAAAAAGACTTTATAGATGAAATGATAGAATATATTTTTAAAAATAGAAATGTATTTTTTGGACTTACATTATTATTATAAATATGATAATTATGTTGTAATTGATAGAGTTTGTCTGATTTAATTATGAATGAAGGATGGGAATTTCCTGATATTATAGTTGATAAGTATTTGAAGGTGTAAACTTTATCAAGGGCTTAAAAGTATTTTCTATAGATGTAGATTGATGAAATGATAGAATATATTTTTAAAAATAGAACGGTATCTGTTGGACTTATATTATTATTTTAAATATGATAACTATGTTTTAATAGAGAGAGAGGAAGAGCTATTTGTGATAGGGAAAAAATCAATCTCAATGAATGATCTATTATTAAGGATACCTGAAATCCCAACTATATGTTTACTAAAACGTAATTGGAGTATGACAACTGTAATTAGTAAAGCTTAAAAACAGGATATAGATTATTATAATTGCATGTGATTGATGATTTCTGTTTGATTGAACTTTACCTAAAACTGTATTAATTTTAATAAGCAATATTATATTCAGGAAACAGAGGAAATTTTTGATAATTAACTTGAGCTATACTTATATGATTTTGTCTTTGAATGACTTGACACCCTGACCACCACGTTGTGTCCTAAGCTGGAAAAAAATGGGAAAAAACCAATAAAAACTTTTTATTTAAAAAAATGTTTCTTTGCTCAGGGGCTGAAAATCCTGTTTTGATTTCAGCAGGGAAATTTTTCAGCTCCTGGATGGCACTTCTCAGGGTCTCACCCACTCAAGCATCCCATGTTCCTTAACTGGGACTCTGTCTACTTCACAACCTGTAGGATTGCTTAATGACCGCAACTGGAAATGCCAGGATTGTAGTTGTTGAGCAAAGCCATCATATAGGCAGTCACATAATGTCAGGCTTAATGGTTTTTGCTTAACAACCAAGATTCTGGGTTCATTTGTGGGTTTACAAGTCAAGGACTACCTATATTTAAAAGTGACACTGTGTAGTAGAGTTGTACATAAACATGGACTGAGTTAAATTGCATCTAATCACATTATTTTGTTTTTAATTCTAGTACTTTTCCATTTTCCAGATCAGACATCGGGCATCTGAAGCACTTCCGGAACTGCTATATCCTGTCATGCCAATTACCAGTTTTGAAGGGATACAGACACAAGATCCTAGCCATCTATTTGGATTGGCTTCCAACATGGAGCAACTTGAGATGGATGATTGGGAATTCTAGGTTACCAATAGAGGAACATTGTGAAATATTTTTTACAAAGCAATCTGCTGATTACACTGCAGTTTGTCTTTCTTAGGAAGTTGATCTAGCTGACATATGCATTGAAATGAAGCCTGGACTTTGGGAGGAAAAAAATAACAATATTGTATTGAATTCTGGTTCCAAGACAATAAAATAATATATATGCTAAGAAATAACAGGTTTTAGTCAAAGGAACATGGCTCAATTGTTTTTTAATCAAACCAAAATCCTAGTCTTATTGTAGGTTTACTAATAGATCCAAGGAACTGAGTGCCATGCATTTTTTTAAAAAAAATCCCAATAAAAATCTACTTAGAATTGCTTAGTAGCAGCAAGTAACCCTATTGACATAGGGTTAGAATATGAAGACACCTTTAATTTGTATCTAACAAAGGTATTTTCTCTGGCATTCCTTCCTATAGTGAATTGTCCCAAATTGTGTAGTAATCTTTCATTCTTCTATATACTTTCTTAATCATTGTTGTTCAATCAAACATTGAGCCAAATCTTTTCTGGCAAGCTGTAGCATTGCAGTTTTTAAGTACTCATGTCTTAAACTGTATTTGATAATTAATTTTCTTGCCAATAAAAGATTTCTGCATTTTCACAATGTTCTTCAATAAATGCTGCCGTTTATGAACTCCCTGTAATTAAAACAAAATAGAAGCCTCTAAATTAGGCTAGTAAGCCCAATTGATATACGTATTTGCCATTGAAACTTGAAAGGTAACATAGTAGAAATATTTATTACAGGGTTTGGAATTAGTACAGTCCCCAATAAATAAAAAACAGACTTAAAACAAAACTTATAATCACAAGATAACTACTTTGGACTGTCTGAAATGTCTTGAACTCTTTCTTTTATACCATGCTTCAAAAGACCAGTTGGAGATGTTGTGAGAAGCAATATAAGAGATGTTCAGCCAATTTAATTTCTGCTAGTTATTTCCTTTTAGAATACAGAAGTTGTTCGGGCACAGGAAGATTTCCTTTAACTTTCAGAAATACAAAGTTTTTGCGCTGTTGTTTTTGTACTTTTTTTTGTTCTCCTTGTTAATTTTTTGTTTTTTCCCTTTTCCAGTATATTAAAGCAATAAAAAATAACGAATTGCTTTGTTTTAATAATGTTCTTTACTATCTGTAATATAAATATATATTGGTCAGTAAAGTTGTTTGGAATGTATGTTGAAGCACAAAGGATGATGGATCAACTTATTTTTCTATAAATTATTTATTCTGCAATCACATTATGTAAGGATGTAAGACATGAAAATGCTAAAAAAAAATGCTATTCTTGCTCTCCAGCATCTTCAGGGAGACTTTCTTCAGCCTTATGCCTTTCCAGTTTTGTTAACAATTCTGTAAAACAAAATCCAAGACAAAAAAAGTAATACTTCACAACATGATCTGTACAAATTATCGAACTCCCTTCCTCTATATTCTGATGAACATAGCCCAGGATGAGAGATAAAACTGAATTCTATGTATTTGACACAATTCCCTATGCAGAAAAAAAAATTAAGTAAAACTAGCTTATGTATTTCCCAATCCTCTTTTTCAAATAGGTTTACAATAATGAAGCAGTGGGGACTGCTCTTCCCCCAGAAGAGCAGAAAATGTTTTAAAGATTCTTTCAAGCAAATATTCATAAAATAAAAATACATTATTAAAATTGAGTTTGCCTACATTAGCAACCCAAAGTGCTGATTTATCCCATTTAACAATTATTTGGAACAGCATCTAGCTATACTACTTAACCTACACTTAGATCAGGACTGTCCAGCCTTTGGGATGCATGTAGCCTTGGACAGCTAGTAATGTGGCCCCATAAGATTATAAACCTTTAACGTGATTTATATGCAACCCAAGAAAATTCTTCACTCAATGTGGCCCAGGCAAGCCAATGTGGCCCAGGAGAGTCAAAATTAATTTCACTTTTATCTGCCTTGTATCTTAGTATGGAAAATAGCATTTTGTTATCTTTAATATATGTCTTGACTGAAATAAATCGCATCAAATCATTTATTACAGTCAGTGATCGGAATTATTTTAAGGAATGTGGAGATGGTCTCTCCTACTAATCTGTCCCTTGTGGTCATGTAAATGTTAATATGCAAACCTGCTCCTAGACCTATTTCTATGTCATGATTGAGAAATACAGAAATCTGAAGCCTTTTTCCAAAATTTTTGATAATACATTTTACATACAGTACATACATATACATGTTTTTAAAAGTTAAATATAAATATATAAAATATACAATCTGATTTCTATAATTATATAATATTATATAATATTTTCATATTTTGTTTGTATAGGTTTGTCCTTTAGTGACTGTACAAAGTTATGACAGACTCCTCCCCCTCAAAGCTACTAATGACTCAGTTTCAAAGTTCCAACATTGGCCATCCCTGCAGTTATGTTACTGCATTTTGGCAACTGATCCACATTTATAGCCGTTTGCAGAGTCTGCAGTCACATGACTGATTTATGACTTTTTTCCAGAAACCAGTGTTTATTTCCAGGTTTTGGCAAAAACTGCTCCTTAGAAAACAATGGGTTCTGTTAATATATTTAAAATTTAATAACGGGAGCAGTGAAGAATTGGACAATGAGTAAGAACACTGGTCATTGCATGAGGGAATCTGAGCTGTGACTGGTTGATGTGAGTGAAAAGGGGGAATTTTCTTGTGCGCGCTCTGATTTACCTCATGTTCCTGCTGTGTTGATTTACCTGACGATGCTCCTGTTTGCCTATCTTATTTACTGAAAATACATTTATTTATATAAAACTGTTTCATCTCAGCATCTCTGACTCTATTTGGCTGCACAATTCCCTGACAGGTTCATTTAATGACTGCAGCATTCACTTAACACCTGCAGCACTCTTAATGACTGACATAAAAAAGTCATAAAATCAAGTCCAGTCACTCCCCACCACTCTAGTTAAAAATGAAATATGGGCCAAATACCTTTGGCTGGATTGAAGACACCATTAGTCTGTTTGTCACATACATAACATCGCTGAGACTTGCGATAATGTTGTAGGGCACAGTTTTCACAAAAGTAATGTTTACACCTAAGACAACATAAGACAATTGCTGCAGGTTTCTAGCAGAGAACTAGCATTTTTATTTTTGGGTGGAGTTATTTCATTTTCAAGAAAATCTTACATTTTAGTCACTTTAAATTTACATTTCTTAAGAACAGCATCAGCATCTCTTTAGGGCCATCAATATTTTTAAGATAGTAAATTATAGATAAATACTAGGGTATTTCTTTACATGTGATTGTATAGATGGTGATGACCTGTCAATCTCAAAACTGCAATATTAAAAATCATTTTAAAATGTCAACATTAACCAAAAAATAATCTTACTTGGTTACCACAGGATTCTTGAAGGAGTTTCTGCAAATAAAACACTTGAAAGGCAGTTCATCTTCATCACTACCTACTTCATAATTTTCATCATCTGAACAAAACAAAAAGTAGGAAGTTGTTCTTGCCAAAAGTGGTAACATTAACAAGACAGTTAAAAATAATTTTACTAAAATAATCACTCAAGACAGTTGCTTCTATTCCCTCCTACAATTCTCACATGAAGAAGGAAGGCACATATTTGTCCTCTGCTGAGAATATACTTCATATTGTCATCATAGGCTATCAAAATAGTTGATATAAATTACACATGTAAGGCAACTGTTCTAAGTCAAGGCAGCCCATATGCTCAAAGAAAAACAGTTCACAGCTGACCGTAGCTCTTGAAGAAGTTGTCTGAAAATTGATACTCTGAAAACATTATACAATCCATCAAGATGCCAGAGAATACTAATACAGTTATACAGTTGTGCTACAAAAATTGTATTTAATTATGAGTTTAAAAACCTGAAATCTTTATTAAAGTTCCTATTAAAACATGAGAAATGTGTATCTGCCCTACATAGATTCTTCCAAATGTTTTAATTTTCAATCAATATGAATGCAGACATATAACTTTCAGTCTCCACTGTATATATATACCCAAACTCTACAATTACATACACACACAGACACCAGTGTTCAATAGAAGGAAACATTTTTTTTGAGGTGATCATTCCTATATTTGATCAACTCAATCCAATCTTGCATCATATCACATATGATTTTGAAAGACATTATTTTCATCATAACAAGTTACATTTACTAAACAGTGGAAGAAAGGGGATTGCTCATACCATTAAGTCCATAGCGTCCCTCATCCAGTTCCCGCTCAATTTGCCACCCATGCTTATAATCTGATCGGTCATGCAGAAATTTACAGCTATCTGTAAGGAAGAAAAAAAAGGACACTTAACAATGATGTCAACAATTTCTGTTCTGCTATCAATCAATAATAATTCTGCTATCAATAAAAATCAATAAATAATCAGAAAGTATATGAAAAACTCATTTACCTCCAAAGCCACAAAATCCAGTTTCCTTGTAGTCTTTACATATATCAGGCTGGTAATCCCACCTCACAGTGGCCCTGAGATGTTCTGGGGCTCGGATTGGTCCCTTCCTGAAATAAACAACAAAAACAAGAAAAGATGAAATGACTTGTAAGCGCTAAAATGGTTGTGCCTATAGCAATACAGAAATGCCACCAAAGTAATAAGATTTGAGGGAGACCACAATGGTTTGATGAACAATTAGTCTGACAACACAGATTCACTTTTTTCAGATAAAAGGACACTTTTGAATAGCAGGGTCATCACACACAAAAATGAGAACTCCCATCTTACAACATAATTTAACATACTAGATAGTCATGTAGGTTGCCCCTTTTCTTCTGCAACATTTTCAGGAAATTTCTGGGTTTTACATTTACATTCATGTGTTTAAAACTGGAAACATCTTAGAATGTGAAGCTCATTCTTATAAATATTACAAAGCTGTTTAAAAGTAAACTATCAGGTTAATAAAAGACTTCTTAAGATACCATGGTCCATTTCAAACTGAGAACAGAAATAATTAGCAGACAGAAAAATGAAATAAACTGACAAATTTTCACATAGCATAAAATGTATCCTTAGGTAGCTAGTACATATGCTTTTTCTTGGAATGAACATTACATTTTCTCCTTACCTTACCATGCCTGAAGAAGCATTTCCCATGGATGTATCTTTTGGCTTTACATACTTTTGATAATTATTAATCCCTCGATATATCTTATCATCTTCCTTTCCTTGAAGTTCCTGAACAGAAAAAAAAATCAGTGACAAGGCAATTCATGCTCCCATATGATCATCTACTAAGTGTTTTGAGTGACCTAGAGTCATATAGGTGAGATAGGAGGCCATACAAATTAAATCAATCATAAATAAATGAACTGTGCATGCTTCAAAATGATGAAGAAGAAGGTTTCTGCAAGTTTCTGCAAGTCCAGAGACCTATCTCTCTGCTATGCTGCTCATTAAAGGAGACTAGTCTCTTTCAGGCTTCCACACGAGACTGAAATAGATACCAGGTAAAATTGGAACAACAACAACAGAAACATAGTGAAAAATGGAAACAAAAAAAAAGTATAAACAAGATTAAAGAGTTGACAGACATGACACAAATCATCTGAAAATCCTGGTAGTAGACTTCTAAGCAGAAGAAATACTAAAGAAAAAATATTTAACATCAACACAGATAACCAGTATGACATTTCTACCCATTGCTTGTTTGTCAATACATAAAGACTTCAAGCAAAGAAAAAAATGGAGACAATTGTCTAGATCAGGGCTTTTCAACCAGTGGTACGGGTACCACCTGTGGTACATTGGCACCTGGCAGGTGGTACGCGACCATCCTAGAAAAGTAGTGGGGGAGGGGAAGGAGCTGAACCGGTGGCAGCACCGCACAAGCCTGAGCGAGAGATGGCTGGAGCTGCAGGGCTGTCAGGACTCAGTGAAAGCGCCAGGATCAGTGCCGCTTTCCAGCTGGAGCTCGGCGCTGATCCTGGCGCTTCTGCTGAGCCCTAAAGAAGCACCGATCAGCTGGAATGTTTGGCAACTGATTCATATTTATGACGGTCACAGTGTCCCAGGGTCGTGTGAAGTGACCAAAACCTGCTGCAACCACCCAGCAGACAGGGGGAATAAAAACCAAACACCCCCCACACCACCTTCACTGCCAATCCCCAACAGAAATGTTCACAACAATGAAAACCTTGGACAAGAGGAAGAGCGCCGCTGGTGTCTTGCTCGGCTGTGGCTTGGGGGGCACTTGTTTCAGTGCCATTGTAACTTCGAACAGTCATTAGGCGAACTGTTGTAAGTCGAGGACTACCTGTACTTTATCACTTTTTTCCTTTTTTTGGTCATCAAGTTTTTGACACTTTGCTAAGCGACCGGTGGTACTCGGATATTGCCATATCCTAAAAGTGGTACAATGGATGAAAAGGTTGAAAAGCCCTGGTCTAGATACCTACCTTCTGTATTTGCTGGCTACGTTCAAAAATGGCTTGGGCATCTTTGTCCTTCTCTGTGTCTAGTTCATATACAGCTGTCGCACCCATGTCCTCTGGACCCACAGGTTTCTGAAATATGAAAACTCTATTAGAAGGGCAGAAAGCAAAATGAACCTCAGCTTTTATTAACATAATTAAATGTATTACCAAAAAGCTGCACTCTAGCAGATGAATAGCTAAATTTCAGAGTTACATGATTTAATTCTTTTTTTTAATAAAAATTCTAATAGCCGTTCAGAAGAGTAAAATGAGATGCCTTTGATTCAGACGATGAAACCAAATGGCAATCTCACTTTGTACAAATATGTATCATCCAAGTTACATTACAAAATTTTAAAAATGGTCACCAGATGTTAGCAAAGATCTTGTGAAAACCCATTAACACTAACCCAAGTTTTCCTGCACTTGTTTAATTGCTGGGAAATAAAACTCTCATCAATCTACTACAGCGGACAATGTTTTAAGGATATTCATACCGCGGATCGCGTTGATTTATATGCAATTCCAATTCCTTCAGGTTTGTTATCATCATCGCTACTGCTTGACTCATAGGAAGTCTTTGTCTTCATACTTTTCTTCGTCTGGAAGACGGGAGAGTGAATAAGACTATCATATCAATAAATATTCAAGAGGCAATCCATGTATACTTGGGAGAATTGATAGGCAGTATACATCACCTTCTGAATCATGGGATTGGAAACTTCCTTTCGTCTCTCCTTCCTGACTACAGTGCTGCCTTCATCACTGCTGTTACCTTTAAGTAGATGGAAATCGCACAGCATTGGAAAATAATATATTAAACAGGGAACACTAGCAGAGTGCAGCTGCCTCTTTAGATTCCAAACTCGTCCTTAGCAAAAAGATCCTTATATTCAGTTACAAGAAGTTCAAATTCATATAAACAAAGCCAAACAATTTTTTTCCACTACCCGAGATTGTACTTTTGCTTTATTCTCATAAAAGACAACCAAGGTAGTTGTTCACTCTCTTTAGAGCAATTTAAGACTAATGAGAACAATAAAATGTGCATTTCCATATGGAACATAATTAAAACTATGGTATCTTTTACTAATTTACCCAATTTTAAAAGGGGGCAAAGTAACTGATAAGGCTTGGAATATCTAATCTTGCCAATCCACTCTAACACACCCTAAGTACCAAATAATAAAAGCGCAATGTCAGGGATGAAAGAAAACCACGTTTATACATTGTGGGACAAGCTTAGGAAGACCCAGCGGGAAAGCTGCTTCTTTGTCGGGGAAAGAGACATGCATGCCGAATTGTCATGGAAAAGCGAGGCAATGCTTTTCCGACTCTTATCCCCAAAGCGACATAACCTCTTACTCCATTTGTCCAGGATCCGTGGCTTTCGCATGAGATTTCAGGGCAAAAGCTGACCGCGGCCCACCCGCCCGTGTCACCATCCCGCCGCAAATATATTTGGAGACTGAATGCAGTGACGGGCTGTGCTTCTCACCTGGGTCCTGGTCGCTGCTCGGCCTCTTACGTTGAGCCCTCCCGGGCGCGGAGCGACGCTTTTTGAAGAGGAAGCTACAAACAGGTTGAGCCTCTGCCATGGTGATCAAATCCTTCACGGAAGAAGGACTCCGAAGCGCGCTCAATTCGGCCCCTCCTCTTGCCCGCGACTACGGGCCGCCCTTCCTCCTGGTCAGGCGGCGCTCTATCCTTCGCTGTCATGCAATGCCTTATAGACATGTACCTCTTAGAGTAGCACATTTTGAAACTTCCGAGTACACTTGGGGTTGCTGATTCTGCCGTTTTCCTTCGCTACCTTGGGCAACGGCATGTCCCACTCTTTAAAATAAGCAGAAAACGTAACGTTTCTGCTGTCCCAAGTAAGGACATACGTGATCTCTAAATGACAGCAATTTCAGCCATTGACTGGTTGTCCGAATGATCTGTATTCAGGATCTGAATTGCGCGCAAGGCAAGATGCAGAAGAAATCCCAAGATAAAGTAAACAACTCTTCTAATAGTTCGGAAGAGGCTCAGATGAAAATTTATTTTGATGTTTCTTTATTTGAGAATTTTACAGATGCTCTGGAACAGTATTTCCCAATCTCAGCAAGCTGTCTCAGCAACTTTCAGATGTGTAGGTGAGATGGCCAAAACAGGGCGCTTGATGTTACAATGCTTAAGGGCTTGATCTCTCCTTTCCCATCAAAGCCAACTGGAATCGCTCACCCAGAAAGGAACAGAAAGAATCAAACAGTGCTCCTGATCCCCTGTTCATGGCCCCTTGTAGGTGGTCCAAAATCTTACCAAAGTTTATGGTACTAAATTCTGCTGAGATATTTGATGGGACACAGGAAAGGTCCCCCACCCCATTTGGCCCAGCTGCAGATCTCTACAGAATCAAGTCAGAATTATTAATCAGAATAGAGCTGGAAGAAACCATGGAGGTCTTCTAGCCCAACCCCCTGCTCAAGGAGGAGAGCCTATAGCCCTATACCATTTCAGACAAGTGGCTGTCCAGTCTCTTCTTAAAAGCCTCCAGTGTTGGAGCACCCACAAGTTCTAATCCAGGGGTCTTCAAACTTGGCCCTTTTATGACTTGTGAACTTCAACTCCCAGAATTCCTCAGCCAGCGTGGTTGGCGAGGAATTCTGGGAGTTGAAGTCCACAAGTCATAAAAGGGCCAAGTTTGAAGACGCCTGTTCTAAAGGCAAACTGTTCCACCGGCTAACTGTTCTCAATTTTAGAAAGTTTCTCTAATTCCAGGTTGCTTCACTCCTTGATTAGTTTCCATCCATTGTTTCATTATTTTTTTTGCCTTTTGTTGCTTTGGAAAATAAGTTGACCCCTGGCAGCCTCTCAAATACTGGAATACTGCTATTATGTCCCCCCCCCCCCAGTCCTTCTTTTCTCTAGAAATAGCCATACCCAATTTCTGCAACCATTCTTCATATGTTTTAGTCTCCAAGACTGTAATAATCTTAGTTGCTCTTCTCTGCACTTTTTCCAAAGTCTCAACATCTTTTTTTTGGTAATGTGGTGACCAAAACTAGATGCAGTTTTACTAAGGTTTTATAAAGTGGTATTAATATTTCTCGTGTTTTTATTCTATGCCTCTGTTTATGCAACCAAGGATTGTATTAGCTTTTTTGGCTGTTGCCAGACACTGCTGCCTCATATTTAAGTGATTATCCACTAGGACTCCAAGATCCCTCTCACAGTTACTATTTTTGAGCCAGGTTTTTCCTAATCCAGTGGTGGCGAACCTATGGCACGGGTGCCAGAGGCAGCACTCGGAGACCTCTCTGTGGGCACACGTGCCATTTCCCGAGCCTTGCCTCCCCCCATGACCCCCTCCTCTCCAGCAGCCCCCCTGAAGGAGAGTTGCCCTCAAGCGTGGCCCACATGGAGTAGCGCAGCCAAGGACATGGCAGCCAGGCAGCATAGACAAGACTCTGCACATCCCATCATGCAGTTGATGCTGCAGGGCGTGGGCAGAGGGTGTGGCTGCCATAGCGCTGCTGGGCTACCTGGGCGATTTGTGGCGGGCCCTGGTCCTGTGGGCAGGCAGGGCAGGGGATGGGTGGGCAGAGTGGGGGCGAGGCCAGTTTTTGGGCACTCGGTCTCTAAAAGGTTCGCCATCACTGGCCTAATCTGTACTTATTCCTATGATTTTTCTTGCCTAAGTTAAAACCTTGCTTTTCTCCACATTAAATTTCATTTTATTGGATAGGGTCCATTGTTCAAGTCTATCAAGATCTTTTTGGATCCTGAACTTGTCTTCTAGGGTGTTGGCTATTCCTACCAGCTTAGTGTCATCTGCAAATTTGATGAATTCCCCTTCTATTCCCTCATCTAAATCATTTATGAAAATATTGAAGAGTACTGGGCATAAGCCAGAATAATAGTATCATATGTGATCTCTATAGAGCAATACTACTAGCATGTTGTTTTTAATTATAAAATATGTGAAATAATTATATAATAAAATTTAAAAATAAAAGTATTTGAGGGGCTGCCACAAAGAAGAGGACATCAACCTATTCTCCAAAGGACAAGAAACAATGGTTGGAAACTGACCAAAGAGAGAAGCAACCTGAAATTAAGGAGAAACTTCCTAGCAGTGAGGACAGTTAACCAGTGGAACAGCTTGCCTTCAGAAATCATGGGTGCTCCATCACTGAAGGTTTTTAAGAAGAGACTAGATAGTCACTTGTCTGAAATGGTATAGCAGGGGGCTGGACTAGAAGACCTCCAAGGTCCCTTCCAGCTCTATTCTATTCTATAATAATACTGCTATTATTAAATGATTTTAAAATGTTGCATGTGTTGGTAGAAATTCTAGCCCACTGAATAACACCAAACAGCAAGTTGAAATTAGACAGAGATTTATTGGATACAATGGTTTGCAAAGCATGGTGGACTCCAAATAAATATTTGAGCCACACCTAGTCACAACAAAGACACACATTACCGTATATACATTCTATCCCGACGCCTTGGCCCCTCCTCTGAGGTTACAATCTTATCAGAGCCGCCTAAACAAAATACATTATCCCTGCCCCTTACTATTTTGTTTCACCTATTCCCTTATATGTACTTTATCATGAAATCCNACATACCCCTCCTTCCTTAGCTAATATATCTTTTCTTTCTTTATAGTGATATAAGTTAATGGATCGGATCCTGTTCCGTCTATCCCAAATCCATAACTTACTATATCAGAATGGTTCTTAGTGATTTCCAACTCCATTGTATTAGTTCCATATATTCTTTTAAATTTGGTAATACCATTACATCCTGGATAACCTCCTCTAGTGTAATCACACACACCTCCACCCTGAACATTTAATAGATCCCCCACAAGGTAACCATTGATTGGGGTTTCCATTTGCAAAGTTCAGATTGGTGGGACATATATTTATGATTTTGTTTATATGCTGTGATCCAACTAGAGTCCCCACACTTTGTGGCTAGGTGAGATAGACTTAATACTGTGCATGCATCAAATTGTATCAAAGCTTTTTTTCTGTCCCTTTTTCTAATATTTTCGTAGAATTAATGTATATTAATCTTCCTTCACCTTCAGGTCTCTGTCTCACTCCCACTTTAGCTAAACCCACATATATATACTGAAATTCAAATATGTTGGTATTGATGGATCATAGCACTGTATCTTTTTGTCTCTTCCCTTACAAACTGAATATTGTGTTTTATTTAATTGACATGTAGATTGAAATATACATCCCTTTGGTGGCATTGGTAATGCAGGCTTCACATCCTTCTGCTTCTGTTGCTCTTCTATATCACTCCCTAAAGAGGGAGAGGTATACAGCCAGGGACAAATATACAGCACTAGGGATTCACATTTTATATTAATCTTCTTCTTCTAAGCTGTGATATGTTATGAAGGCTTCCTTTTCTTTATCTAAACTGTGATATTTTATGAAGGTTTCTTGTTGTTCTTAACATCCAATACTAGTTGAATTGAAGGAGTATCTTTTAGAGTATATCTTACCACTCTGGTCAATATCTCAGTATATTCTTCAAAAAGTTTCAATTTCTTTTCAATGAGTACTATATCGCATGGTCCAAAATATTCTTCACATCCAGTACATCTTACACAGTCAATACAATGGAAACAACTACAACAATCAACATGGAATTTACAGTCACAGTACCAACACATTTAAACAGGAATTTTACAAAGTATCAATTTAAACGAGTCATCACCCGGAACACAGGTCCACTGTCCTTTTGGTTCAGCTACTGGTCCCTTCACTCGAGTATAATGAGTCCACCCTTTTTCTTTCGTCCGAACTGCAGTTTCAGAGGTCAGCAACACCTGCAATGGTCCTTCCCACTTAGGTTCCAATTTCTCCTCCTTCCACGTTTGGATCAGGATCCACTGCCCCACCTCAAACTTGTGGACAGGAAATTCCAAAGGGGGTGTTTGGATCAATAAGCCTTGTTTCCTGCAATGATCAAGATACTGCGACAGTTTATGCACATAATGTCTTATTACTTTATCCCTTGTTACTAAAGAGTCCATGGAGATGTTTCCAGGCATAAATGACACACCATACAACAATTCATAAGGAGACAATCCTAAATCTTTCTGTGGTTGTGTTCTTATTCACAACAATACTAAAGGTAAACATTTTATCCAAGTCATTTGAGTTTCATATTGTGGAATTTCCCACTTGAGGTAATTTAAAATCAACTTGAATGCATTGAAACAGCCTCACCATTAGATGTTATAGAGCATTTTATGTATTTGTCTACATATCATACTTATTGTATAACCAACCATATATTAACCATAGAAAAGTATCAATTATCCCTCCCCTAGCCATTCCTTTGTCCGTATGTATTTACAAACAAATTGCTTAGTAAAGAGCCAACAAAGGAGCGCTCACCAAACTCTGCTTGAGTTTGTTTGCATACAAATCTTTATTCAAAACAACATAGCTCATTTATAATCCCAAGAAATTTTCTCAACTCCTTCATTTTAAACAAGGGTTGAATTACAATTCCTTCAATTCTTTTAGGTATTATTATTATTATTATTATTATTATTATTATTATTATTATTAGTGTGTCCTGCACAGAGACATAAAAACATAAAAAATAAATCAACAACAACAAAAAAGCAACTCCACAAAATAAATGAATAAACAAGCTTAATAAGATATTCTGAGTTACTGAAATAGTTTTGTATCAAACTCTAGTATCAACTCTTTGGTTTTAATATAATTTTTGTCAAAATCCAATTTAAAAAGATTCCATTCAGTTGGAAACAAATTTCCATTAAATAGGTTAAATCATTTATAAATCTTAACAAATCAATTCAAAGTCATTTCTATTGGTTAATGGTTATATAGGTGTATTCCAGTTCTTCTCATATTTCATTTATTTTCATATCCACTCCACCTTCCTCAAACCAGAATTCTAAGCAGAAAAAAAAGTTAAAAAGATCAGACCCCCCTTTTCTTTTCTGTCTCTCTTGTTCTTAAAGCAACACAGCCAGCTGGGGGTGGGGAAAAAGAGACAGGAAAAGAAGAAGAAATTACACAACAATTTCACCACTAACAAAATAGGTTTTTTTTCTTCTTCACATGCATTTTCCATTTCACTTTTACAGCAACAAAAAAAAAATCTGCAGTTTACTGTTTCTTTCACAGTCTTGGATGGGGGAGAAACTCACACACACACACACACACACACACAAACACAGGATCAGCATATCCACACATTCACTTCCATTCAAACTGCTTGTATAAACACTTTCACATACAAATATTTCATTTCATACTTTCTCCTAACAAACAAATAATAATAATAATTATTATTTCAAGGAACTGTTCAAAAGCCAATGAGCTCCTTCCCTCTCCCAATTTCCTTTGCTCTTAGAGCTTGCCTATTAACTTTCTTGCAAAATGAGACATCCGGCCGGCCGTTATTTGTTTCACAACAGTGAGAACTCTCCTGTAGCCATACCTTTCAGAAACACGTCTTCTAAAACCCTCATGGAGTGTTTGGATTACTTCACGTGTTATGGCTTTATTCAACATCTGCTATCCATCAGGTAATATCCATTTTCCTTCTGTATTCTTTTCCTTTTGTTTTATTACTTGGTTTATTGTGGCAACCATCATCTTATTCTGTTGCCTAAATTTC
>NW_015386333.1:2863984-2881617 GCF_001527695.2 Protobothrops mucrosquamatus
GAAAAGAGAGCATCAATCATCGTTACGGCCAAAAATCCCACCACCACCACCTCCAATCATGGTGGAAGGCGAACAACACTTCGAAATAAAAGAAATCCTTGACTCTAGGAGATATCATGGAACAACTCAGTATCTAGTTGCCTGGAAACACCTCCCTGCCTCACAAAACGAGTGGGTCCATAAACGTCACGTCAGAGCCTAGAAGCTATTAAAGAAGTTTCACACAGAGTATCCTAACAAACCTGACTAACTTTTATACTTGTTTTGTTCTTTTTCAGGTGGATCTATCTTATTTTTGAGGGGGCAGGATGTCAGAATCCAAAAATATTCCATCTCTAGTTATCAACTATGAAACCCCGCATTTCTGTCTGCTCTGGATTCTGTCATACGATGAAGGGAAGGGGGTGAACAAAGGGGCTTTATGGCCCTCATTTCCTTCAGCCTACTTCAAAGGGACTGAATGTGGATATCACCAAATGGACTAACAATAACAATGGGGGTCATTAGCTTTCATGTAATCCTTTTTGAAATTCCTCCCGGCAATGAGGAAAAGGGGGTGAGAATGTAAGGCCTAGAATTGTCACTGGGAAAAGGGGGTTATGGGGGTGTGACTAATGGGGGATCCCTTAAAACCTTGAAGTGGAGAGCTCAAACCCAAGTCCTGTCTAGAATGCCTACATCCAGCTTTCTCTTAATAAAGATGCCTGTTGGAAGAAATATTCCAGGAGTTCTGTCTTCTTAAGATGCAAAGTGGGGTGGGTCCTTACACTGTCTTTCTTCTGCTGTAAATAACATGCTCTGTATCACTCCTAATTCATCCCATGTGTATATGTTTGCTCCTAATAACAGATCCAGTTGCTCTGCTACCCCTATTGGATCTTCTATCATGCTTTTCATTTCTTTCTTGAAGGCACTCAATTCAGTTGCTTTTAATGGCTCATGTACAAAACTGATACGAGCCTGTCCTTGACCATCTATTCCATTAGGTACTTCCCTTAAAGGGAAAGTCTGTAGTGGTTTATCCTTGAAAGGAAAATTCTTTATATCTTTCTTCAATTGTTCCAATTCTTTTTCTAATCCCTTATAGGATCCACCTCCCACAGCTCCCTGAACTTGTATTACAGGAGCTGGTAGGGGTGGTGGAGTAGGTATTTTCACATTGGTTGGTTATGGTGGATTAGGATTATAAGGTGGGGGTAAATATTTCATGGATTTTTCATCATCTTCTTCTCCTATTTCATTCTTTTCTTCTTCTTGTAAATATATTGAGGTTATTTTATGAGGGCTAGGGCCACTCATAGTCAAGGTGACCCATTTACCTGGGTTCCAAATTAAAGCATAGTCTAGCTCATTGACTAATGATTTACATGTTTTCCTTGACACATACTCATATAAATTCTGACAAGCAAAATAGTCATTTGTTCCTAATCTAGGCCACTCTACTTTTTCATCTTCCCACTAGACAAAACAACACAAATTAACCATATCTTCCTTGGTTATGTCTAGTTTACTAACTATTTCATTATACGGAGGTTTTCCCCAATTACTCAACAAAATCCCTAGTGGACTTTCCTTATCTATATTTAATTTGGGGTTCCTCCTTATTTTTCTCAAACACTTCTCTCCTGGAGTACTCCCTATGTTGCCCACACTGGTTTATAGTCCTGTGTATTCTAATTGAGACTTCACGTATACTCCTCAATTCGCTTCCCCCTGATCCCTCTAGATATGCACTCGCGTGAATCTAGAGTTATCAGCGGTCCACTCTCGCTCCGTCTTGCTATCCGCTAAGCGGATACTTGGGACATCACACACACACTGTCTCAAATTCACACAAGCCTACCCAGCCTTCCCACCAACTGCCTAGGCAGTGTATACTGGCCACCCCAGAACACTTACCTAGGTCCGTGCACGGAGTTGCCCAGTTCCTGGAAGCCAGCAACACACACACCGGTTCAATACTTATCTCTGTCCAACATCAACTCTATGGGTTCGCCAAGGAAAGCATTGCTGCTCCTTTACCAACAAGATGACATAGACTGTCGAAATCGACAGGGCATGCCTTCCAAGTCACCTTCCGGATCTGGTGCAGACAAACGATCCCAGTTTCGAGCCCCAAAGTTGGACGCCAGAACTGTTGGTAGAAATTCTAGCCCACTGAATAACACCAAACAGCAAGTTGAAATTAGACAGAGATTTATTGGATACAACGGTTTGCAAAGCGACCACCTGAGGTTTATTTATAAACTCGGTGTGGATCAGTGTTGTTTCTGTGTGTAATGGCATATATGTAAGATAGGGCTGCGGAACCGGGGAGGAGACTCCAATGTTAGAATAGTCTCGGCGGATTTGTTTTATGTAATAGGGACGGGGAATGATAAAACAAAGTGGATAAGGGAATATACATGAAATAGTACTTTAGGTATAACTCAGTGTGGAAATCCTATAGCCTACGTGCAGAACTCTTACAAGGTATGTGTACATGTAGAAATTTTGTAGAAATCTTGCAGTCTACGTGTAGAAATTTTGTGTAGAACTCTTACTGTCTGCGTGTAGAAATTTTACAGAGTACGTGTCACTTAACTTTACTTTTTATTCTAAAATTTTATTCCTAACACATGCATGCATACAGGTAATCATTGTATTAGAAGTTAAATCCGGTCTATGTCTTATTCCAAGCCAGGATAAAGAGGCAGCAAAGGAAAAATAAGTTTGAGGTAGGCTGCAATTGGAAAGAAGGTTTATAGGCCAGTAACAGCAGTAACAACAGCAAATGTTTCTGAGGGCAGCTAGCAAATTGGGGTTGTGAGTTAATAAGTTTTTATATGTTTCTGAGTTCTTTGTTATTGGTGTGTTGGTAATTGTATGAAAATGTGTTCCTTCTATGTTCTTTAGACTAGATATCATATTTTAATTTTTGTTGCAAGATTTTCTATTGTGGCATGTAGGGTCATGACACTCCTTAAGAGCAAAGAGAAAATGTAAATCCTAAGGGTTTTTCCTGATTTAATCTTGTTTGCATATTCAGTTTCAATTCCTGGTCTATTTTGTCATCTATCTGGAGATTGCTTTGGTCAAGACCAGTTTTAAACTGTATATATTGTTTTATGAATGAAACTTTGTTTCTTTAAGCCTTGCTGCAGGCTGTTTTAGTGGAGGAAAGACTGGGACTGCTTTCTGCCTTTGTTGAGGAGATTCTGCTTCTTTTCTTATTCTGTGGAATATTTTATTCTGGGGAGAAGGGGGGCTTCTTATGATTAACTTAGGGCCACAACTGAGCACAAAATTTATGTTGCTAAGAAAGATATTTGTTATTTTCCCCAAATTTAAAAGGGGGTAAAATAACTGATAAGGCTTTTTTGAGTTTTGCCCCCATTTTACAACCTTCCTTACCTCACATTATCATACATTTCACTAAATCTACAAAGGTTTCTTATTTTTTAAATATATACAGTACAAATGAGGATATTGTACCATAATACGGAATGTAAATAATTACAGATGGTAATGTTATTGCCATCATAATTGTGATCATAATTGTAGTGTAGAACTCAGCCTGTAGATTAGTTGGAGGTCTCTTTTTTTCTCTGAATTCCTTGTTTTTCCACACCATGATTTACATTCCTGCCTTAATGTAAGTGTGTAGTT
Source organism: Protobothrops mucrosquamatus (assembly GCF_001527695.2). Classification (NCBI taxonomy): domain Eukaryota; kingdom Metazoa; phylum Chordata; class Lepidosauria; order Squamata; family Viperidae; genus Protobothrops; species Protobothrops mucrosquamatus. The sequence goes on from NW_015386333.1 coordinate 2,867,633, forward strand.
GTTATTGCTAGTATCATCTGTCTTTCAGAACAATGTCTATAAGTGATAACCCCCTACCCTATTATGGTGTATAAGATAGGACCTTCAAAACCTATGTGTCTTACTGGCAAATATAAGGAAAAGAGGCTTTCAAAAATGCCTAGAGAAATCAGCACCCATCATTTGGAAACCAGAAAAACACCACAGAGTATGTTAAAACAACATTATTAAGAAAAGGAAAAAGGAATTAATGTAAAAAATAATGTTTACTGTAGGTGTGAAAAGATCAAAACAATAAATGGTGGATCAAATAAAGATACAGCCACTAAAATTACCTCTTAAAAGGATCTGTCATATAAACTATGGAGGGGAAATACTATAAATTTGGGCTAGATCAGAAAGATTGAATCTGTTGTTTAGAGGTATCATCACATATTGTCAAGCCTTTAGTTGTCATTCAGCCAAGAAGCCTAGATTCTTACAGACTTATTAACCAAATAACTGAAAGGAGAAAGGAGATTAGGTTAGATAATCTGGAAAACTGCAGATGTGTGTCCCTTAGCAGATATGTGTCCCCTGAAATTTATGAGTAAATTTCTTAGGGCAAGGATTCTTTGATCCTCTTATTGACCAACTTTGAAGCAATGGGAAAATCATTTTTTTTTCTGATCTGGGAGGAATGTAAAGATACTCTATTATAGCCCTATAATATTTTGCAAACATTCTCTTTCCTAAACTGTGAGAAATTCATTTCACATACAGAATTGAGATTCATTCATTCATTCATTCATTCATTCATTCATTCATTCATTCATAGCGGATCCTGAATAAAGTATAACAAAGTCAAGTGCAATAGACAAAAAGAAAAGTAAAAACTCAGTGTAAACAATCAATGTAATATCATCAAGGGCTAATAATACCACAGTTGCCTGTTAAATTAATGTAATCTATGGGCTAGAATAAAACAGCTTGAGCTTCTTTATAAAATGCCAGCAGGATTGGAACAATCTGTATCTCCAGGAAGAGGTCATTTTGTAAATTTAGAATTAAATTTAGACACCTGAATTAAGGACCAATATGCAGGAGATTGAGATAGAATTAGGTACATGGGCAGATCGTAATCCTTTAAAAATGACATGGAAAGGAGTACAAAAAAAATTGAGATGGACATTGAATCAATCCATTTTAAAAGAAAAAGAATTCATAGAATTAGCAACAAGAGAAATAGAGTTCTTTTTTAAAGAAAACAAAAAAGAAGATACAACATTACAAAATGTATGGGATACAGCCAAAGCATACTTTAGAGATGTAGCTATAACATATACAGAAAAAAAACAAAGAAAAAATACAACAATATATACTATTAAGGGAAGAATTTAAAAAACTAGAATTAGAACTACAAATAAATTCACAAAATAAAATATTGAAAAAACAAATGGAGATAATAAAACATAAATTTAATTTAATGGAATCAGAAAAATTGGCACAGCAAGTTAAAAGAGCAAAACAATTTTTTTTAAATGCAAACAAACCAGGAAGATGGTTAGCCTATAAACGTAGAAAATAGAAGGAGAAAAAACTGATAAATAACTTAGTAGATGAAAGAGGTTCTTTACAATTTAAAAACAAAGAAATAAAAAAGATAATTAAAGAATACTATGAGAAACTGTATGATATAGAAGAAATTTCATGGGAGAAAACAATTTAATATTTGGAAAAGAATAATTTCAGAAAACTTTAAAATCATGTTAAATGAAAAAATAACGATGGTTAACAGAGGCTATAAGAAGACAAAAAAATGAAAAAACATCGGGACCAGATGGGCTACCGGCAGAGTTATATAAATACCTACAAGACACATTAAATGCACCATTGAAGGATGTGTGTAATGAACTTTTGTTGGAAGCTAAACTTTGAAGTATATGGACAGAAGCAAATATTACTTTAATACCAAAAGAAGATTCAGATTTGACTCAGATAAAAAATTATAAACCAGTGGTTCTCAACCTTCCTAATGCCGCGACCCTTTAATACAGTTCCTCATGTTGTGGTGACCCCCAACCCCCCATCCAGCTGGCCAGGGAGGGGAGGCAGGAAGGCCGTTCCCTCGGCTCTGCCCAGCCTGGTTGGAGAAGCGCCCAGGCGGGGAGAGGGAGAGAGAGAGAGAGAGAGAGAGCCAAGAGGGGGGCGACAGCGCCGGCAGAGCTTAGTTCAGCCTCCTCCGTGGAAAGGACCGTGAAGCAGTGCAGCCTCCCTTAGGACAGGGGTAGGCAACGCAAAACACTCAAAGAGCCACTTGGACCCGTTTCCTACCGAAAACAAAACACTGGGAGCCGCAAAACCCTTTTGATATCTAAAATGAAGATAACACTGCATATATCTTTTTTACCTTGTATGTATGTATGCATGTATCTGTGTTTGTGTTTGTATATATAAAATAAAGGTAAACAAGGATATATGCAGTGTTATCTTCATTTTAGATGTCAAAATGGTCTCTCTCTGTCTCTCTTTCCTCTCTTTCTTTCTCTTTCCTCTCTCCCCTCCCTCTTTCCTCTCTCTCTCTTTCCTCTCCCTCTCTCTCTCTTTCCTCTTTTTCTCTCTTTCCTCTCCCCCTTTCTCTTTCCTCTTTCTCTTTCCTCTCTTTCTTTCTCTTTCCTCTGTCTCTTTCTCTCTCTCTCTTTCTCTGTTTCCTCCCCCTTTCTCTTTCTCTCTTTCCTCTCTCTTTCTCTTTCTCTCTTTCCTCTCTCTTTTCCTCTGTTTCTCTCTTTTTCCTCTCTTTCTCTCTCTCTCTTACGGCTGCATCGTTGGGGGTCCCCGCCGCCCCTGGCCCGGCCGCTGCCCTTGCTGGGACTCCGCACTGCCCGGCCTCGCCCTCCACCCATTGATGGAGCTGCGGTGGGGACAGTGCCCACCTGAGCCACCTGGGGGGCAGCAGGAGGAAGAAGAAGAGGAGGGCAAGGAAGCAGCTGCTCCAGACGGGACTCCACGCTGCCTGGCTTCGCCCTCTGCCCATCGATGGAGCCGTGGTGGGGACTGGTGCAGCATAGCCCCTGCCAGCCCCTCCGCCAGCCCAGCTGCTCCCCCCAGGTACCCCTCTTGCCCTGGCACTTGCCTGAGCCACCTGGGGGGCACCAGGAGGAAGAAGGAGAGGAGGGTGAGGAAACAGCTGCCACCACCCCAGCTGGGACTCCGCGCTGCCCGGCCTCACCCTCCGTCCATCCGATGGAGCCGCGGTGGGGGCTGGTGCCGCATGGCCCCTGCCAGCCCCTCTGCCAGCCCGTCTGTTTCCCCCCCAGGCACCCCTCTTGTCCCGGCACCCGTCTGAGCTGCCCGGGGGGCAGCAGGAGGAAGAAGGGGAGGAGGAAGAGGAGGGCAAGGAGATAGAATAGCAGTGTCTCGGTTCCTAAGACCATCGGAAATATGTGTTTTCCGATGGTCTTAGGCGACCCCTGTGAAAGGGTTGTTCGACCCCCAAAGGGGTCCCGACCCACAGGTTGAGAACCACTGTTATAGACTGATATCATTACTAAATGTGGATTATAAAATTTTTACTTCAATAATAGTGGAGAGACTGAAAAGATTTCTAACTGAATTTATACATCCAGATCAAAATGGATTTTTACCAAAGAGACAAATTAAAAATAATCTAAGAGTTATAATGGACATATTGGAATACTATGAACTGCATCCAGGGAAACAACTGGCATTAATATTTTTAGATGCCCAAAAGGTGTTTGATAATGTTTCCTGGCGATTTATGACTGAACAACTAAAAATAATGGTCTTCAGACAAAACTTTATAAATATGATTGAAACAGTATACCATAAACAAACAGCAAAAGTGATTGTGAACAGAGACTACACAGAGAATTTTGAGATGAGAAAAGGTACAAGACAAGGGTGTCCATTATCTCCACTGTTATTTATCTTAACTTTGGAAGATTTAAATAGAAATATTAGACAAGATACAGAAATTAAAGGACTAGAAGTAAAAAGTGAAACTTATAAATTGCAAGCATTTGCAGATGACTTGATGTTTATCTTAGAAGAACCTTTAGAGATAATTCCTACATTATTGGAAAAGATAGAACAGTATGGAGAGATAGCAAGTCTGAAAATAAACAGAAAAAACTAAAGTGATAGTTATCTCACAGATAAGCAAAAAAAATGTCAGAAAAAATAGAACTACAAATAGTTAAAAAGGTTAAATACTTGGGAATATATTTAACAGCAAGATGTTCAATGATAAAAGAAGATAACTATATAAAATTATTGAACCAAATAAGATTGGACCTGGAAAAATGGAAAAACTTGCAACTGTCGATATTAGGAAGAATTGCTACGGTGAAAATGAATATACTACCAAAAATACTGTTTCTATTTCAAACGATACCTATAAAACTAGAGATTTTTTTTGAAGACTTAAATTCATTAATTTTGAAATTTATTTGTCAAGGAAAGAAAGCTAGAATTAAATTGAAAATGCTACAAGAAGCTAAGGAAAATGGAGGTTTTGGCTTGCCAGAGTGGGTTTTATATTATCAAGCTTCTGTATTAACATGGGTAAAAGAATGGATAACTCTCAGAAACAAAAGGTTGTTATATTTGGAGGCACATGACTTACAACTTGGTTGGCATGCCTTTTTATGGTATGGGAAAAATAAAATGCATAAGTACTTTCAGAACCACATTACTATTAACATGGGGAAAAATAAAATGCAAAATGTATTTGAAAATACCAGGAAGGCTTTCAACAATGAAAGCATTTATACATCCAAATTTAGTTAAGATAGTTGAGAAAATATGGGCATATAGAGATATTCTAAATTCTGAAGGCAATTTAAAATCTAAGCAAGAGATGGAAAATCAGGGTGTAGATTTATTATGGTAGACATATTTATTAATGCAAGTTAGATATGATAAAGAGGTCAAACTATATGGATTTTATAAAGAGCAGACTTTGTTTGATCAGACATTATTAACCTCTAATGAGAAACTAATTAAGAAAATTTATAAATTTTTATTGAATTTGAAAATGGAAGATGAACAAGTTAAAGATAACATGGGCAAAGAACTTTGGATATAACATAGAATTAGAAAAATGGCAAAACTTGTGGCAAAGAAATTATAAACTGACAATGGCAGCTTCTTATAAATAAAATTTATATAAAATGTTTTATAGATGGCACTTGCCACCAGCAAGATTGACAAAAATGTTTAAAAATATGTCAGATAGATGTTGGAAATGTAAACATAAGTCAGGTACTTATTATCATGTATGGTGGACATGTATTGAAGCAAAGAGGTACTGGAAAAAGATACCTACTTGGCTAGAAAAGATGTTGGGAAAACATGTAAATTTTAAACCTGAACTTTTTTTATTAGGTATTATGCTAGAAAAGATTGATAAACAAAGTATATATTTGATTTTACATGTGATAACAGCAGCAAGTATCATATTTGCACAATATTGGCAAAGGAAGAATTACCATCAGAAGAAAAAATAATTAAAAAAATATTAGAATGTCCAGAAATGGACAGACTTACTATGAGGTTGAAAGAAAAAGAAGAAACAGATACTGTCAGACTTGGGACTTGTTTTATCAATGGCTGGAGAAAAGAATAAAGGATTAGGAATTAAATTTGTATTAGTGAATGATAATGATAGTGAACAAGCACTATTGAATTGTATGGAATTGTATGGAAAAAATTAATAAAAATTTTACAAAAATAAAAAATAAAAATAAAAATAAAAGCAAGCAGGTTAATTTTGTTGACCTTGCAAAATGTTTACTAAAGATGCGTCTAACAAGACAGCTACACTGTCTGGACTCACTTACACTGGAAGAACTGAAAGACCATATTAGGAATAGAATGTCCTGGAGAAAATTTCTATGTGTGGTCACTAAGAATCAACAATAATTTGATGGCACACAATTAGTCACAGAAAGCTAAGCCTGTAGGTTGGAAAGCTAGAAGTTTAAACTTCTACCTCCAGAAGCCCTTTGGTTCTCCACACGTGAGTCCCACTGAACTGAGTCAGAACTAAAGAAGCTTCTTGGACGAGAAGCGAAATGTTTTCAAAGAAAAACATCCCAATAGCCTTCAGGATATTACATCTAAGATAATCTAAAATGTTTTGATGTATGATAAAGTAACAATTTCTCCCTTGAAGCTACTGTTTAGGTTCTACCTTTCCAAAACAATCACTTAGATCTGCTATCGAATTTCCTGAGAGGCTGAAATGTCCTAATATTATTTTGTCCTTGTTTTGAGTATAGATGTTAAACTTTAGACTTGACTATAGAGGTCAACATTTGTTTCATTTATCTCAAATAGAATCCAGAGGAGCATTGCTGGCACGTGACTATTCCTATCATCACAATGGAAGAACATAATAGGATAGAAGTTATTGCGCTCATTTGTTTCTAGGGTCCAGTTGATTAAAATGTCATAATAGAATCTCAAGTAAAAGAGGGGCTTCAGGGGTGAGAGTTAAGAAAGTGTTGTTTTAGGTCACTTTTTATATATTTAGGAGCTGTATGTGCCATGGCTATGTCTCTGACTTGCAGGTACAAAGGCAAAGTAGTTATGGGCAAATAAACAATCACACTACACTATGTTAACTTCAGTGATGATATTATTGATTGCTTGAAATCCATGTTTTTGGGAAATGTTAATATATATTGTTTCAATATCCACAATAACTAAATTGTATTTATGAAAAAGAATACATGTAATCCTCAACTTATAACAGTTCATTTAGTGATGATTCAAAATTACAACAGCACTGAAAAAAGTGACTAATGACCATTTTTCACACTTACAACCATTGCAGCATCCCCATGGTCACATGATCAAAGTTAATGGGGAAGCCAGATTCATTAAACATCTGCAGTGATTAAACTGTGTTACCAATTACAGTGATTCACTTTACAACTCTAGCAAGAAATATCATAAAATGGGGCAAAACTCACTTAAATGTTTCGCTTGGGAACAGGAATTTTGGGCTCAGTTATGGTCATAATTTGAGAACTATCTGGGCTAGTTAATTGCAAACTGAATATGAGTCAACAGTTCAATATGGGTGAAACCATAGCATATCAATCACTAGTGATATTGAGGCATCACATACCAAAATATATCAGAAGGCATGTATTAAACACCTGATTTCATAAACTGTAGAGAACTATAACTACAAGATGAGATTTGGCATCAATCAGAAAATAAAATCCCAAAACCTGCAAATTCCAGCCTAGATATTTTATCTCTTTCTAAAGAATAAAAGTCTTCTAAATAAAATGTTCTTCCATTTTGATTATCCAGTTTCTTCAAATTCCAAGGAGATTACAAGAGCAAACCAGCCTCAGGTCACACTTCACCTTGTTTGCAGTTTGTTTTAAAACTCTAACCCCTAGAGAGGTAACTCAATTTGCATGTGACCATGAGACAAATCTCAGTCTTGTGGAGATATAACAAGCACATTCACATCAATAGAAAAATGGATAGAGAAATGTTAGGGCAAATAATTATACACTACTGTAATCTGCTGAAAAGGATGGATGCTTTGAAAATTACCCTGAAAACTAGCTCTTGTGGGGTAGGGCATTAACACATTTTGTAACATATTTTTATCCAGCTTGGTTCCCCTTTTCCCTTTCCCGTGCAATTGTTCCTTTATCTTAGAACACCTCAGTTTTGTTTGTATTCCTTCTCCCCATCTCATCCCACTTTCTTTCTGGTAAACGAAGAAAGGGAATTTGTGCACATTTCTGTATGTAAGAGTAATGTGCATGCTTGATAGAGAGGGAATGGTTGGCAGATGGGAGATCAATTACTTTTATAAAGAGGTATTTTTTTTAACTACAGGCACTTCATTATAATCAATTATTCATTTTTTCCCTCTGGCCCTGTCCTTTTCTGGAGTATAATTTTTGCAGATATGTATAAAAACATACAAATATGATATATGTGTTAACACATTTACTGGATGAAGAAAACCTGAATGATTTGTTTCAGTTGGAATTAGCAAGCTAGATTGTAGAGATGGATACTGTGCAGGATTCTTTTCTGTTTTATTTTATTATTATTTTTAGTTCTATGAGTGGCGAGATGGTTGTAAATTCAGGGTTATCCTTGTTTCAGGTACTGTGTTAGCCCCAGAACTTGAGATGTCAGACTGAGCAACACCCCCATCCCCACCCCCACCAAAGCTAAAATAACAGATAAGAGAGCACAGTTCTTGCTGAATGTAGCAGTGGTAGCTGTCTCCCTCCCACTCCTTTGCTATTTGTGAACACTTGTGATGCCTAAACTCTCTCTCTCTCTCTCTCTTTCATTTCCCAACACCTACTAAGCATCCAGATTCAGTGTCTACATACACCAATTGCCAAGTTTATATTCAATCTCGATCTTCCCTTATTCTGTGCCAGCTGCTCTTCTGCTGGACCTTCTTTTCTCCTCCTTTTATGTGTACCAGTGTGGAGGCTCCCTCTCTTAAATAAATGTGCCCAGATTCTATCAGCAGCTATTCCTGTTCAGGAATGCTGATTTATTTGCTGGTGGCAAGGTCCCATGAGTACCACAGGAGGAAGACATCCTATAATTTTTGTCTCTTTTTCTGGATACAGTATGTACTTTTCCTGATAGCTCTGACTGCTAAGATATCAGCATCGTAGCAATATCGCTACTTCCTTCCTCAGCATTATTAGGTTGGTCTTTCGTCCATACTAGGATTTCACTCACTGATAAATGATTTGTTAACTGAATTGAAATACAGTATAAATCTGGACAGTTTATAAGTACATTGTTGTTGTGAATGCCAGACAACGTATAAAGTAACATACAGAATTGTTTAATAAACCAAGACTTGTAGTCACTTTAGATGGAGAACATAGTTTCTCTCTTTTAAAAGGAATAAAAATGTTTAAAAACGCCTGTATCATTTACGGTTCTATCTTGCTTTTGCTGATTAATCAATTAAGTATAACCTAAAGCAAAAAGGGGATATTGGAGGTTGAATCATTCTGTGTGAGCATTTCTGAAAGTGTGAATTTGGCTGGAACAATGCATGCTTTATAGCAGAAAGATTATTTATTTACAGGATTTAAAGTATAGGAATTGTCAAAGCATACTACCTAGCTAATGATATCCTCCTAGAAAGAAAGTCACCAGTATCTATGTGGAGGGCTCTGCTATTGGATAGCAAACTTTCTCAGAGATTGTGAATTTTGGAAAGAGACATTTGCAATTCTGTTTCTGTGTCTTTCAAGGGAAAAATTTTATGGCTCCTTGGTGAGATAGTTTCCCAAATATGGCGAAAATGTAGCCCAAATCAATAATGTTATATTAAGATTACCGTTAGGATAAACTAAGATACATAAATTATTAGCATACTAGAGGAAAAACTTAATCAAATACCTGAATCAGAAAGGATCAGATAGATACAATGTCTACTGTATTTAATCAAGGCGCATATTGGTGCAGTTGCCTATTAGTAGAATATTGCATTCAATCAGCATAGCGAAACAACTGAATAATGTTGCAGTCAGCGGTGCTTTTGAGCCTTGTTATATTGTTCATATGCCCCATCAAAGCCTTTGATACTTGGTTGAAGTGCATATATCTCACTTGATAAGCATGCTGGTATGAGGTGGCTGTAATTATGATAAAATCCACAGAACTGGAGGGTGCTAACTTGGGTGCGATGGTGGTGGTTATTTTAATTTTAATTTATTTTAATTCAACTTGTAAATAAATTCAAATTCCCTATCTTATTCTTCGACACTTGCTTTAGATTGTAAAATTTTAGATCATATATGTCCTGAGCCAGGAATACATCTTAAATTCTTATATATAGTTAATGTGATGATGTAATTTTAGAGAAATTACACAGGTATTCATTCTCTGGACAATCCATTTTTCTCTTGGATTTCAGAGATGTTGGAAAGACTTGTGTTGTGTCTTTTCATTTCATATACAAATAACTGGACTTTTATAGACAGTAGCACTGGGTTTTAAAAACATTGAGAGCCAATGCAGTGTAGTGGTAAAGGTATTGGGCTAGGACCAAGAAGATCCCAATTTAAGCCCTCCCTCAGTCATGGAAGTGATTGGGTTGTGGGGTGGACAAAAATTGGAAGAAGGTGTGCTAACTATATATACTTCTTTAAGCCCCTGAAAAAACATTAGTGATAATGTTTTTTATCACATGAAATAAAATAAATCAATAAAAAGTGATTAAAAGAAGTTGTAGGTGTGATCTTTCAGTGCTTTGAGCTTCAGGATTAGAACTGCTTCGAGACTTCCTAAGGATGCACCTTTAGTGGGACCTATGGAATGAGCAGCCACTGGATATTATTAGTTAATAACCTGTTCAGCGGGACCGAGGCAGGCGATTTCAAAGCACTAGATGCCCCCCTCCGAAATCCTTGCTGGGCCTCCGCTCTTTGTTAGGGAGCTTCTCCAGGGACGGGCAACTGATTGGCCAGATTCAGAGCCAGACTTCAAGAACTTTTGACTGCCATCGCTCTTTCTCAGAGCGACATTTGATCTCCACGACCCGAACAGGATACCAAGTCGATTGATTATCGCGGGGGTCCCGATCTCTCTCAAGCATATACACACTCAGACGTACCCACCGACCCCGTCCCCTTGTCTTGATGGAGGAAGAAGGCAGTAAGCAGTGGGAATTCAGCGGAGCCGGAGGGGAGAGACAGAGGTGGGGAGAGAAAGAGCGAAGTAGGATGGGAAGCTCGAGGGGCTGAGAGATTGCTGCGCGCGCACTCGCACACAAAGGAGACGAAGGAGGAAACAAGCAGTGCCGCGCTTTGTGTGCTGAGGGGGTCGAAGCGCCGGCGTCTCCCACTTTCCTTGGAAGCAGTAGCGAACAGAGGTGCGCCGAGAGATCGGCCTCGTTGGGACAGTTGGGGTCTCGGCGCGCAGCGACGCCCTTTGGTAAGTGGTGAATGTCCGATTACAGCGGCCAGATGCTCTGGGCGGGCGGGCGCGGCGGATGCAGAGAGGGCAAGATGCAAAAGAGGCCTTGTTTGGGGCTGGTGGGGCAAAAGGCTTACCGGGTAGGCTCCAGATTTCGGGAAAGAGAGCGGACCTGTAACTTTGGCTTCGTTCGCCTGCTTGCGTGCACTGGCGCAAAGAGGTGTGCCTACTGGTGCGCTGTGGAGAAGAAGGATGGGAGAGGTGCTAAGCTAAGAATAACTGTTGCATTTGTGCTTTCAAAGCGAAGAGATGGCGGCACCCCGGCTGTTGAGCCCTGCGCTTCTTGAATGCCTTGTAAAGTGCTCGGTGCTGTACAAAAACCTGGCGTCCACCCTGAGACTTCTGGTCCTTATCTCAGGAAGCGAACCATCTAAGTCCGATGAATGGCGGTGTTGATAACGAGGCAGGACATCAAAAGTAGCTTCCTGAATTCCTTTGGGGTGGAGTTGGTCTTTCTGAGGCTTGATCTCATTATATTTCTGTTTTGGCCTTACTTGAAGAAAAAAATCCGTGGGAATTTTGCCATAGTTTGGTGATTCGGAAACAGAAGTGCTAGCTGCTCAGACTTGTCTTGAGTGCCAGAATTTGGTTCTGAACTGGAATCCTGCTTCCTAATTCAAGCCTAGGGTGAGGGATTTGGCTTTAACAGGGTGTCCTATGGCTATAGTTGTGCAATACATTAAAGTGCAAACTGGCCAAGCACATTTTACCCTGGCATGTTACACTTTCTTTCCCACTTGATTGATTTAGGATTCAATGAGTATTTACATCTTTGCCCAACCACTGCATTTTTAAAAGCACAAGTATACAATGTCCCAAAGGTGCTTTTTCAAGACTTTCTTGTTTTTCTTTAAAGACATTTCACTTCCCATTCAAGAAGCTTCTTTAGTTCTGAGCTGAAGTGAAACATCTTCAGTGAAATACAAGAAAGTCCTGTTGCCTCTTCAAAAAACACCTTTGGGACAACCATGATTGAGAATCTCCATAGACACAAGGCAAATCAAGTAATGGAATCTAAGAACTAAGTCAAAATACAGGCATTTAAAAATATATCCAAAAATCTGTTCAACTTCATACTATCTTTGAGGAGTCATATGTTTGAATATTTCCATGTAGAATAATTGCATTTCTGTTTCAAATAAATAGAAAGGTTTTAATATGTACGAAGCCAATTTGATCTAGTAGTTACAACACCGGGCTAAAAATTAGGAAACTGAGTTCCAGTCCTGTCTTAAACATGAAAGCCAGCTGAATGACTTTGGATCCATCACTCTCTCTCAGTCCAATCAATCTCACAGAGTTGTTGATCTCAGTCCCTAGTGCAATGGTTCTCTGGCCACAGACCATGGTCATGGACCCCCAAGATTTAAATCATAACATTTTTTCAAGCCTTTGCGGACCCCCTGTAATGACATTGCAGCCCCCTAAGAGGTCCATGGGCCATAGGTTGAGAACTATTGCCCTAGTGAATTTCCTTATTTCCTAGGGAGCATGGGAGCAAATCCACACTCACTAGCATTGATGATGTTACCTAGTTGGGTAATGAAATGTCTGCAAGCAAACAACTAAGTTCAGAGAGCACCAAGGACTTCATAATAGATTTTTTTTCTGACAAGAAGGACAAGAAAGAACTGAATGTAGAGGAAAAAAAACTGTTGACAGTTTTCAATATTTAATTTTTGCTAAATTAGCAGAGAAATATTCTAATTCTAAAATTAGTTTATAACTTAGTTATAAATAACTTATAGAGAGATGATGTTACAGGATTGTAGAAAGATTCAGCTGCAAAACGTCTTGAAAGTCAGTTCTGTTTTCTAATAGTCAAGGAAGGATTCAAATACATGTTGGTGTATATTAATCTACCTTAAAATAAATGGTTCTGTAAAAATATTACAGGAATTTGGGAAAAATCATGTGATAGCATAGTTGTAATTAAAGGACAGTGTTGATGCTTAGGAGCACTATCTTTTTTCTCTGACATAATATTCAAAAAATTGTAGAATAAAAGGCTCTCATTTCTGAGGCTATGAATGGGATTCTGGAATTCAGCATTAGTGAGTTTAATTCTAATGAAATTCTGAAATGTTGTTTTCTTTGCTGGATGTATTGGGATATCTTGCAACATTATGGACATCCATGGAAGAAGAAGGGAGAACAAATGATGTAATATGTCATGATGTGCCATGACATCAGCTATCAGGATGCAAGAACATAATCACAATAGTTATTACAATTGTCCTTTGAACATCATCATGATTTGATGCAGTTGTTATGAGTAATATCACTGGTGAAGCCAATGAAGGAGCTCAGGTTTATCTTTAGCTATTGCTTTCTTAGCAGGGAAGAGATAATTATTTAGATTATATATAATAACAAAATGGCCTGAATGCTTAGTGCAAAAAAAGCAGCAAATTTGTGAATTTTATTCAGGTGAGGTATGCCTATTTCGGTTACATTTAGCTGGCTTTTGTTTAGAACAGGCTATTTGTCTAGAGATTAAGAATATACAAAACAGGTCTTATGAAGAAAATTCAAATTCTCTGTTGGCAATAAAAGTGAAAAAATTGAGCAAACAGCAAAGTCCTTACTTTTTGAATCTCTGCACAGTGTTTCTCTCCAGTAACTGTTATAAGAATGCACTTTAACAGTAGTATCTTTGATAGTAAGATATTTAATAATAATAATAATGATGATAAAGTTGGAAGGGACCTTGGAGGTCATCTAGTCCAACCCCCTGCTCAGGCAGGAAACCCTATACCATTTTGGACAAATGGCTTCTTAAAAACTTCCAGTGTTGGAGCATTCACAACTTCTGGAGGCAGGTTGTTCCACTGGTTAATTGTTCTAACTGTCAGGAAGTTTCTCCTTAGTTCTAGGTTGCTTCTCTCTTTGATTAGTTTCCACCCGTTGCTTCTTGTCCTGCCTTCAGGCGCTTTGGAAAATAGCTTGACTCCCTCTTCTTTGTGGCAGCCCCTGAGATATTGGAACACTGCTATCATGTCCCCCCT
>NW_015386333.1:2881698-2883402 GCF_001527695.2 Protobothrops mucrosquamatus
CTTACTTTTTTCACCATTGAATTTCATTTTGTTAGATAGCGCCCAGTGTTCAAGTCTGTCCAGATCCTCCTGTATCCTAAGCCTGTCTTCTGGAGTGTTGGCTATTCCTGCCAGCTTGGTGTCGTCTGCAAATTTGATGAGTTCCCCATCTATCCCCTTGTCCAGATCGTTGATGAAGATGTTGAAGAGCACTGGGCTCAGAACAGAGCCCTGGGGCACCCCACTACACATTTCCCTCCATGTAGATGCGGTTCCATTGAGGATCACACGCTGAGTACAGCCGGTCAGCCAGCTACGGATCCATCTGGTGTGATGCTGTCTAACCCGCATTTTTCTATCTTATCAAGTAGTAGGTTGTGATCTACTTTGTCAAATCCCTTATTGAAGTCCAAGTAAATTATATCCACAGCATTCCTCTGGTCCACTAATTTTGTTACTTCGTCAAAGAATGCAATAAGATTTGTCTGGCATGATTTGTTTTTGACAAACCCGTGTTGGCTTTTAGTAATGACTTTGTTTGCCTCTAGGTGTTCGCTGATTCGTTGTTTGATTATCTTTCCCAGAATCTTCCCAGGTATTGAGGTCAGGCTGATAGGTCTGTAATTTCCTGGGTCCTTTTTCCCCCCCTTTTTTGAAGATGGGAACTACATCAGCTCTTTTCCAGTCCTCTGGAGATCCCCAGTGCTCCAGAATCTTTGAAAAATATATTCAGTGGTTCTGAGATCACATCTGCCAGTTCCTTAAGAACCTTGGGGTGTAATCCATCTGGTCCTGGTGATTTGAACTCGTCTAGGCTGGACAGGTGTTTACTTACCATTTTCTTGCCTTACTTAACTTGTATTTCTATTTTGTTTTTTATGGCACTATTTTTGATAGGTTGGTCTGCTTTTTCCCTTTGTGTAAAGACAGATGCAAAAAATGAGTTAAATAGTTCTGCTTTCTCCCTGTTGCTTGTCATCTTCTTGCCACTTTCCCCCACTAATGGACCAATCGTTTCCTTTACTTTTTTCTTGTTTTTTACATGTTGAAAGAAGCTTTTTTTGTTATTTTTGACTTTGGTCGCAAGCTTTAGTTCATTTTGAGCCTTAGCTTTCCTCACTTCGTCTTTGCAGGCTCGGGCTATTTGCTGATATTCTGACTTAGTTATGTGTCCCTCTTTCCACTTTCTATATTTGTCCTTTTTATCTTTCAATTGATCAGAGAGTTCTTTAGGCAGCCATGCTGGTTTCTTTTGAGAGCTGTTGTTTTTCCTCTTTGTTGGTATTGTGCTAGACTGGGCCTATATTATCTGACTTTTCAAAATTTCCCAAGCCTCTTGAGTTGTTTTCCCCTGGAGGATTCTCATCCATGGAATCCTTCCCAAACCCTCTCTAAGTTTATTTCTTCTGCTCCCTTGGTATATGGTCCAGCTTTTAATTGCTTCTGAATGATTTATCTTGTATCATTTATTTGGAGTTGTAATCCCTTAGTTATAAATGTTTTTATCTTTTTAGGCAACTCTCTAGTGTTAGAAGTAAGTCTTCATCCTGGTTCATCCAAGCCGGGAATAAATAAGCAAACATGGCGACTGCTTTGGGAAGAAGGTTACAGTTTATTGCAGAAGACAGATAAGCAGCAGAGGAGAAGAAAAAAAAGAGTGAGCACATGGGCAGATGGTCTTTTTATACCCTCTAGCCCTGCCTGGAAGTTTCCTGTTCCTGTGGC
>NW_015386333.1:2887170-2889472 GCF_001527695.2 Protobothrops mucrosquamatus
CTAGCCCTGCCTGGAAGTTTCCTGTTCCTGTGGCATGAACTTTGAGGCTATTTCTGAGTGTTTTTCTAGGCTTTGATATCTGTGGTTTAATCCCATTATCATATCCTGCTTCCCAGGTGTTGGGGCTAATGACTCTCCTGCTTCCCAGGTGATGGGGCTAATGACTCTTAAGAGCTTGGGTGGGGTATGCAGATTTTCTTTTTGTCTTCTTGATGGCTCTGGCTTCAACTTTCTGATGGTTCCACATCTGCATTTGTATAAGACTAGCTACTGCCCTGGGCAGAGATGAGGCCAGGTTTGGTTTCTGCTTTTCAAAAAATGCTTTTAAAAATCCTTTTGGTGAACAATATTTTTCCTACCTTTTTAATATTTCCTTCTCTGGGTTAACTTGCCACACTAGCCATTTATTCAATGGCTAGAGAGTCAGAATAATAGCTTTTGGGCAAGTTATCATATAATAGTTGATTATAAATCTAAAACCTGTAAAACAGCAATTAAACTAAAAACTTTTATCTAATTATCTAACTGCTATTTAAGACTAAAAAATTGAAGCTATGTAAATGCAGGCTGTATACAAAAAAACCCCTTGAGCTGAACAACATAAATGTCTTTGAGTTCTTGATAATTAGTTATGTAATTGCATTCATAGGAAGTCCACAGTAGCAGTTAATGAGGTGATCCAGACCCTGGCAGTTTTAAATCAATGTGAATTCTGCAATGCATGTTAAAGAGGAGTAGGACATCATCTGGTTGTACCCATCATTTTGACATCAGTGAGTGTCATTATTTGGAATTGCATACCATACAAAAGAGAAGAAAGTCAAAGAACATGAGCCAGACCCAGAAGAAGAGAGACAACGTCAAAGACATACTATAATAACATCAAATAGCAATGGTTAAGGCTGCCAGAAGAGCAAGAACCAGAACTTTGCATTTTAATGAGTGAAATAAGTGTTTGATCCCCTATCAATCAGCAAGATTTCTGGCTCCCAGGTGTCTTTTATACAGGTAACGAGCTGAGATTAGGAGCACCCTCTTAAAGGGAGTGCTCCTAATCTCAGCTCGTTACCAGTATAAAAGACACCTGTCCACAGAAGCAATCAATCAATCAATGAGATTCCAAACTCTCCACCATGGCCAAGACCAGAGAGCTGTCCAAGAATGTCAAGGGCAAGACTGTAGACCTACACAAGGCTGGAATGGGCTACAAGACTATCACCAAACAGCTTGGTGAGAAGGTGACAACAGTGCGATTATTCTCAAATGGAAGAAACACAAAATAACTGTCAATCTCCCTCGGTCTGGGGTTCCATGCAAGATCTCACCTTGTGGAGTTTCCATGATCATGAAAACGGTGAGGAATCAGCCCAGAACTACGTCTGACCTCTGTGATTGCCAACAAGGGTTTTGCCACCAAGTACTAAGTCATGTTTTGCGAAGGGGTCAAATACTTATTTCACTCATTAAAATGCAAACCAATTTATAACTTTTTTGAAATGGGTTTTTCTGGATTTTTTTTTGTTATTCTGTCTCTCACTGTTAAAATAAACCTACTGTCACAATTATAGACTTACCATTTCTTTGTCAGTGGGCAAATGTACAAAATCAGCAGGGGATCAAATACTTCTTTCCCTCACCGTGGCTATGCCTGGATTTTGACCATCTTTATTTCTGTATTTTTCCATCTTTATCCTAGTTATAGTGAAAGTAGCATTTAGTTAGATTTAGTGAAAGAAGCCCTTGGTATACAAAATATGTAATTCTGGTTGTTTTGGGATATGAGATTGGCAGCATATAAATTTAATAAATAAATATACATTTTAAAATAATAAAGCAACAGAGATGGGTTTAGAATGAGTGCTTGTTTGTTGTACTGCATTCTTTAATTGTTTTGTGACTCCTTCTCCACTCTTATCTCAGTTTTCTTGCCTCTCTGCCATGTCTGAATGTGTGGTTTATTTGTTTATTGATAATGTGTTGCCATATACTTTCCTGATATTAGAAGGAGATGGTCGGCACCTTTTTAAATTAATATAATTTATTAAAATACATAAGCTTTTGTGAGCTGCATCTTACTTATTCATCAGATGCCCTTGACGTGATGACCCGGTGCCTGGAGGCCGTGAGGGTCTGGATGGGGAGAAACAGACTCAGGCTCAACCCTTCCAAGACCGAGTGGCTGTGGCTACTGGCGCCTCGGCATAGTCAGCTGACTCCATCGCTGACTATAGGGGGCGAAACTTTGGCCCCCTCGGATAGGGTACGCAATCTGGGTGTCCTCCTGGATTCACGGCTGACACTG
>NW_015386333.1:2889753-2929513 GCF_001527695.2 Protobothrops mucrosquamatus
CAGGACTGGCCTAGGGGAAAATTTTAATGGGGTTTAAAGCAATTTTTAAATTAACTTGACCAAATTACTAATATTTGTTTTTACTTATGTTTTTAAATTTGTAGTTTTTGGGGATTAGTGTTTTATCTGGTTGTTAGCCGCCCTGAGTCCGTAAGGAGAAGGGCGGGATATAAATTAAATAAATAAATAAATAAATAAAATAAATGAATAAAGTTATTGAACTGATGTAGGAGTTAAACTGGGTGAGATGGAGAGAGGAAGAAGGGAAAGACAAGTTGGTTATGCAAGAGACAGATTACAAATCCCTTGTCAATCAACAATTATAATGAGTTAAAAACTAATTGTGTGTGTTGAGACCTTCTGAGATTGCATGAAACCTTTGGATATATTTGAGTTCAGCAATCTCTTATTCAACGATGAACATAAAGTCTAGTTTTTCCAAAACAGTATGTTGAGATTTACTTTATAGAACATCCTGGAAGACAGAAATGCTTTGATACTAACGTGTCCTTGTTTTGCCCCCATATCTACACCAAGAGCACCATCATACGCCTCAACAAAAATATATACAAGATTAGAGATACTTTATATACTTTTTGTCCAAGATAATATAACTCAGCTGCCAGCAACACCTTTCTGGATTCTATGTAAGACAAACTTTGTTTTACATTGTACTGTGACAAGCTTTGCACAAAAGAATTAATGGAGACAAATTTGACATCAGGACTCAAAACAAGGACAAAATAGCATCAAATCATTTCAACCTTCCAATACACTCTCTAGCAGACCTTAGTGATTATAACAAAATTTTGCTCTATTTTAGAAAACATAACTCCTGATGCACTGTCAGTTTTGAAAATAGTTTTAATGCTAGTGTCAGTGGCCAAATAATTTGCAGTGGCTGCCTTGGTGTGAATTCAGGCATGTCAGATTGGTGAGGACGTTTTGCCCTTTGCTTGTACAGTTCTAGTATCTAATCTGAACATTTTAACCCTCTTATGGGTACCTGAGTGATACTAAAAGCATATCCTTAAGTGGAGAAAGCAGGAAATAAGCTAACCACAGAGGGGAACGGAAATGAATCAGGACCATTTCTTAAGCAGCACACATGCTTTGCAGAACAGAGAGGCAAGAATGTTCCAGCAAGTGTAAATGAACCTGAATAGGAGAGATTCAAATGACAGTGAAGATGCAAACAAACTGAAACTGGGTAGGCAAATCCAACAATTTTGTTTTTCTGGACAGAAAGAAGGAAAGTTTAGGGGAGAATGTGAATCTCCTTAATACACAATACAAGTCCATCACATACATACATATCTTATATATTAGGGATTTAAAGAACATAGGTACATTAATTTATTTTGCTAAGTTATGTTATTAAGTTATAGATACTATTTCAAGAATAGTTTTTGTAAAATATGTTTATTAATGACTGCATTAAAATAGATAAGTTACATACTAGTGTAAATAAGTTCATGTTCATATGTTTGCAACTATATTAAAAAAATAATGCCACTTTAACACATTTCTACTATGTATGAGATTGCATTCAGAATTGTTTTTTATCTCTTGATCTCCAATTAATCTGAAAAAGAAATGAAATACAATAAAATAGTGTATGTGTATACTAGCATTTGTGCGGGATGTTTCAGTCATCTGGAATTTACATTTCAGAAAGAGGAGAAATATTCTAGTATAGAAGACTTAATTTTTCCCTTGTCTCCTCAGGTAAAAGCCATATCCACATTGAAGAATTAGCCAGCCCAAACAAGTGAAGATACAAATCTGTGTGGGTGAGAATATAGCACTATGTTCCAAGCTAAGGGACCATCCAGTACAGCTTCTTCTAATGTATGTACAGAAATCAGTATCTTTAAATTATATTGCTACTTCAGAGGGAATAAATGAGGAAATAATATTGTTTGTATGTTGCGCCATCATCATTTGTTTAAACCATGCTTTTCAGATAGGATTACTATGGCTGGGATTGCATGTAGCGTTAAGTTGCAATGTAATTAATGTACTTTTGACTTAGCATTATATGTGAACCAAGCAGAGTTATGTTACTTTTATCTAGGTAATCATAGTAGTTATGCAAATAACAAACTTCTTGTGGTACCTTAAATAACAACATGTTCATCATGGCAGAAAACTTAATGGATAGAGTATATTGAAGAAAATACTTTTCTTATTGGGAGGAATATAGGTATAAATTAGTCTTTTGAACTTTCAGACACGTGCTGGAGCCCCCATCCCCAGGGAACGTCTCTCTAGCAGAGTGTGTGCTGTTCTGTGTGTGGTATTTATAGTGCCTGTTGTAAGTGGCTTTTCAGATATTGATTAGGGTATGTGGTTGGCTGGTTTTTAAGTCAATAGCTGTCATTTGCTTGTGCTGCCCAGCCCTCGCTTTCTAAATACTTGATAAGCTGGTGGTAAATCAGCATTCCTGTTGACTGACGAAGGGTCTGTTTCCCAGGCTTCAGTCTCTTCCCTGGGTGTTTTTGTGCCTGCTTATCCAACAATCTCAATTGCAAAATTGAATGTGGGCCCTTGTTCATTGCAGTGTGAAGCTACCAATGAGTTTGGGTCTCCTTGTCTGACCACTTACTTGTGTTCTTGCAGTCTGGTGAAATTAGCTTCCTCGCCATTTGTTCTACACCAGACATGTCAAACTCGTGACGTCACATGATGTCGCGCAACATATCGGGACTGTTTTGCCATTGCCGGCAATGGGATGGGTGCGGCTTCTGCATGACGCATCCAGCCCGCAGGCCAGCAGTTTGACACCCCTGTCCTACACAGTCACAGGGGCAATCCATGTAGGGGATCCAGTAGATTACATTGGAAGTATCTCTCACCTCCAAGTGATCTTTACAATGCATAATTTGTCCTTGTATGGTGGTCTCTGGGTGGTGTGCGGTGTCCACTTGCAGATCTCAGAAGCTGCGTTCTACAACTTCCAAAATATTTTTGATGTGTGGCAGGGTATGCCATGTGGTTGGTCTTGTACCTTGTTTCTTCCTTTCTCTCCCCATTGTGTTACACAGACATCTTGTGACAAATGATTGTGGGTACCCATTCTGTTTGAATTGTTCACGTAGGTACCTGCTCTCCAGCTGTTTGGCTTGCTGGGTACTATAGTGGGTTCTCACCCTGCCATATAGTGTTCTGATGCAACTCTTTTTGTGTGGCCATCCACTGTCTTACAAAAAAAGTTGCTTCAGAAAACTATAGATTATATCACAAGGGACTGTATCTATTTCATTTCATGTATTTTGTTGAGATATTTCCAAATACTTATGGATGTAGTAGTCTTTTTTTCATATTCTATTATAAAGCAATAGGATGTCTCTAAGTTTCTGAATCTTTTTTTTGCATTATTATTGTTCTTAGCTAATTAATAATATTCAAAATAAAGAGTCCAAGAAAAGTATTAGCCTGCTCATTTTCACCATTAATTATAATACAAGTAAACTGCAGTTTGTATTCAAATCTAAAATATGATTTGTCATGCAAAAAGAACATTAATTTTTATTTCCCTTCTCCGTCTTTTTTTTAGGAAGCCAAGAGCAACATGGGGACATCTATTGTGCAAAGATCCAAGGTATTTATCACTCCTTTTCTTCTTTCTGGCTTCTGTTACTTCACAAATTTATGACTATAAAATAAATAATCTAATGCTGGGTGTTCTAATTACTTGGATCATTTCTATCTTTGATCACAGGAATGGCAGAGATGGGTGGCTTATTTATCTCTCAGCTATAAAATTAATCAGTTGTTTTCTCAGTAGACTTAATCCAAAAGGGAGGCTGAAGACTTGCCAGGTTGAAATTGTCTAGTTAATAAGTCAAACAATACCAACTCTTCACTTAAGGACGCATTCCCACCTTTAATCTGCCTTTAATCAACTTCCTATTATTTGTATGGTAGTTTTTACTAACCAGGAAGGATAGAGATCCAGGTTATAGGTGGTGGAGTTGATATTGTAAAGACACCCCATTTATTCAGGACTAGGAGATGCATCCCAGGTTACTGAGATTCATCCCAGTCCTTGATTTACAACAGTTCATTTAGTGACTATTCATAGTTACAACAGCCCTGATAAAGTGACGTATGACTGTTTTTCACACTTATGACTGTTGCAGTATCCTCATGATCAAGTGATCAAAATTCAGATACTTGGCAATTGACTCATAAACTCATAAATATGACGGTCACAGCATCCTGAGATCATGTGATCACCTTCTGTAACCTTCTGGCAAGCAAAGTCAATGGGGAAGCCAGATTCACCTAACAACTGTGTCACTAACTTAACTGCAGTGATTCACTTAACAACTGTGGCAAGAAAGATTGTAAAATGGGGCAAATATTTCACTTAATAACAAAAATTTTAGGCTCAATTGTGGTCATAAGTCGAGGACTCCCTGTACTCCGCAAGATGTAGACTTGGTTACTTCTATAGGATCTGCTCAGATAGCATCTAACTGTGAGAGAATCTAAACAATTTTCTCCTCTAGAAAAATTCTTCAAAGTGAACTAGTAAGTGCTTTTCTGACCTGTCCTTCCCTAAAATGTTTCTCTAAATAGGGTCACAGGTCAGGGTTCTAGGGCACAATAGATGGCATAGATTCAAACAGATGCTTTTATTGCTGTTAAGGTAGACTTACTGCAGGGATCTCCTCCATTACTTAAGCTCCCAGAGATATTCAGTACATCAAGAAAATATTCTGGATCTGTAAACAGAAGACGTTGCTCAGATGCACCCTGTCAGAAGCTACTGCCCTATACAACAGTGATGGCGAACCTTTTAGAAACCGAGTGCCCAAAAACTGGCCCCACCCCGCTCCAACCCCTGCCCTGCCCCCGCTCCGCCCCCCATCCTCTGCCCGTGCCCTGCAGCATCAATTGTGCACGATGGAGTGTGAGGGCAGAGTCTTGTCTATGCTGCCTGGCTGTCATGTCCTTGGTTGCGCTGCTCCATGTAAGCCACACTCAGGAGTGACTCTCCTTCAGGGGGGCTGCTGGAGAGGAGGGGGCCGCGAGGGGAGGCGAGTCTGGGGCAACGGCATGTGTGCCCACAGAGAGGGCTCCGCGTGCTGCCTCTGGCACCCATGCCATAGGTCTGCCACCACTGCTCTACAATATTCTGTGACCACAGCTAAGGCCTACTTGGAAGCCAAGTAAGTTCTATTAGAATATTGTTTCTCCATCTTAGCAATTTTAAGATGTGTGAACTTCCAACTGCCACAATTCCCGAGTCAGCATTCTGGAAGGAGATTTCATGCTGGCTGGGGAATACTGAAATACTGTATGAAATCCACACATCTTAAAGTGTCAAGATTGAGAAATATTGCATTTGACCCTTAGACATTCAGTGTATTAATGAAATTGTTCTTGCTAGCTTTTCTTTAATAATAAAGTAAAATATTTCAATAAGCACAGATATTATTGAAATAAACACAGTTTTGTTTGAGTCAAAATACAAGTGAGAAGGTTGCTGCTAACTGCAGTTTCTGATTCTAACTGCTGTTCTTTAAGGACAGAAGCACTATGTAAGACACACTGCAGTGGTCTCACTGTGAAATGATAAGTGTGTGAACACTGTTATCAGGCCATCCTGATCCTAAAAGGCTGAGAATTGATGTACCTATCAAAACTGACCAGAACTGTCAAAGGCAATGCCTATCATCTCTTCAGAGAACATTCTTGTATCCCTGTGCAACATATTTATAGAACATATGAAAATAGCAATAAAATAATTCACCTTCAGACAGAAACTACATTTTATGCAGAGTTTGTAATCATTCTCTTGATTACTTTTAAACCTCAGTATTGAAAGGCAAATCGATAGCTCTCTTTTTAGGTATATTTCAAAAATATCTTCCCTAAATGCCAGTTGAATTTAGAACATAAATTCCCATGTAAGTCCTTTACAATGATTTTCAACAGCATTTTCGTTTCTACTAAGTAAATATTTGTGGCATAGTGGTTGGAATGCAGTATTTCAGGCTGACTCTGCCGATTGCCAGGAGTTCGATTCTGACAGGGCTCGAGGTTGACTCAGCCTTCCATTCTTCCGAGGTTGGTAAAATGAGAGTCCAGATTGTTGGGGCAATATTCTGACTCTGTAAAGGCTCAGAGAGTGCTGTAAAGCACTGTGGAGTGATATATAAGTATAAATGCTATTGCTAAGTGCTATTGTTAACTATTTCACTCTGAATTCCAGTGTCCTGCACTTTTAGATTTGAAACATTCTCCATAAACTACTGCTTATTTCAGCTATTAAAGTTCTTAATATTAAACCAGGGTGCCTCTTAAGACTGCTTTTATTTACTATTAGCTAAATATAACTAAAGTTAGGAAGTTTGGCATATGAGTCAAGTATGCTATATCCAAAAAGTTTTGAAATTGTATCTTCACAATTAAATCACTGGTAATTGTACATTGTTCACTTCCTTGCTATCTCCCCTTCTGGAACTTTCACCCACATCACCTTTTACTCTGTCATCCAGTCATTTAGCCTGAAGGCCCAGGTGAAAGAGACATGCAGTGCCTGCCAGAAAACAGTCTATCCTATGGAGCGCCTGGTGGCTGATAAATTTGTCTTCCATAATTCCTGCTTTTGCTGTAAGCATTGCCATACCAAGCTAAGGTAAGGGAAAAGTGAGAGTTTCCCTCTTTTGCTTTGAGGAGGAAGCAGTGTAAAGGGAATATATGGGTAGTGGTCAATTTCCTGGTTGTTGACTCTCGTATCATTCCCAATAGCCATCATTAATTATAATTCCATCCACCCCATTTAACAGCCTAATAAAACACTGAAAATAGATTCTGTTTTGATATGACATCTCATTTTTTTTCAGTGTCTGTACCATGTACTGAATGCTACCCAGACTGTGCAAAATATGTTCGCTTGAATCAGAGCAGTGTTTTTTTTTCCTTGAAGGGCAAACAGATCAAAGTTCCTTAAAGTCCCAATGTTTCAGCTTTAGACACTTTTTAATATTTAAAGCACAGGGAGAAAGGCATTAATCTTTTCTCAATCTGCTGAGGTTGTTAAAATAAATTAAAGAAATAGATTTCACTATAAAAAAAGAGCTTAATATTGACTTGCAGATGATCTCAGCTGATCTTGAAAAAGTTAAACAGAATTGGGTATGCTTTGTACCTGAATGGATAAAGTTGAAAATTTTCTCAGAAAAAAGTAATGGCAAAGTAGTTCTGTACTGTTGCCAAGAAAACCATTTGGATGTTGAGCTTGCATCAAACAAATCTTTACTAAGCGTAGTAGGAATAGTGAAAAACAGGACTAAATTAGCTTCTTTCTGCATTCTGGAGAAACATAAGCACTTATGGCATTTAAACATTTAAATGACTTCACAACTGTTTTGCCTGGGTACAGTATAATAATTATGCTTCCTCTGTGAGGTAGGTCTCATGCTCCTATGCTGTGTTGCAAATTTTTAGGAAGGGCACAGTAGTAAACTCATAGCTTCATTTTCATAGTATAACTACCATTATACTAGTTTTCTTCCATTTTTCAGCCCTTTTCTAGCAAGCCCTAACATGTTCTTATTTTTATTCAGCTTGGGTAGTTATGCAGCTCTCCATGGGGAATTCTACTGCAAACCACATTACCAGCAGCTGTTCAAGAGCAAAGGCAACTATGACGAAGGTTTTGGGCGCAAGCAGCACAAGCAACTCTGGCTGCAGAAAGAGGTGGAGAATGGTTCAGATACAGCATGACCCATAGCCTATAGTTCCCCACTTTGAGACCTTTGATATGGGGATGAACTGAGCTGATGGAGAGCAGTGGTAATTGCAAGATGGCTAGGAGCAGGAAAGACTAAGCAGGAACGAACTATAGTTTTAATGGGCTGTGGAAAGAATTAAGTATCCGAAAAACTACACAGACATGTTGAAAATGGGAAATTTTGCTTTACTCATGCAAAAGCAGGAATACCAATGCTATAAAGAGAGCCAGGTCATACTAGTAATGGAATTGCAATCAGGATTGTAGCTAAACAGGTTGACTAGACAAGCTGTAAATGTGGTATTTCACATCTGTACATCTCCTTGGTCAAAAGTGTATGATTACACATTTTTCCATATAGCATGTTAAAATATAAACAGTCTCCCTTTTAGCAAGTCAATCAGCATCCTAACAGGTTGACTTGGATGTTGCTTTCTTGTAATTCCAGTTGAAGAAACTTTTCCAACAGTCTTTAGCCAATTCTTAGATATTGTTTTTACATAGTTTAAAGGAGACAGAGCATTATCTATTCCCAATATCTGGCTATCTGCTTAAACAAATTGTGCAAATAGGCAGCAACACATTGAATTCTGACTGTGAATTTACTTAGAATCCTAAATGTAGCCTGTTATCTCCTTTCTTATGGGGAGGCTGTGTGCTTCTGCTGCAGACACCATACACATGTCTAGGGTAAAGTAAAGATGCATGTATTCAAGCTTTAGAAATCCTAAACAATGAAATAGAAAATATAACTTTTGGAATTTCAAGCAGGCATATAAGAGTTGGACATTAAGAGTTGTGGGGGTAGAATTGGTGTAAAAGTTACAGAATCATGCATATTAGTCCAAAATCATAATGAACATGGGTCTAAAAGGGGACTGCAGACCTTGCATCCTAGTTCTCATCAGCTCTGTTCTATCCATTCAGCCTTAAACTCTGGGGAAGAATTCAGTGTCTATCTTTTATATCTGCCTTTTCAGTGGTACGTGATAAGCTGAAGCACACTTGTGGTGTTTGTGTTCAGAGCTGCACTGTCTTATTTTTGTAATATAGGTTTTCTGAGCTTTTCCTCTTTGATGTTGTTTATGAAAGTTTTGAGAGATGAAATGTGCAACTTCTACTTCAGTTTCCAAAAGATTTCTTGCTGAACAAGAAACATGTTCTGCGTGGGAGAACAGTCCAGTCATCATTGTATGCATTAAAAAAAAACAGCAGTTTAATATCACTGCCTAGAAGAAAAGCTGTGGTTCACACACAATTCATACAGAACATGCCAAATGGCATGTTCAGCAGCTTTAGAACATGTCTTCCTTAATAAAAGATACAGTGTTTGGTGCCTACATTCCAGAATATACAAAAAAATGTGTTTAGCAGGCTGTGAGAGATGATAAGCATGTTTTAAATGCTGAGTATACCTTTCTCAGATTTAAACAAATCCTACAATTCAAAGCCACATAGGAATGCTTCACTTCCCTGGTTGTGGATTTCAAAGAGAACATCTGATGAAATAAACTTACTTAAGTTAAAAAAGTGTGAGACAATTTTCACTATCCCAAAAAGGGAAAGGATGGCTACATTGAGAATTCATAGTGTATTTTTGCAAAATGGAGCTATTGAAGCTTCCACTTGGATATTCAAGCAGCCTCCAATAATACAATAGCTAGTAGCACACATAACTAGCTGAAAATTATATTTTATTGTAAATAAAAGTTACACATTGGCCTGGCTTTGCACTGCAAGCCTCAGTCATTATAGAAATTCATAAAAATTAGAAACAGAGAAGTACTTCAAGGTCTTCTGTATACTCCAGGTCCAAATGATAAATCACAGAATGTTCTACAAAGCTCTCTTTGAGTTTCATTAAATTAAAATATCTGTTCTAGCATCGGCAGTGTAAAATATACAGAAGAAGGCTGCAAACTTAATTACCCAATCTCAGTAATTTCTTGGGTAAATTTAGTTAAAGTCAGACATACTATCATATTCAAAGGTATAAATTCAAAGATCTGATGTGAAGAGTATCTCAGATTAGCTGTGAAATCTTACAGAAATATATCACCAATCCTTTTTTTTTTGCAATCTCTCAAATTTCCAAATCATATATTAAATTAGCCCACATATAGAAGGTAATTCAGGGAAGATAATGAGATACATGTTGTCTGATGGCAATAGCTCCTATACAAAAGGTATTTTAAATGTATGCTGTTTAGCAGAACAGTGGCAGGTGAAGCTGGAGTATACAGAATCGTCGTACCAAGCCTAAACACGTATTTGTTTCCTTGCTTATAGTTAGACAGTTCTGTGAGAGAATTTGCAAAATATCCTTTTTTTCTCACTCTCTTATTTGCACTGATGAGAATCAGAAACTGACCAAAAGCAAATCTGCATGATGAATTCCTCAGGCGGCCATAAACAAGAGAAATTCCTAAGGGGTTTTTATAAGGCAAAAATATTGAAAGTCTGGAAATAGTTGGCATAAAAGATAAATTACAAAAGGGGGCATTTTTAAGGCTATAATTCTTTATGCATTTTTCTGGAAGGAAGCACTCCTGAATTATTTGATGTTGTAGAACTCCAGTGAATATTATCTAGATGTAATTTCAGGGACAAATTTATTGCACTGAGTAGCAGTATATCAATGTTAGTAATTCAGATATTGCAAAGACTGTTTCCCACATCATGGCCTTCTTAGATTATCTGTATGCTATTCACTCAATTTATATATATATATTCTACAACAAGTAAATAAAGCATACAATAAGCCATTTCTTGTTTGTTTTTTTAAAAAAAGAAGTTTAAATGCCCCAGAAATGCAGACATACAAAAATTGTGAGACCAATATGTGAAATCTACAGTATCTTAAAATGAGGTTACACTAAAACCGTGCAGATCACTGTTGTTTTGTGAAGAAATGGCAATAAGCTCAATGTGGCTTTCTATCATTCTAAATTGCCATTTCTATATTGCTATTCTATTTCACTTACTTTTTTCTCAGCAAAAGATTAGCAAGGAAACAAAAAGGTATTTTGACCTGACATATCTTGTAATAAACAATAATCAAAACCTTTGCAAAACCAGCTGCTTCTTTCCCCTTTTTTAAAATTCACAACAATGTCAATTTCTCTCTCCCCATTTCATAATAATTGCTGTACACACATATAAACATAAACAAGTATGGCATAAATAAAAAGTATGAGACATCATAATTTCTTTACATGAAGTAAAATGCTTAATAAGAAAGTGATATAAATATATTTATAAAAGTGCACTGCTGATCATATGAATAATGCTTTGGCTTATTTCTTATGCTTATCCACCCAGTGAGGAGCCAAGGCAACATATCATATTCTCAAAAATAGATGAGGGATCAACTCTGCTGCTGGTTATTTGCTAAGATCAAAGGAAAAACCATAACTCAACATTGTTGTCTTGAAAAAGAATATACATGTTGTTAAGGCAACAAACCAAGACCTACAGACATGTTGGCAAATGAAGTGAAAAAGGAAATCATTGTGGCATTTTTAGATCTGTACAGACATTTTGGCTTTTATTTGTTATAAAGCCATAGATATTCTTAAAAAAATATGACAAAAAACTTGAGCACATCAAGATAGTTGGTCTGGACTTTGCCACCACTACAAGGCTTGAGACCGCAGAAAAAAACTGCTTTTATCTGCATATTAATTGCATTTTGCTTTAAAAGAAGAACTGCTAATTAACTGAAAGCATTGCTCCCCCACCCTGCTTTCACTAACATGTGAGGCTGGTAGATTGCAATACTGTTACCACATGCAGCTTTGTGTAAAGTGACAGATAAGAGTGAATCTCAGTTTTGCAGAAAAGCAAACATTTGACAAGTTGGCTAGAGCAAAGGTAGATTAATATTTCTTTGCAAGGTTAACAGCAAACACCTGAAGTGTCACAAGCGGCAGAATGCTGTTTGCAAAGCAACACGTTGGTCACATTGTTCATCTGTTCTAATGCTACTGCGGTGTACATGATTTGTTACATAATGAATAACAGAGATACTCATAGATCTCGTAGAGATCCTGTCTGAGTGTAGCTGGTTCTAATCCAACATTTTATATAATAAAGGTATGCTGTTGGCAACCAAGCATTTGAGAGATAAAGAACTTAATTCTTTAATTGTACTCAAATCTGACAGAAGTGCCTCTTCAAAAAAGGTTTCTTAGAAAACAATCCAGAATTTAACAAACTGCAGAACTGTGGGAAAACATGGTCTCAAACTTTAGAAACTATTCTTCTAAAGATCAGAAAAGCATAAGGAAAAACCCAGAATGAATAAAGACAGATGAGCAATTTCACTTCTCCTTGCCCCAATTTTTTCATTACAAGCCCCTGGAAAAGGAAGCTCTGTTCAGTATGAACAATCCTGCGTGGGCTCAGCAGTAATACTTTGCCTCTCCTTGAAGACTGATCTTGGCAGCAATGAAATAATCTTTGGTCAGAAGTTTGGAGGGAAAAAAAGGTTATTCTGTGAAAGGGAATAGGGATAGACGAAGCTATCTAATGGAAGTATATGAAACTGAATGTCTCACAGTAACTGAGATATTTTCATATCTATTATAACTGTAGCATAATAGCTTAACTGTATATACCTCTACCCATTAAGGGAAACTTTTAGCCTATCAACATCCATCTAAACGCAGCACATTGATATGCTTTCTCACAATAGTCCTCACCACAATCTATTGCATGATATCCTGTGCAACATAATCCATAAAATGGCACATTTTACAATATGGATAAATTCTGCAAATAATGTAAAATTTTATATACATTCCTCATTTTATCTATTGATTTTTAATATTCACAGAAGGGGTACTGTGCCTTGCTCAGCTTCATCTAATTTCTAAAAATTCTTAACATCTCCCATGTGAATTCCTAATTTCTCTGATGCCATAAAGACTAAAAAAATAGAAGTTAAAAGTGTCAAGCCCCACAATACTGATTTTTTTGCTAGACAAAAATTGTGTTAGCCCGTGATTACAGCATAGACACAGAACACATAGTTCTGCATTGCACCTTTAGACAACTCTGCCTAAATGGAACTTGATTTCCTTATTTCATTCAGGGAACTTTATTGTCTAGATTCCATTGTATTTTTGATCCATGGGAATCCCCTCCCCCATTCTCATTATCCAGAACCATGGATATGAGAGAGCTAATGAGGAGAAACAACACCCTGCAACCTGAAAAGCTGTAAGACAGAGTGATAGTATGAGCCCAGTACACATTTTTATAGATTTTAGCAGTTCTCAGAATCCATTGTCTTCTTTTTCATTTTCACAAGTTTCAGAGATAGATCTATATTCAAATGAAGCATTTTAGACTGTTCCTAGCCACATGCCAAATATCATGTCAGCACATGGGTAATTACAGAGAAAACATCAATCCCAAATGAAGATACCAAAATGAAAGTGGCTGACTTCTGCATTGCCCTTATACACTACCTTACTAGGCAAACAGAATGTCTATCTGCTAACATTTTGGAATGGATTCTCTGATACAGGCCACATCACTTCAGACAACAGTATCATCTAAAAATGGAATGCTATTTCAGAGATGGTAATTCAGTAGGGGAGCTGAGCAAAATGATGCTGGAGCAACTCTTCAGCTGAAGGTCTCTTTCTGGCTTCCACAAAAATCTGCCTTAAGAAGTCCCGGCAAGGTTCTGATATATGAGAAGGAAGCTGGGGGTTAGTAGGCTGTGTAGCAATCTTGAAAATGGCTGCCATAGCTTCATATTCTGCCCAGGGTGGTTTCTCTGTTAACATTTCCACAACAGTACAGGCAAGGCTCCTGGAAGGAGAAAATATGGGAAAAAGAGTTCAAAGTTACTTAGTGAAAAGTCTCTTTGTAACTCACTATCATCATTATTGTGTTATGAAAAGATACTGAAAACTGAGAGAGGACTAACAGTATCTCTTAACCAACTATCTTATTTATTTTTTGTAACAGCATTTGACCCATTAAAGACTCCAACAAATAGTTAGGACTGCAGAAAAAAATCAGTGCAACCAGTCTGCTTTCCACAGAAGACCTGTATATTGTGTGGGTCAGAACTACGGCTGATAAAATATCTACAAACCCCTCACATCATGGACATAAACTGTTTCAACTCCTCCCCTTGTGACAACACTATAGGGCTTGCATGCCAATACAACTAGACACAGGGACAGTTTTTTCCGCCCTTGTGCCATCACTCTGCTGAACATCTCATTCTCACAGTGCTGTTTAATGTCTAAGTATATTTACCCATGTTGTATGACAGTAGTAGTGTTATCCTTCTTAATTTTTTTACTACCCCCTTATTGATATCATTATGATTATGACTATTATTATGTTGCTTTGCATGTACACTGAGAGCTTTTACACCAGAGACAAATTCCTTTAGTGTCTAATCACATTTGATCAATAAAGCTATTCTATTCTATTCTATTCTATTCTATTCTATTCTATTCTATTCTATTCTATTCTATTCTACTCTACTCTACTCTACTCTACTCTACTTTACATTCTATTCTGGTCTAGTCTAGTCTAGCCTATTCTGTTCTATTCTACATTCTGTTCTAGTCTCTGCTCAATTCTATTCTGTTCTATTCTACTCGACTCAACATTCTTTAGGAGACTGGAGGCTAAAACGTATAAAGAACAGTTGCTGGAATTGGATATGTCTAGTTTAATGAAAAGAAGGACATGGGGTGACATGATAGCAGTGTTCCAATATCTCAGGGGTTGCCACAAAGAAGAGGGTGTCCAGCTATTCTCCAAAGAAACCTGAGGGCAGGATAAGAAGCAATAGATGGAAACTAATCAAGGAGAGAAGCAACCTAGAAGTAAGAAGAAATGTCCTGACAGTTAGAACAATTATTCAGTGGAACAACCTGCCTCCAGAAGTTGTGAATGCTCCAACACTGGAAGTTTTTAAGAAGAGATTGTACAACTATTTGCCTGAAATGGTGTAGGGTTCCTGCCTGAGCAGGGGGTTGGACTCAATGACCTCCAAGGTTCCTTCCAACTTTATTATTATTATTATTATTATTATTATTATTATTATTATTATTATTATTATTATTATTATTATTAGTACAGTGTTTCCTGCTTGAGCAGGAAACTAGAAGACCTCCAAGGTCCATTTCAACTTTGTTATTCTATTCTGTTCTGTTCTAGTCTAGTCAACTCTACATTCTTTTTTTAATAATACATTTTTATTAGTTTATCAAAGTATAAATACAAAAAGAAATTTAAAAATGGGGAGGAAAAAAGAAAAAATATGGTGTAAAGAGGGAAAGGGAAAGAAAAAGGCACCAACTTCCAACTCTCTTTAGCAGAGTAGAAGATAACATTACAACTTCAACCTTTTACTTTTACACAATATATACCAGCCATTTCTATAGCAACAAGCCTATCTAATCAGCAAAAACAAAATCAAACTTTCATTTTTTTTCCATTGCAAGCACAAAATCCGGAAGCAATTTCCAAATAGAAACAAAATTAAATATATTCTCTTCTGTGGATAAGAGTCAATTTCTCCTTGCTGTGGGGAATAGTATATGCTTCTGTTTAACCATTAATCTTTGTAAACTGTCATATTTTATACTAAAAGAATTCCCTATATTATTTCAAATTTTGAACCCTAAAGGGAGAAAACACTTTTTCTAGTTTTCAACTCTACATTCTGTTCTATTCTACTCTACTGTAGTCAGATTTGAGAGATAATGAAGATCCTGACAAATCAGTACTTGAAATCATATATAAAGATAATGTGAAAGCAATCACGTTAGCGTAATGATATATAGTAATTACCTTGGGAGATGGGAAAAGAGATGCTGTCTAAGGATTAATCATGGTATAGCCCAGAGTTCCCCAATCTTTCCTTGCAGACCAGCCCAGGGGAGGGAGGAAGGATGGTTCTGTGTGAACAGCAGGCAAGTGTGTGGAACTCCATTTGCATGAGTGGTCATTCCTGCGCTTGCCCACTGCTTGCCCATGTAGGGATATGCTCACACTCCTGCCACTCCTGTGGTCTGCTTCCGAACAGCTCAAGGCCCAGTAATGGACCATGGTCTGAGGGTTTGAGACCCTTGGTATAGCCCATAGCTGTGTAACGGCAAAGAAAGAAACTCATAAGGGAACTATGGATGGAAACTAATCAAGGAGAGAAGCAACCTAGAACTAAGGAAAAACTTTCTGACAATTAGAACAATCAACCAGTGGAAAAACCTGCCTCCAGGAGCGGTGAATGCCCCAACACCGGAGGTTTTTAAGAAGAGACTGGACAGCCATTTGTCCGAAATGGTATAGGGTTTTCTGCCTGAGCAGCGGGTTGGACTAGATGACCTCCAAGGTCCCTTCCAACATTATTATTATTATTATTATTATTATTATTATTATTATTATTATTATTATTATTATTGTTGTTGTTGTTGTTGTTGTTGTTGTTGTTATTATTATTATTATTATTATTATTATCATCATCATCATCATCAAACTACTCAGGCTGAAAAAAAGATGGTAGGAGATATGTATTATCAGACTTTTAAGATTCTATTGTTGAAACCATATAATAAAGTACAATTTGCTCATCTAATTCTAATGTCCGATTTACTGTGGGAGCCTGACAGGTAGCGTTCAAGGCCATGAGATTCAGAAGACATTTTGTTCAATTTATGAATTAGCAGCAGTATGCAAGAGGTATGGCTACAATTATCTTTATTCAGTCCTTGGGTGAGAATGTCTGGCAAGATAATGAATTCAATATCACTTTTATAAAAGGATACATTACGTGGAACAGAAATTGAACTTGTTCCAATTTACAGAGAAACCAAGGGCAGAAAAAGAAATGTAGGTATATGAAAATATTGTTTGTAAAAGTTGAGTCAATCTGAAGCCAATCATCTGTGTAAAAGTGTATCTTAATGCTGAGATGAACAAATACCACTGCTATACAATGCATATCTTGGGAGTACAGGTCTATGTAGTCAGGAACTGAGGAAAGAAGCAGATGTTCTTTCAAACAACCAAATATGGCATCCTTTAGTGCTGCAAAACTGAATGGGAATGAAATCATTCAATATTTTGGAATGGTGATATAAAGTGTTAAGTTCAGATTTTAAAGCTAAAAATGGATATAAAGCACCAACTTTTTTCTGAACTGTAGTATGATTTAACGTATATACTTGACTACTAAAAAAAAAAATCAATTTGCAAAAAGAAAATCTTCAATAAGGGTCTGAACTTCTGAGATCTTGGAGGATCATAACCAAGAATAAGATTTCAATATGTTATTTCCAGCCAGGGACTCAGCACCATAATCTGCATTATGTTGGGAAGTGCTGAATCATTTTTTGGTAATTAGCATTAAGTG
The DNA here is from genome assembly GCF_001527695.2 of Protobothrops mucrosquamatus. Lineage (NCBI taxonomy): Eukaryota > Metazoa > Chordata > Lepidosauria > Squamata > Viperidae > Protobothrops > Protobothrops mucrosquamatus. The sequence continues at coordinate 2,906,895 of NW_015386333.1, forward strand.
CTGTTCCAATATGAATGTTGGCAGAATATTTTTGAATACACTCTTCAATCCTGAAGCATCTACAAGGGCATTGGACAATGATTCCTTCTCCTTATCTGACCATTAGTAAGCATAACAGAAGCTACACAATTTCTTGATCCTCTGGAAACAGAAAAAGTACTAGTGCTCACTGAATTAATTACAAGGAATTCAGATTGAATGTATCAGTATCTATGTCTATATATCTATACATTGCCAGTATCTCTAGAAATTAAGTCAAAGAACGAATTGTTCCAATTTATTACATAAAATTGGGATTGGGTCCCCTCACCCGTGCCAGTAGAAGGGGAATTCTGGCTAGCAGGGTCCAGAAGAAGAATCTTCTCTGCTGTGTCTCCTGCCCACTGGAACATTATGCTCCTTGAGGTGAGATCCGCTCCCACTCTTTTGGCCTTCCAAAAGGACTTGAAAACCTGGCTCTGTAAATTGGCCTCAGGCCCCGATGGGGGCGTGTTATACCGGAAGTGGTTAGGACAGAGATAATACTCTTTTCTACCCTGTGTATCCATCTAGCTCCCTTTCTTGCCATCTTTGTTAACTCAATTTTAATATTTTAAAATTAAAATATTTTAATATTTAAAAATATTTTAATATTTTGTCTTGTTTCTTTTATTTTATTATAAGCTGCCTAGAATCGTCTCTAGATGAGATGGGTAGCATCTACATTTAATAAATAAACAACCTGTAAGACATGAGGAAGTAGACAGAGTCTTCAGGACCATGAGTAGATCACCTGGTTTTTATATCCATGCCTGTCCTAGCTTCTTTTTTTTTAAATAAGATTTTATTAATTTTCCAATTTTACATTTAAGTAGTTAAAAAGCAACATGGTGGCTGGGTTAATCAATAGTTCAATAACATATAAAAATATTTAGTACAAATCTCAGGATACAACATCAAATATTTCCTCTCTTTTTCCCTTAATATCTACTATCTCATATTTAAGCTAATACAGTTCTTATTATATCAATTAAGTAAAAACATCATTATTACATTTATCAATACATTTTTAGCTGATACACATCTTAATTACTTTTACATTCAATCTTTATAAACAATCAATGCCCTGTTATTGATTTCCCCCCAATTTTTAGTTTCCCATCAATATTTCAATTTAACATTTGATATTTATAATTTTCAGGCTTTAGGTAATCAAAGTTTCCCTTATGTCAATTCATAACAGAATCTAATATTCAAAATACATATTTTATTTATTTTAATATAGTCTTGTTCTATTTCCTAAAAGTTATCTATTTTCCACCATATTACTTAATAATACAGTATCCCCTTTAATAATACAGTATCCCCTTTAATAAACCAAAACTATTATATATATTGCCTGGGTTAATCAATAAATCAAACATATTCATAATAATTATTATTTTTTCTTTCGGGTCTAGTTTTTAAATATTAAAATAAAATCCTTATTTTCAACTTGTTTCCAAATATTTTAGATCTAATGACCAAAATTCCCCTTATCTCAACTTCTCCCTTTAACCCTGTAATTAGTAATATGAAATCCCCTTTAATAAATCAAAACCCGTTTTCTTCAGCCTTATTCTACCTTTCTTCCTTGCCAACTAGCCTTCCATGTCAGTGCTTTTATATCATTAAATAGATCTTCCTCTATTATTATATATGTTATTTGAAATGAGAAAGACCATTTAGTTGCCATTTTTTTGGAAGGACTAGCCCTGTGCTGGACCAGATTGTAGCCAGTTTAGAAGTTAAGAACTGTGTTAGAGTATTTAGCATTTACAGAGTTAATGCTGTATCATTGAGAGAACTGTATGTAAGAACATGTAGCATTTAAAGGGTTAAACACCATTTCCTTAAGAGATGGCTTCTGGGAAATGTAGTCCAGCTGGTAGTTAATCCTATAGCTTATCTAGACAGTGGGAGGAGTTAAAAGTTTATCACAGGATGTCCGGGCTATGTGTCAGGGTTGTAAATCCCTTTGTGTAACCAAGCATGTGCACGCATGGATATCTGTAACTACACTTAGCTGATATGGAGAATTACCGCTTTTTACCTACAAAAATGGACAGATATGCAAATGACCGGATGTATTTACAACATAGTAAGTTTCTGCTTAGAATTCCTAGACAATAAATATTTGTTTTAAAATCATTTTCGTTGAGTTTATGCTGTCTGGACCAGAACTACAAGGCATCTTAGTTCAGGTTCCAGAACAAGCCCATTTGTATTCATTAGATCATCTCCCTATTATTCCAATCCCCCATGATTGTCCTGATATGTTTATCTTCCATTCAATCTGTTCTTCTTTCTCAAATTTCTTCTGATTTATATAGAAATTCTTTTCCAGTTTCAGTGTTGTCACTCCCTTTTCCATTAACTGTATTTGTTGGTCAATTGACTCCTCTGTCTTAATATTTGGTTGTTCCACTTCTTCTATTATCTTCTGCGTTGTTAGTTCTTTGGTTGTAGTCAAAGTCTGGGTTTGTGTATCTAAGCTGGCATTTTGTTCTTTTATGTTAGGTCTTATTTTATCACAAGCTGAAAGAATAGTTTCATGTATTGCTTTCAACATGGAAAGGGTCTTTTCCTGGTCTTCATCCATATTCTCTTAATAACGTGTTGAGGACTTTAAAGCCAGACGTTAAAATAATTTTATAACTAGGTATGGGATCTTTATTTCACGTTTTTATAAATAGTCTTTATAGTAGAAGTCAAGTAAGATTTTATAGTCCAAGGTATTTCATCATCTCATATAATAACCAATGTTCTCAAATAAAGAGATAGGAAAGCAATTCCCCACGTATAACTCTGAAAGTCAGTAAAGGTTTACATTCATAGTTCAAGCAGGCCAGTTATTCCGCCCAGACGTTCTCTTTACAGCTGAGTTTCTCACAGGTGGTATCGAGGTCAAAAGAGTCTTATCTAAAGTCTGGGCTTCAAGCCAAGTCTCTTTTAGGCAATAAAAGTTGTAATACCAAACTTCACCACAAGATGTCACTGATGCCATTTAAAACTTTTTAAGTCCCCTGTTTTTATAATAATTTTTCAAAGTTTATTTCTTTTCTTTTTAAATAAAAATCAGCGTATCCAGTAGAAATAGGAATAAGACAACTTCTAGGAAAACGTTTTAGCTCTTAAATTTCAAAAGTACATGCATACAATTAGACTAAAGGGATTATTCTTTTACTTTAAAGGCCTTGGTTCGCCCCTTCTTCAAGAAGCAATTGCTGAATCCTACCATACCAGACAATATTCAGTATATCACCTCTATTTTGGGGGAAAGATAGCTGTGTAACAGCTTTAGGACCTTGGAAGAAGTGGATTATCTAGATTCCTTTCAGTCAGAATTAAGAACTTGGTATGGACAAAAAGAGCACTCCCTGCACTTTTTTTAAAACAATATTTTATTAAATTTTTATAATCACAAATCCTTAATATTTTATCAGCAACATGTTGTCTGGGTTCCAATATTTAGCTTACTAATACATGTTAAACTCCTTTCTCTCTACCACATTTTTCTAGCCATTGATAAAATGTATCCCATGTTCTAAAGTATTTTAAATCTTCCTTCTCTTTCATTTTCAGTGTAAGTCCATTTCTGCACAGTACAAAATTTTCTTAATTATCTCGTCCTCCACTGATAATTCTTCATTTTTCCAATGTTGAACAAATACAATTCTCGCTGCAGGTAGTACATGTAACATTAAATATACACATTCTTTCTCATAATTTACCACAATTATACCTAACAAAAATAATTCTGGCTTGAAATCTACATATTTTTTTATCATTTTCTTTAACCATATATGTATTATTGACCACAATCTTTTGGCTTTAGGGCAGTGGTTCTCAACCTTTTTAATGCCGCGACCCCAACCGGTCGTAAGTCGAGGACTAAACCGGTTGTAAGTCGAGGACTAAACCGGTTGTAAGTCGAGGACTACCCAACCGGTCGTAAGTTGAGGACTTTCCCTGCCCGGGAGCGCCGCGCATGCGTGGTTCCGCCCCCTGCGCCAGCCGAGGCGTAGCTGGCAAGCGGCAGAGACAGAGCAGGCCGACCACCAGCTGGCCCAGCCCAAGGGAGGTAAGGTACCTGCTGGAAAAGGGGGAAAAAAATGGCGGGCGGACAAAAAAAATGGCGGACAGCCTTGCTTGGCGACCCCCGTGAAATGGTCGATCGACCCCAAATGGGGTCCCGACCCACAGGTTGAGAACCACTGCTTTAGGGCATGTCCACCAAAGATGATAGTCACCAAAGATGATAGTATGTGCCTGATTTTTGTCTACATTTCCAACAATTGCTAGACATATTTTTGAACATTTTTGCTAATCTCATGGGTGTTAAGTGCCATCTGTAAAGCATTTTATATAGGTTTTCTTTGTAAGCCACCACCTTTGTTATTTTAGAGTTTCTTTCCCAAAGGCTTTGCCAGTTTTCTAACTCTATGTTACGCCCAAAGTTTTTTGCCCATATTATCATTATTTCTTTAACTTGTTCCTCTTCCATCTTTAAACTTAACATATACCTATACAGTTTCTTAATCAATTTTTCATCTGATGTCAACAGTATCTGGTCAAATTCTGTCTGTTCTTTATAAAATCCAGATGTTTTAGCATCTTTTTCATATCTCATTTGAATTTGTAGGTGTGGCCACCATGGTAGGTCAATACCCTGTTCTTCCAGTTCCTGTCTAGATTTTAGTTTCCTTTCAATATTCAAAATGTCTTTATAAGTTACAATTTTCTCATAGTTAATTAGATTTGGATGAACAAACGCTTCCATTGTTGAAAGCCATCAAGGTATTTTCATGTAAATTTTTGCTTTTACCTTTTACCTTTTACCGTTCTAGTAGAAGTGTGTTTCTTATATAGTGGTTTTGAAAGTATCTATGTATTTTATTCTTCCCATACCATAGGAAGGCATGCCATCCAAGCTGTAGGTCATGCCCCTCTAGGTATAGTAATCTTTTATGTCTAAGAGTTATCCATTTTTTAAACCATGTTAATACAGATGCTTGATAATATAAAGCCCAATCTGGCAGCCCTAATCCTCTATCTTCTTTCACTTCTTGTAGCATTTTCAATCTAATTCTGGCTTTTTTTCCTTGCCAAATAAATTTTAAGATCAATGTATTTAATTCATCAGAGAATTCCCCCCCCCAAGTTTTATAGGTATTGTTTGAAATAAATAAAGTAATTTTGGTAAAATATTAATCTTCACTGTTGCTATTCTCCCTAGCGTTGAAAGTTGTAGATTTTTCCATTTTTCCAAGTCTAGTTTTATTTGTTTCAATATTTTTTGTAGTTGTCTTATTTTATTGTTGCATATCTTGCTGTTAAGTATATCCGCAAGTATTTAACTTTCTTAACTATTTGAAGATCTATTTTTTTGACAGTTGATTTTTTTTTTTATCTGTAAGGTTTTTTGTTATCACTTTGGTCTTTTCTCTATTTATTTTCAGTCCTGCCACTTCTCCAAATTCTTCTATCTTTTTCAGAAGCTTGGGGCTTGTCACAAGCGGCTCTTCTAATATGAAAATCAAGTCATCCGCGAATGCTTGCAGTTTATATTTTTCATCTTTTATCTCCATTCCTTTAATTTCTGAATCTTGCCTAATATTTCTATTCAATACTTCCAGTGTTAATATAAATAATAATGGGGATAATGGACATCCTTGTCTTGTGTCTTTTTTAATATTAAAATTTTCTGTAAAATATAATATAATAATAATAATAATAAAGTTGGAAGGGACCGTGGAGGTCATCTAGTCCAACCCCCTGCTCAGGCAGGAAACCCTATACCATTTCAGACAAATGGCTGTCCAGTCTCTTCTTAAAAACTTCCAGTGTTGGAGCATTCACCACTTCTGGAGGTAGGTTGTTCCACTGGTAAATTGTTCTAACTGTCAGGAAGTTTCTCCTTAGTTCTAGGTTGCTTCTCTCCTTGATTAGTTTCCATCTGTTGCTTCTTGTCCTGCCTTCAGGCGCCTTGGAAAATAGCTTGACTCTCTCTTCTTTGTGGCAGCCCCTGAGATATTGGAATACTGCTATCATGTCCCCCTCGTCCTTCTCTTCATTAAACTAGACATACCCAATTCCAGCAGCCTTTCCTTATATGCTTTAGCCTCCAGTCCCCTAATCATCTTTGTTGCTCTTCTCTGTACTCTTTCTAGAGTCTCAACATCTTTTTTACATCGTGGTGACCAAAACTGGATGCAGTATTGCAAGTGTGGCCTTACCAAGGCATTGTAAAGTGGTATTAATACTTCACGTGATTTTGATTCTATCCCTCTGTTAATGCAGCCCAGCACTGTGTTGACTTTTTTGGCAGCTGCAGCACACTGCTGGCTCATATTTAAGTGATTGTCCACTAGGACTCCGAGATCCCTCTCACAATTACTACTATTGAGCAAGGTACCCCCTATACTATACCTGTATATTTGGTTTTTCTTGCCTAAATGTAGAACCTTACTTTTTTCACCATTGAATTTCATTTTGTTAGATAGCGCCCAATGTTCAAGTCTGTCCAGATCCTCCTGTATCCTAAGCCTGTCTTCTGGAGTGTTGGCTATTCCTGCCAGCTTGGTGTCGTCTGCAAATTTGATGAGTTCCCCATCTATCCCCTCGTCCAAATCGTTGATAAAGATGTTGAAGAGCACTGGGCCCAGAATAGAGCCTTGGGGCACCCCACTGCACACTTCCCTCCATGTAGATGCGGTTCCATTGAGGACTACACGCTGAGTACGGCCGGTCAGCCAGCTACGGATCCATCTGATGGTGATGCTGTCTAACCCACATTTTTCTATCTTATCAAGTAGTAGGTTGTGATCTATTTTATCAAATGCCTTACTAAAGTCCAAGTAAATTATATCCACAGCATTCCTCTGATCCACTAATTTTGTCACTTGGTCAAAGAATGCAATAAGATTTGTCTGGCTTGATCTGTTTTTGACAAACCCATGTTGGCTTTTAGTAATGACTTTGTTTGCCTCTAGGTGTTCGCTGATTCGTTGTTTGATTATCTTTTCCAGAATCTTCCCAGGTATTGAGGTCAGGCTGATAGGTCTGTAATTTCCTGGGTCCATTTTTTTCCCTTTTTTGAAGATGGGAACTACATCAGCTCTTTTCCAGTCCTCCGGTAGTTCCCCAGTGCTCCAGGATCTTTGAAAAATATAGTTCAATGGTTCTGAGATCACATCTGCCAGTTCCTTGAGAACTCTGGGGTGTAATCCATCTGGTCCTGGTGATTTGAACTCGTCTAGGCTGGACAGGTGCTCACTTACCATTTTCTTGCCTATCTTAACTTGCGTTTCTATTTTGGTTTGTATGGCACTATTTTTGGTAGGTTGGTCTGTTTTTTCCCTTTGTGTAAAGACAGATGCAAAAACAGTTCTCATAGAACTCCACTGCCTTGAGCACAGAGTCCAATCTGTATCTTTTCATGTCCCAATTAATTAAAATCCCTTCTGGAATCAGCCATCTGAAATTCAGTCCTTTTTCAATTAATTTTCTGGTCAGGAATTGGTATTCTCTTCATGAATCTCTTATCCTACTGGGGCTTCTGCTTCAACACTACAATTTCCTTTTTTTTATAACACAGAGGACCATCTCTCGCTCTTCTCAATATCTCATCTCTTATAGATCTTTTAATGAATCTAACATGTACTTCTCTAGGGAATATCTGGTCTATCTCTCCTTCCATTTCCTATTTCCCGATTTCCAGTGCTTCAGCCAATAGCTCTATCATCAAGTCCATGAGGTCCTCTTCCTTATCCTTCATTATGTTTTGAAATCTTAAAAAATAAGATGCCTTTTCCATTTCCAAAACTGCCATTGAATCTTCCAATTCTCTATTTGACTGCATTAGCCTCTGATTTTCATCTTTTATTTCTTCCATCTTTTGATCGGTCTCTACTGACTTGTCTTCTATTTTCTGAATTCTTTGTTCATTCTTTGTAACCATCTATTGGAATCTTTCTAGTTGAGAGTTTATGTTATGAATTTCTTGATTCATTTTATCAAAGTTGTCTTTTGTCTCCTCATGATTTTTCCTTGTATCTTCTTTGTGAGAAGAGATTGCCTCTTGGACTGCTTGTAATGCCACTTGCATCTCCTTCTGAAAATTGTTAGATTTTTCTTGTAGAGGTGGAGGACAGGGCTGAGGGTGTTTTCTTGCCAGTTTTAGCTAAATTTGGAACACTCGTTTTTTTTCAATTCCCAAATCTTTTATCAACTCTAATATTTTTCCCAAATGTCTGCCTTAAACAAAACCATTAATCTTATATTCAGTACCACAATATATCATTTAAATTTGTCTTAAATAACTCCTATAGTTCTTGTTTATAGTCTCTGTAATCCAATAAACTCCCTGAAAGAAAAGGGAGAACAAAGAAAAAAAATTGTAATCCATTTCTGTTTGTGAGGCTCACTTCCGGAGTAGTTGTCCAAAATCCAAGGTTATCGCTCAGTCAGAATTTATAATCCGCAATTAACTTTATTCAAAGTTAATAGTCCATGGGGACTTCTCCAAGGGAAGTCACCAACAATTGAGCTTCCACTGTCCTTAAATAGTTGTGAGATTAAAAATCTATAATCCAATAAGCCAGGGCTTTTCAACCTTTTCACCCATTGTACCACTTTTAGGATATGGCAACATCCGAGTACCACCAATCACCTAGCAAGGTGTCAAAAACTTGATGACAAAAAAAAAAAGGAAAAAAGTGATAAAGTACAGGTAGTCCTTGACTTACAACAGTTCGCTTAGTGACTGTTTGAAGTTACAATGGCACTGAAAAAGTGCCCCCCAAGCCACAGCCGAGCAAGACACCTGCCTGCCTGCCCGGCGGCGCTCTTCCTCCTGTCCGAGGTTTCCATTGTTGTGAGCATTTCTGTTGAGGATTGGCAGCGGGGGTAGGGTGGGGGGGTTGGTTTTTATTCCCCCCCGTCTGCTGGGTGGTTGCAGCAGGTTTTGGTCACTTCACATGACCCTGGGACACTGACCGTCATAAATATGAATCAGTTGCCAAGCATCTGAATGTAAATCACAAGACCCTGAGATGCTGCAACATTCCAGCTGATCCTGGTGCTTCTTCTGGGCTCAGCAGAAGTGCCAAGATCAGTGCTGCTTTCCAGCTGATTGGTGTTTCTTCAGGGCTCAGCAGAAGCACCAGGATCAGCGCCAAGCTCCAGCTGGAGCCTGGTGCTGATCCTGGCGCTTCCACTGAACCCTGACAGCCCTGCAGCTCCAGCCATCTCTCGCTCAGGCTTGTGCGGTGCTGCCACCGGTTCAGCTCATTCCCCTCCCCCGCTACTTTTCTAGGATGGTCGCGTACCACCTGCCAGGTGCCAATGTACCACAGGTGGTACCCGTACCACTGGTTGAAAAGCCCTGCAATAAGCAACAAGAAAAAGAAGAAAACAAAAGGAAAAAAATGGGGAGAGGAAAAATAGTTTATAATCCACTTCTGTCTTGTAACACCAACTCTAACCAATTATCCCAAAATCCAGAGTTGCCAATCTGCCAAGGTTATAATCCAAAATGTCTTATTGTTGATAGCTCCTTACCATTCACTCTGTCTCTGAATGGTTTGTAAAATTACAGGTCAAGCAGTATTTGTAATCCAAAGAAGCCAGATGGCTCAAAATAGCTTGTAGTTTTAGTTGTAATCCATCCTGAAGAAAAGACAGCACAAGTAGTTTTTCTCTTTTTCCAGCTACAAGGCTATGAAATTCAGAGACATCAAAGGATTTAGTCTTTATCTGTGTCTGGGCTTCAGGCCAAGTTCCCTCACTCCAGACAAAATATAAACAGAACTTAGTGTAATTCCTTTTTTTCACCATTAGATGTCATTAGGTGTCCATTTTGTAACTTTCCAGCCACAATTTTTTTATAAGGCTTTGCTCTGATACTCCAAGGAAGTAAAAGATTTTTAAAAGTATTATCACTCCCCAAACTTTTTCTCTCTGCTGTGTCCAAATTAATTTTATAGCCTTCTCTATTTTCCCAGAAGAAAGCTTAAACTGCCACTTTTATTCTGGGAGAAAGGGTAAAAAAGGAACCTGCTTCCTTTAGTTCTGGGAGTTTCCTTGCTTTCAGGTCGCTTTTTTTCTAAGAACAGGTTTTAAAATCGTAGAGGAAGGAAAATAATCTCACCCAGATTCAATCATGTTGTTCATGCTTGTTAGATGCTGCTTTTTTCTCCGGAGGTCAGCAGCTTCCAACTGGTTGTGTGGATGTGGTCAGTCTTTCTCCTGTTGGTTCTGAGGGCTTCTTTGGATCAAGCGGGTCGACCGCCGTCTCCCTGCAATCTACAAGAGTCCTCTCTCTGAGGCAACTTCAGGCCCTTTTTGGGGCCACAGCAGGAAGAAATTGGGCGCAGGAGGAAGAGCCCTGTTTCTCTACGTCCATCTTACTGTGACATCAAAACCGGAACAGCACTCTTTGCACTTTTGAATGAGCTCTAGCTTAGATGGGATGGGGTTAATGTATCCATCTGTGACCTATTTGAACCCTTAGCAGCTTTTGATACCACTGACCATGGTATCCTTCTGGTTCAGTTCAGAGGATTTGGGTTGAGCAGCATGTTGTTGTGCTGATTTGCCTCCTTCTTTCTGGGTTGATTCCAGTTGATGATAGGGAAGGAGAGATCCCTCCCTCAGCCTCTGCTTCGTAAGGTGCCACAAGGTTTGGTATTTTCTTCTCTCTCTCATAAACATCTATGTCTGGTTGCTGAATGAACTCATCCATCCCACTGGGTGAGATATCATCAGTATGATACACAATTCTGTATCTCCACCCCTGGCAAATAAAATGAAGCTGTGAATGTCTTATCCTAAAGTCTGGAAATTGTGAAGGTCTGAGTGGCTTGGCAAGACTGAATGGCTGGATTTTGGGCTCATTGTTTCAAGGAGTATGCCATATTTGGTGCTGGATGGTGTTACATACATGCATACATACAAATCCCATGTGCAACTTGGAGGTCTTCCTAGACTCATGACCCCTGATTAATGAGCAAGTGGCAGTTGTGGCTAGGAGGCCTATGCTGCAGATCCCATCAACTAAGGACCTACATTTGGTGGGTTCCTGGAGATATGCCTTCTCTGCCATAGTGCCTGCCTTATGAAACATTATTCCTATCCAAAATTATGGCTCCACTCATATTATATTCTGAAAGGATCTCAAGATTTGATTATCCGAGCAGGCCTAGGGCTGCCAGAGCTCCCAGGAACCAGGCATGTTGCTATGCTCACTAGTTTTATTCTCTCTTTGACTAGGTTTTGTATTTCTGTTTATATAATTATTGCTATCTGATTTTTATTTTTTTATATCTGTGATTTTATATATAATTTATCCCTTTTGTTGTGTTCCTCCCAGAGTCACCTTCAGTGAGATGAGCTGCTATATAAATTTGATTAATAAATAAATATTTGCTCATCAATGCTAACACTCACTATGAGACGTAACCCATAAAAAGTGATTTCAAAATAAATACTTTCCCTTAAAGTGGTTAAGCCAGGATGCACTTTGGCACCTATTAACTTCTATATTAACTGAAGCCTTAAACCAGATTTTCATTGTCCCTCAGTTGCAGGACTCAACATTCCCATCTTGCTATATACTGATTAAATAATTAATTCATACATTCTAATTAGTTTTAAGAGTCATAAAAGCTATAGTCCAATATTGAAGGGAGATTGCATTACTGGATATTAATTTTACAAAACCAAAAATTATGGCACAATAAAGCCATAGAGATGGATCACTGAAAGAAACAAAATCACATAGGTCCAGAACTTCAAATATTGGGAATAGATTTTCACCATATGAAGATCTAGAAAGCTCTGATTTTTTAAAATTTTGTTAAGAATACTTGGATCCTCAATAGGTATTAAGCTTCAATGTTTCAAACCTCAATAGCTATTAAATTATTAAAATGACTTTAAAAATCTCTAAAGGAGGAAAATTGATTTCAGCAATTTTAAATCTTTTTCAGCAAAACAGTTAGCCCCATTTCTTTATGGAGTTTACATGAATACAAAAGAAAATTGAGGTAGTGCAACTAAAGGGTATTCTTTCTGCTTCTAGATGTATATCCTAGGCAGCTAGATTAGGCAACAGAATGCCTTGAAGAGCAGTGAGGACTTGGAATTTTAAAATATTTAAAACACTTATTGGCTGTTTTGTTCCTTTCAGGTTTAATCCTGTTAGTTTTGGCAAATAAACATTTCTGAAAGTGGAAAGCCAAAAATGATAATAAGTTGCTATCATGTGGCTTTTGGTAGAGTTGCTTACCTCTCTAGGGTATGACTTGGCTAATCAGTATCTCCTGCAAAGAGTCAAAGATATGGAACACTAAAATGAAGCAAACAGTATATCACAGAACGTTTTGTTTAAAAACATTACCTGGAACCAACAAAGTAATCACACTTACCATTCCTATAAGGACAATTATTTAAAGCTAGATACTATGTTCCTCCACTTTTAAAATAAATATAAATATTTTAAAATTCCCTTGGACAAGACAGCTTGCCCATGAGAACTGGGGAAAACTGAAAGAATAAACCTCATTTTATTATATTGCCTTTCCTGTAAGGACTTACATTTAAAATACATTAGTCCTGTTCTGTGGATTATCCAGGCAGATTGGAAGAAAATTAAACTATTTTACTACTTTCAGATGCGAAGTATCACATAATTCTCAGGATAGTTAACTTTTGTGTGCTGCTTTGAAAACATGACAACAGACTATTTTAACATTTTAAATGGGACAGACTCAGAGTTTAACTGTAGTTTACAAATTTGTGATTGATCTTTAATCATAAATAAAGATATATGCTGAAGATCCTTGACCATAGCTAAATGAAATGATGAAGGAAAAAAAATAGGGGAGGAGGAAAAAGACCCTGATGAAAAGTTAAGACTACAGTCAGTAAAACCAAAGAATGGTGTTTGTTACAGAAGCAGAAGTAAACAGCATCAGAAGGATTAGAAATACTGGTCACAATGAAATGAAATGAAACGGTTCGTATGGCAGCTGGTTTCCAGAAAAGTATGAACACAGCCCCAAAAGGCAAGCCTTCTTGAAGAAATTTTATGAATGAAGCATTCTAGCACAGATCAATAAAAGCAATTTATCTTTTAAATTACTTTATCTTAAAAAAATAACCTTAAAAAGATGCTGTAAACAAATGCTACTCAATAGTACAAATACATATGACTGCACATTATCTTATAAAGCTATTTTTTTTAACATTCTTTGCCAAAAGAACTTCTCAAAACCATGAGAAAAACTACTGCTCAAGAAAAACTAATATACTTTTATTAAAATCACACCAAAATTTACACATTTCTGTAAAAATATGACCCATTGCACAGCACATTGCATAACTAATCTTTTTAGGTTAGTGGAAATATTAGATCCTTGAATGTTGGTATTTACTTTAATGTATTAGGACCCACTATGTCCTAATCCCTGACTGAAAAAAAAGTTAATTAGAGCTTCTTTATTATCCTGCAGTTGCAGATGCTTATGATAATGACAAGCTTGTGTGCCCTGTTTGATCAGTGAATACAGAAACTGTATTTCAACATATCACAATTTAGGTTATATTGAAATATTTTAAAGCAGCTGTCCCCAATCAATTGAAACCAACAGAGGAAATGCACACAGTTAATGCTAAAAAGCTTGCAGGCTTTTTATATAAAAAATACAGTTTATGATGGGCAACCTGTGATTGCATGTAGTCTTGCTTCTTTTTGGCAGCCCTCACTGATGAGATTGCCACATTTCTAGATCTTTGCTTTTCTTCTTAAGCCTGTTACATTTAATAAACCAATTTTACTTATCATCACCAATTTGATTCCCTGAAATAGTCAATTGTTATGACATCTATCTGTGCCATTATCATATCACCACCATGCTCCTTACTGCTCCTAAAGACTGGTTTATTGAAACATGGCCCATTCTGCTTATTTAGTGTAGGATCCTTTCTGCTTGGATACGGAGGAAACAAGAAGCAAACATTCATGTCCACCTCTGCAACTCCATGACACATTTATTATTTAGAGATTTTGTAAAGTACTTGGAGGACCCTAGCCAAGAGTTGTTGTTGCTGCTGCTGTTTTAATATCTCTCCTTTTTATCTGGTAGGGATATAGAAGATTCTTGTTTCAAAAGTAACCATCCAGAAAAAGCTTTGATAAGGTAATAAGCTTTAGTGACAAAAAAGTCAAGTTTATACTTGGCAATTATACTGAAGGTTATGGAAACTCTCATTAGCAGCTCCTCTTCTAATAATAAGCTGATTGAGCACTGACAGAATAGCTACTGCAGAACCAGAGGAAGGAAGAGAGACATAAGCATGCTTGGATGGCTTCTGAGCTATTACAAAAGAAAGCAAAGTTCTGCAGAAAAACAGAGCAATATCCAGGAACACAGAGCATTGAACAGCAGTGGGGAAAGGGGGAGGGAAAAAGGGGAGAAGGGAAAAATAAATTAGCCTGTTGAATCCATTATAGTTTACAGAAAAGAGGTTAATAAAATGCCAACTGTTTCAGAATATTGTGGCAGAAAGTTCCTTTTCTAGAAAATAATCCTTTATATTAAGCAAGCAGCACAAAGCTATTTCTCACCAGATGTCAGCTTTTCTTCCATAGCCCTCTCCACTGATCACTTCTGGACTCATCCAATAAGGGGTGCCAGTGACAGAGCGGATGCCAGTCCCAGACATGCAGATTGTCTGCAGTCGCTTGCTAGCCCCAAAGTCTCCAAGCTTCACATTGCCCACAGAATCTCGAAGAATATTGGCTCCTGAGTTGAAGTGGGTGTAGAGATGGAGAAAAATAAAAGAAATATAAGCTGCTCAAGTATACAACTCAAAGTATAGATTTATAAACCTTCGCAGCTAGAACCCAGTTTAAAATTACTTGAGTTCCATACGAATTATCTTGTCACTGCAGCCACCTTGCATTGTTAAATCCTAAAGATGAAGATGCTTCTTTTTAGAGATACATCCAAACCACCATTTTCTCAGTCCATTACTGTATGACCCACAGCACATTACACTGCATAATCACTCTTTTTAAATTAGTGGAAATATTTGATCCTTGAATGTTGGTGTTTACTGTAACAAAATGTCTTTCAGAAGATTGAACTTAGCTATTCATAAAATAGCTGCAGTGACTATTGTAGCCAGTCCCAAAACACCAAAGAAAGCTGATGAGATGTTCTCTACCATATTCTTTAGACCACTTTCCCTTTTTCCTCATGCTCCTTGCAAATGCACCAGCTTGATTTTGTCCTTTTTTTCCAGACTGCAATTGTCAACCATTTTTATTTTCCAACTGTAAGTATGGTCCTATCTTCTAAAAAAAATTAAAATGTCAGATGAGTAATATACCAAGAGAGTTACTTGTTACACTTTAAAGCTGACATTTTTTAATATCCCCAAATTTAGTTGGGAGACTGAAGCATGAAAAATAATGCCTCTTGTAGTTTTCCCAGTGAAAACAATATGTTATGCTATTACTTGCCCTATAGATACTATTCACTGCAAACTATTCTTTTGGAAACAAAGAACAGCGACTGGGTAAAGAGGGGAGGATTTTGACTAATAAAGGTACAAGAGGAAAAAATAAGTTTCATTCCTTATTGCATTCATAATATAACATGTTCTATTTCCAGATCCTGTCACCACTCTTGCACTGTTTCTTGAGCTACTCAATATGTCTTCAATTTGTCATTTCTCAATGTGATTATAATACTGCAGAATATATAGTGGCTCTTTTCCTTATAAGTAAAACCAAGTTATTTTGTAATGCCAATTCATGACTTTTTGAGTATACCAGCAAATACATTTGGGGGAGAATTACATGCACATGAATTCAATAGCATCTAATATATTGTTAATAGTATTTGTTCAACTATTGAATAGTATTATGATATTGATACTAATGCCATCTTGAAAAAAACATAGCCAATATTTATTTCCTGTCCTTTATGGCATAAATAAGCATAACAGAACATATAGAAAGTATGAAGCCATGTGGATTTGTGTGGATCTCTTACCTTTTATATCTCTGTGTACAATCATGTTGCTGTGAAGATAACAGACTCCTTCAAGAATCTGCCGAGTGTATTTTCGAGTCACATTTTCCGTTAGTGCACCATAGGCTTTCAGCTGATCCTTGACAGAACCCTTCACAGGAAAAGCAGGAAAGATATATATTTACATCTATATATTTGTGCCTCCAAGTCATTTTTGATTCCTAGTGACTGCCTGGATAAGTTCATCTAGTGCTCTTAGCAAGATTTTTGGCTGTGGTTTGCTATTGCCTTTTTCTCAGAACAGAGAATGATTGGCCTAAAGTCACCCAGTTGGTTTTGAGCATAAGGCAGAACTAGAACTTAGTATTTCCAGGTTTCTAGCCAGGTGCCTTTAATCATTACATAAAACTGGCTAATGAAGTTGAAAGGCATTAAAAAAGTAAAGAACTCTGTATCCTACTGAGATCTGAGATGGATTACAACCACTTTTCTGAACAATCCATAGAACTCTTACCCCTGGCATGTACTCCATGAAAATGCTCAGGGTCTTTTCTGCTCGGTCTCTTAGACATCCATAATACTGAACAATCCGCTCGTGCTGAAGGTTCTTCAGTAGCTGAATCTCACATTCCAATGCACTCACTTCCTGCAGGAATAAGAATTGCCAGATTACCTTGAGAAAGACATAGGACAACAATCTCCACATAAATGTCATTTTTTAGTAGAGGTAAAATTTAGGCAATCTGAACCTAATAAATTATGGCATCATCAGACTTCTCTCCGCTCCTACACATTTGAAATTAAATACAGTAATATTGCTATTTTTTAAAAGGACAATTAACTGACATAACTGACATGAAATCTTAAGTCCTATTCCACAAAGAGGGTAGTCTAAAATATAACTGCAAAAGTGGTAATTTTTAGGTAGTTGCTGAAACATTGAACTTTGCATACTAATTTATGTATGGCATAAGATGTTATTCATCTATTCCCGTGCTGATTCATTTCTACTAGTAATGCAACCATTAACGCTAGCCAATTGTTAAACTACATGGAATTTTCAGTCAATCAATTAAGCCTGCAATTTCACAAAATATAATTTTTCACTTTTATGCAAATGTGTTGTAGCTGGTATTTTAGAAACAGTGGGCATTAATGAGTAGACATATATATATATATGACACACAGAGGCTAGAATACTTTTGTTGCAGTGGTGTTTGCTGTCTTCAGATTCTATCAAGCCTTCTATGACCAAATTACTTCTTTGCGGATAACTTTTCATTTTAAAAATGGGGAACATTACATTCTAATGAAAGTTTATACTATGGATAATAATAATAGGCATTAACAATATCACTATAATATACTTAAAGAAATTAGGAATTCTAAGAATTCATTTTAGAAAATACCCTAAACTTCAGGAGAATTTTGTGTCACTTCCTCCCCTTAACTTTTTTTTTATTTTGTGTTTTATCTCTCTTTGAAACTTAACAAAGTTGAATAAAAAAAGGAAAATCTTTAAGACATAATGGTAGTGTTTGCACCTTATTGAAAACAGTGATTAGGTCTTAATAAATCAGAATGTTATCAGATACATGCAAGCTTTTCTCTCCTGTTTTGCTGCCATTTCCATATGAGTCTAGAATGTACTGTGCCCAAATAACAGTGCATTTATAACCACAACTTGATCTTAAAGATAGAATACGATGCTGGCTTCTCGGATACAATAAATTATAATCCTAGATCTCAACATCATGTTTACACTGGTTAGATGTTTGACAGAAAGAATTATGTAAAAAACTCACCCTGTCTATAGCTACGCTATTCAGCAAGGTTGCTTTGAATAAATAAATAAATAAATAAATAAATAAAGCAAAGAAAATAGATCTACAAAAGATAAAAACATTATTTAATTATTTTTGTGGAGACTTCCCAGTCATCATCAAAGCATGAATTAAAACCTACAACAAATTGTGTCTCATTGGTTTACATATTTACAGTTCAAGAGAAGATTAAATTAGATTTAAACGTTATGGATTTGCGTTTGCAAAAAAGTGAATTGGAAACTTTACTATGTAGTAATGATGAACACACTATTGCTAAGATTTATAAACTGTTATTGACTTTGGAGAATACCTACGTGAAACACTGTATGATCGAATAGGCAATTTTTTTTGGGATATAATATAATGCTTGACCAATGGGAAAATAGTGGACAAAGGGTTTAAAATTTACATTAAATTATAATTTAAAATATTTTTTTTTAATAAAATGATGTACCATTGGTATTTAACACTGAATAAATTGTCAAAAATGTATATAGGTATTTCAAATGTAAATGTAAAGAAGGAACTTTTTACCATCTATGGTGGGTCTGAGACAAAGCAAAGAAATATTGGA
Source organism: Protobothrops mucrosquamatus (assembly GCF_001527695.2). Classification (NCBI taxonomy): domain Eukaryota; kingdom Metazoa; phylum Chordata; class Lepidosauria; order Squamata; family Viperidae; genus Protobothrops; species Protobothrops mucrosquamatus. The sequence goes on from NW_015386333.1 coordinate 2,925,359, forward strand.
GTAGGATTCACGTCTTAATACTTAAAGTAAAGTAAACATAAAGTAAAGCCGGAGGCTTTTCTCTTAAGCTTAATGGACAAAGATCTTGAAAAAAAATGGAACTTTAACATTATAGATGCTGACAGCAGCAAGAATGCACAAAAATGGAAAGATAGTTTGATTCCTACAATGGAGGACTGGCTGCAAAAGCTGATGGAGTTAGCAAAGATGGCTAAATTGATTGTTTTAATTGAAGAAAAGAATACAGCTAACTTTGTTTGCACTTGGAAATGACTTCTACTTTGTCCTTGAAGTGGAAAAAAAATGAAACTTTGACTTTTAGTTTTGCTGATTAGACAGGTTTGTTGTTACAGAAATGGCTAGTATATATTACTATGTAAAAGTAAAAAATTGAGGCTATATGTTATCTTAATATACTGCACTAAAAAGATTTGTAAATTAATGCTTTTTTACTTTTTTCCCTTTTACCCTAGACTTCCCATTCCTCTTCCTTTTTTCTTCCTTTACTTTCCCATTATTTTATTTTATTTTTGTATTTTATATTTTGATAACTAATAAAAAATTTAAAAGGAAAAAAAATACAAATGTCCTTATACTTTGTATTGTATTTCTTTTCTAAGCAAATTGTTATCTTGTCCCTATCTCTCTAACCATAGGAGGCCAGGAGTTAGAAGACTAGCTACAAGTCAACATGCAGCGGGACTTAAAGTTTGTGAACCCTTTTTAATTTTACCCCCCCAAAATAGGCAGCTTTGGATAATTTGCCTCAATAAATACATGAAGAAATATCATGCTTTGGGTTCATTTGTTTAATTGGGTTCTCTTTTATCTCATTTTAGCACTTGGATGGCTCATAAGTTGAGTTTTAGTTCATATTTATGCAGAAAAAATTCAGAAAGAGTTCACAAACTCTTAAGCACCACTGTAGCATTGTTTTTATCCTGCTCTCAATGCATCAGTAAGTATAAGGAGAAAACAGGACTAAATACCATTGCTAAGAGAGGCAGAAAGGAGAACAACTAAGAAGCCAGTAATTCCAACAAGAAATTCAATTTAAAAAATGCTAAGTAAATGGCTCAATTATGCCACGAGTAATTGCACCCTTGTGTCACAGAGTTTGTCATTATAGATCAGGAAAGTGGAAAGTGAAAAATACAGAGGCATTTTAGTATCAGTGTTTAACCATGGAAATACCTTGCTTGTTTCGGGACTGTCTGGGTCAAACTGGACCTGTTTAGCTGCAAGTTCTCTGCCTGTATCTACATCATAGCACAAGTATACCCGACCAAAGGCACCTTGTCCTAGGAGCTTCCCTCGTCGCCAGTTGACTGGAGCACTTGGAGCTGTCAAATACAAGTCATTTTCCATTTATAATTCCATCCTAACACTGGCATCAACACTACTGATTTATATCAGATAATTTAATTGCTAAAGCAGTAAGAAAGATAAAAATGTTTCCCATATGTAAATTACAAGAGTCTAATATCTCAGCTGAAAACTGTAACATGTAAATACATGACTTAAAATAATGCTGCAGTTAATTAATTCTTGCTACTGCCCAGGAACAGTCACATCAGTATTTCATCAATTTGCTATTCCAACATCCCCAAAGAGCAGCTAGACCAGTGGTGGCGAACCTATGGCACGCGTGCCAGAGGTGGCACTCGGAGCCCTCTCTGTGGGCACACACACTGTTGCCCCAGCCCCGCCTTCTCTCATAGCCCCCTCTTCACCAGCAGCCCCTCCCCAGAGGAGAATCGCCCCCGGGCACGGCCCACGCGAAGCAGCGCAACCAAGGACATGGTAGCTGGGCAGCGGGGACAAGACTCCGCCCTTGCGCCCCATTGCACACAGATGATGCTGCGGGGCACGGGCAGAGGGCGTGGCCGCCATGGCGCTGCTGGACTGCCTGGGTGATCTGTGGCAGGCTGTGGAGGTGGTCCAGCGGGCAGGGCAGAGTGAGGATGGGGGTGGGAGGGCTGTTTTGGGGCACTCGGTCTCTAAAAGGTTCGCCATCACTGAGCTAGACCATATCAAAGATGATCTATCTTGGCACTCTTATTAATGACTACCAGTAGCCTTACAGAAGCTTCTAGGGTAGGCTAAGCTGCCATTCTTGATTGCTTAGCCCTAGGAAAAAAGAGGAAAATTCTGATCTTAATTATGAGCAAGAAAGCATCCACATAGGTAAATTTCCAGAATTTTCCCTTGGAAATAATTGAAAGTTTGTAAAGTACTGAAATCTGGTAATATTTCTTTATCAAATTTAAAGCTATTTTTATAATGCTCACATAAATAACTGTGCAATTTATTTAACCTTATTGAAATCTGGCGCATTAAACAATAATTGCAACTGAATTCCCAATATACTGAAGAACAACCCTCACTGTCCCCAGACAGTAACTGCAAAATGAGAATTATAATCCACCACATTTGGAAGACATCAGGTTGAGGTTAAATTATTTTATAAGTTATAAATAATTGTTTATTGCAACAAAATTGCCCTGTCTAATATAATTCATGTAATTTACAAGTCATGTTGGTATAGGACTGCAGTTCTCAAATGCTTTGCAGAGTACATCTATACAGCTGCTCAGTAACATATTGTTCAATGACCTTAATATGCCTGTATGCCTGCAGCTTCACCTGTGTAAGCAAAGGAGAAATAGCACGCTGTATGAGTAATGTTGAAATATACTGGCTCACAAGCTAATCATGTTCTTTAAAATGTTAATCCAACCCATAAAGCTCTCAACTTTTTTTTCCCATTCACTTTACACCAGTTTTGCTTTTTTCCTATTTGATCCCAATGCTGCCTGAATGGAAACTGTAACCTTGAATATTCTGGCTTTATCTTGTTCTTCTTACTGCATTGCTAAAGTGTATTCCATTTTATGATTCTGTTTTCTCTAATCTTCTCCATTGCTTTGTAAAGTCAAACATATCTGAAAGCCTTTGAAGCTTCTAGAATAAATAACTGAAAGAACAACAGAAAAGAAAAAAAAACTACAGAAGAAAACAATCCTGATTGATTATGGCCTGTTTTTTCTCATGGGGGTTTTCACAATTGAGAAAGGAGGATAAGAAATATAATTCTAATCATTTATGCAGTGGAAAAGAAAAATAAACAGAAAATAGAAAAGAAAATAAACACTTGTGGCCTTTATTGCCTACTACAAGGCCTTCAATGAAGTCTTTGTTCCCTTCTCCTTTTTCAATTTTTTGATACTAACAATGACTACAAGTTGTCCTTGATTTACAGCTATTCATTTAGCAACTGCTCTAATTTACACCAGCAGTGAAAAAAAGTGACAACAGTTCCTCACACTTACAACCGTTGCAGCATCCCCATGGCCATGTGATCAAAATTCAGACACTTGGCAACTGGCAGGTATTTATGATGGTTGCAGCATCCCAGGGTCATGCTATCACCATTTGAGACTTTCCCAGCCAGCTTCTGATAAGCAAAGTCAATAGGGAAAGCTGGATTCACTTAACAACCGCATGATTCACTTAACAACTGCAAGGTTTTGCTTAACAACTATGCCAAAAATGGTTGCAAAATAGGGCATGACTCATTTAGTAATTGCTTTGCTTAGCAATGGAAATTCTGGCCCTAACTGTGGTCTTAAGTCTAGAATAGGACATGATAGGATATACCAGGAGTCCCCAACTGGGCCGCATAAGTGGTGGGCTGGTGCGGGTGCACGCAGCTCCACTCTTGTGAGCGGTGAGCACTGGCGCTCACACCCCACTTGCACGAGTGGCGGCGCCCGCAGCCCATTCGCACAAGCACCAGCGCTCGCAGCCCATTCATGTGACAGGCACCGGTGCTTGCAGCCTCATTCACATGGGCAGCGCGCGCACATGCCTGTCTCTCACACAAAACCATAATTTCCCCCCCTTCTCCCCTCATGCTGGCTGACAACCCGGAAAGGTTGGGAACCCTGGAGTATATGGCTTTTTCAACAAGCGGGTCTGGCCTAGGGAGAATTTTAAATAGGGATAATTTTAATTTGAATCTTAATTAACTATACAGCGACAAATATTTGGTTTTTAATTGGTTTTATGGGGAATGGCGTTTGTGTGTTTTAATATGCTGTGAGCCGCCCTGAGTCCTATAGGGAGAAGGGCGGCATATAAGTTTAAATAATA
>NW_015386333.1:2929613-2954355 GCF_001527695.2 Protobothrops mucrosquamatus
AATAATAATAATAATAATAATAATAATAATAATAATAATAATATAGGGTAGGGTAGGGTAGGATAGCTTTATTAGACAACAAAGAATTTGGCTCCAGTGTAGAAGCTCTCAGTATGCATAAAAAGCAACAGAGTAGTAACAATCATAATAATGATATAAATAAGAGGAGCTGGTAAAGAAGATGAGAAGGATAATAATAATATTATAGTCATACAACATGGATATGTGATGTGATGTGTGTATTTAGACTTAAGACAGCACTGTAGGAATTAGGTGTTCAACAGAGAGATGGCACAAGGGAAAAAACTGTCCCTGCTGGGATCCACATTTGATGGCAAGATTAGGAGCCATTTAAAGTTTCTTCACTGTTACCATAATTATCACTGAATATTTCAGCAACAGTGTTTTGTTTTTGTATCTCTGTTGCATAGAATTTAAAGAATATTTACTGAATTTTAATTTAATTTTACCTGATAGTTTCTGCATTGATGTACTGGCCAGCCTAGGGATTTGCATTTACTATTTTTTCTGATTTGCTACAGGATTATTTTTATGCAATTCTTTGAATACTTACCTGAAAGTAAATTACTCAGAGGGTCTTGTTTTGAGAGGCATAAGATTTTATTGAAAGCACAAAATAAGCGAATTTTGGCAAATGTTCTATTTTATTTAGGAGAAGTCCTTATATTTTTTTTATCCTAGCCACTCAAAACCCCTTCCCACCCTGGAATACGATTGAAATAAACTCCCCATTCTCAGTCTACAGAACACACATATACAAAGTGTATATTTTTAATGAATACAGCCTTTCCATAAAAAGTTTGTATCCATTATTCCAAAAGAAAAAACACTTCACACAAATGTTGCTTTTCCAATCATGCAAAATTTCCACTGTGAAAGTTAAAAAAAAGAGGAATTCCATATTTTTCTCCAGACTTTGTACCTCTAGAGCAGTTGCTGTTATGAATTTTATTCCCTCTGTTGAAAAGTCCATCTATTAATGCAAGCAACACAGCATTCTGTGATAATCCTAATGGTTCAATAATGCCAAATATTTTCTATGATCCATTTTGAAATTAGTAAATTCCTGTATCTGGAAGCATCAACTTACATTTAGTTGGGATGTTTCTCTCCTGCACAGTGAGGGTATTCTCACTTTCAGCACTCCACATACGTCCACAGGGGTCTAGATACTGCACTGTCAGACCAAGGTTCTCCCCATTGGTGCTTAAGGAACGGCTTGATGGTACTAGTGTAAAGAGGTTGCCCTGTTGCCGCCGAATGCGGGGAAATGTCCTCCGGCCTGAAGAGTTAACAACCACCGTGAAAACAAGCTAAATACTCCACTCAAAAGACTTAATACAACAAAACAGGAGTGGGGTTAACATTTTGGAAGTTCAAAAAAATACCGAACTTTTGGAATACTGAACACTGAATAGAACACTGAATTTTCAGAAGTTCAATGAAATATACAAAAAATCAAGTGTAATTATTTGCTATGCAAAGGAAGAATAAAAATGAATACACACTGAACAATTCTACCTTAAGAGTGTGCAGACTAATCTTGTATTAACAATGTGCTATATGTACTGGCAGATGAAGGAGAGGAAAACCAAAGTCTTTTTGCTGTTAAAAATGGGTTTCCTTACAAAATCATCTACGAATCAGTTTTAATTGCACAATAAATTATGAATATAAGCACTCTTTTATAGATAACAAAAAGATGTTGCTTATAAGGTATTGCTTTCATTCTCTTAAAACCCTGGAATAGTCAGGAGTTCCACGTCTCAAATTAATGTAGTCCTCCTTTCCTACACATCCTCTTCACGACCTGTTTTCCTTGTTACCTTCTGGGAGAAGGAGGCTTCGTGGTATCCGTAGCAGAACATCCAGATTCAGCCAGAGTTTCGTTCCATGAAACCTTGTGAACTCTCAAGCTTCCTCCTTCCGTTATATATTCAAGATGGACAGTATTTAATATTTATTTGCTACGTATATGTAGGGGTGTGGGTCTATACATATGTTGTTCATAGTATGTTTAGGTGTGTGTCATGTATGTGTTTCACTTTGAGAGCGGGCAACTAAATTTCATTTTTGATGTGTGCCGTTGTGCAAAAAATGACAATAAAGGTTATCTTATCTTATCTTATCTTTTTGAATAAGTGTACTGCAGTAAAACAAGGAGACAAAGTTGTTTTATTGGTATATTTTTCCCTGCTGCCTCCTCCTCCTATTTTCAAGCTATTTAAAAAAAGATGAGGGGAGAAAAGGGGTTGGCAAGTGTGAAGCAGAAAGCTTTTATAGAGAATGTTGTGAAGTAGTAATATTATTGTTAAAATTAAAAAGAGATTGCACACCCACCATCATTATAATCTTTGTACTGCATAGAGACATGGTAACGCCGAGGGTATGTTCCACCTTTCTCAGGTTTATCAAAGATTTGATTCTCACGATCTACAATAAAGAAGCAAAAATGTTACCCTATCAAACATGCATATACAGAGACCCTTTCAGAAAAATATATTTTGCCACAGGTGGTAGGAAGAGAAAAAAAGAGAAATCATTAACTTCACCATGGGAAGACCTCCAATGTAGATCCATGGGAGGTGAAGTGAGAGACTTGGCACTGGGGCATCTGTCTGTCTGTCTGTCTGTCTGTCTGTCTGTCTGTCTGTCTGTCTGTCTGTCTGTCTGTCTGTCTGTCTGTCTGTCTGTCTAAGCGGTGAACATATTCCTTCCTCCTCCTTTTTTCTCCACAACAATCCTGTGAGGTGGGTTGAGCTCAGAGAGTGACTGGCCCATAGTCACCTACCTGGCTTTCAGGGTTAAAGGGGACTTGAACTCAAGGTCAGAATAAACAGAATAGCAGAGTTGGACGGGGGTCTTGGAGGTCTTCTAGTCTAACCCCCTACTCAAACAGGAGACCCTATAACATTTCAGACAAGTGGCTGTCCAATCTCTTCTTAAAGACCTCCCTTAAAAAAAACTTAAAAGGTTTCTCACTTTTTAGCCTGATGTTTTAACCACTAGATCAAAATGGTTCTTAACCACTAAATTCAAACTGTTATTAACAAAAAATGAATCAGAAGTACAGACATGATTTAATTTTTCAGCTATCTCTATTGCCCAGAAGACAGGTGATTGTTAACATCACTAACTACATATTTAAACATTTTTGTTTAGATAAAAATAAATGCAGTAAACATGCAAGTGAAATATGAAAATCCTCTAGTTTCTTTTATTTGCCAACAGCTATCTGTGTAGAAAACATCTCACCTGAGAAATCTTGCCTATTATCTGGAAAGCTCTGGGCTCTGGACATGCAGGATTTTCGGAATGAAAGGCTATTTTGAAAAAGTGGAATAGAAGAACACAATGTTACATGTTATAATGGCATGACTTCCAAAGTATTCTGTGTGTGTGTGTGTGATGTTCTTGTTACATTTTACATTTTTTTAATGATACAGATAAAAATATATAAAACTATTGTGTTATTGTGTAAGAAAATAAACACAAGAATTCAAAAGTCTGCCTATGACATGTTTGTTTATTATGTTCTATCTTATTTCCCCCTCTATATTTTCAGCCTAACTATATAGGCAAAATAGTTAAATATTAATATTTTAGTATTTAAAATAATGGAGAAAAGTTGAAACTACTACAGAATTCCTATCAATAGTTCTTGCTGTCAATACCTTTCTCCTGACTGGCTCAAGGACTGATAACTACCAGATAGGGAATTTTCAGCACTGCTTAAGGGATCCAACATCTAGAACAGAAGATTATATATAGTTAAGTTAAATTTAGCCTACAGCTGAAAGGACAGAATACAAAATTGAGTTCAGAGATTTTAAGTTAATTTCATTAAAACTGACAAAGATGAACTATGTGGGACTTTTTTAGAATCAGGCTCGTGCTCAATTGATAGTATTTCCATCTATTATATTAATGGAAATATCACCATAAGAAAAACTATAGCCTGTAAGTAGCAACCATTTTCATACTCAAGTCAAATGTTTTTTCATTTGGGGGGGCACACTTATGCATGTCCACTTTCCCATTCATTTCTTCTACATATACACATTTTTCCAGTCAATGGTGCTAAGAGAAAGGAAGAGGAGTAGGAGTAGGTTTCTTCTTCCCTCCTAACATCTTGCACAGAAGTACTGAATTGATGGGAAGAAGAAAAGAGACTTGTGGTTTACCTTGTCTCTCAACAAACTTGAAGTGATGTATCTCCTAGCAATGGGAGATAAGTTCTCTCATAACAATGCTATGTAATATTATTAGGTTCTAAATGACAGTGGACCTCAGAAACCTAGTGGACCTAGAGATTTCCTTCTTCCTGATAGCAATGCAGTCCATCCCTTCCATCCCTTCCAAGCAGATAACTAAATCTTAATATGGGAACCCAACAATTTTTGGCATGTCCAGAGGGATGAAGATAGTCCTGAATTTTGCTATCAAATATAGAGTGATTTTCCCCCCATTATAGGTAATTGTGAAAACTATATTGACTCTTACCTCTAACTGATAATGCTGATCAGTTGGAAATGGAAGAAACTGGGGCTTGGCAGGACCTTCCTAACGATACATGAATTTCCTAGCTGTATATAACCAATGCCGCCCCCCCCCCCTTGCAATATACAAATGGTCCCCAGCATGTCAACATTTCTATGAGAAAGCAAAGAATCAATTCCTGAAGCTAACATTAAAGCATAATGTTCAAAAAAGTTAATTCTATAAAATGCAGGTTTACACATACAAACATATATACATATGAAAACATTTGGGCATGGGCTGTAGCTCACTAGTAAGACATGCAGAAGGTCCCATGTTTGAAATCTGGCATCATCACCTAAGACAGTGTTTGCTCTGAAGCCCAAGGCTTCCTAAAGATTTGACTGCAGTTTCCAAACACTTTCCAAAGTTGATGCTGAATTATAATTGTGACTGTAACAGAATGGGGAAATAGTAAATATCCAGGACATAGTTACCTTAATTGCATTTAAGTAACCAAATCCAATCTAATTTTAGTCCAAATTCAATCCACTTTCTGGAGTGAATGATTCCCAACACACTACCAAATGTCAAATGTAGCCATTGGTATAAAGAAAGAGGTACATCCTTGATGCAAAGTAAGAAAAACTCAACTGATATTGAGAGAGCTGTTGCCAATTGGCGTAAGTGGTAACATAGTATGGAGGAAGAAAGATTACTGGTTCACTTTGATCTGTTTGAATGTAAGACAATTTTTTGCTATATAGCATACAAAAAGCTCAGTTGAGGAAATCAATGGACATTGCAGGCTTTATTTTTTAAACATATTTTTATCTCACTTTTTATATTGTATAAATATTTTTATATTGATAAATTCTTTGAACTTTCAACTTACGCTTTGTTCATTGGTCTCTGGTATAAATTCTCCTTCACTGTTTATGCTGGTATAAGACCCCTGGCGAGCAATTCGCTGCTGTCTCTCTGGAACATATCCTGGTGGGGGTGAACTTCGACCTGTATTCTGAGAGCCTGAAGATTTAATTATGCTTATTAAATGGCTGCACAAGATAAAGAACATCTAAAAAAAAGTGATACAAACAAAATACAAGCACCACTACTAGTGGATAGAAGGTCAGTGGCATTTGGACCAACATTAGGAATATGGCCTGAACAATGGATCTTACATAAGAGATATCTGAAAGATTGTCAGGATAATAATTTAATAGCTAAACAGCTTATGTAATTATGTAATGCAATGTAAGATGGATGATGCAATAATAGGAATGACTTGGCAGGTGTGTGTATCCCTTTAAGAGCCTCAGTATAAAAGGGAAGGCTTTTGCTGCTGTGTTCTCTCTTGTCTGTTTCCTGCTGTAATTGCTGTATGTAGGAGTTTGCTGTATCACCACGTGTATGTATTTTGCTCCTAGTGTATATTTGTTGATAGTGTAATATAAACCACCATTTAATACAAACCACTGTTTACTGTATTTACTCCTGGGTTACCTCAGTGTAATAAACGTGTGCATGCTCTGACAAAGATTCTGTATGTGTGATTCATCTGATGATAATTTAAGCAAGCATTCTGACAATGCAGAGTGATGTGACTTTGCAAATGGAAAAAGAGGAAATATGCAAATAAAAATTACAAGAAAAATCTTTAAGAACATCCCCCTTCTTCAAGAATGAATTCATCATCAACAACCTATCCACATGTCACCCAAGGCAGTCTTAGTCAGCAAGGAAGAGTATAAATCTAAAAAGCAATGGCCAAGTTCATAGACATAAGAGACCTGTCCATTTCCTCAGGTTCAATAGATTGAAACTGTTCCCAAATAAGAGGGCAACTCTTCACCCCAGGTGTCTCCACAGGACCTGTACAAATGCTCTAACTGAATGTTCTTCAAAGGGCTTTATAATTAATGATTTAATTGCTTTATATTTTTGTACATTTATTATGGATGAGAGATATTATAGCATATGAAATTAAATTAAATTCATATAGCTAGCACTAGAAGACAGGAAGTTACAAACAGAAAAGCAACTGGAAAGGAAACAGAAGGCAAGGAAGGGAGTTCTCCTATTTTTTGAATTTTTATGGATGTGATTCAGAATGGAAATGGATGGAAATAGCTGCAAAGCCATAGTTTTTAGTTCACATAACTATTAATAGTAGAGATGTGAAGAAGGAAAGAGTGTATATATATAATATTAATATGCACAGAATTGTCCAGGAGCCAAATACATGAAGATAACAAGCCAAAAATAAAAATGTTGGCAGAGCTCAATATTATTTATGGACATTAATACAGCGACAGACTAATACACTCACTGATGGACAGGTGTCTGCTTCGGGTTTCAAGTGGCTGGTAGGCAGTGTTTACATCTCCTGTAGATTGGGAAGTTTTGATTCTGACTTGCTTTGACATCCCAGAATGGGATGAAAGACTGATCTGTTAAAAACAAAGTGAGACTGCTAAGATTTAAACAATTTAGGGTTTGAAGGTTCGAATACTTTAGTTTTAAAACAATGACAATGGAAACAAATAAGCAGGATGGCATTTTTAATCTGTGACTAAAAGTAAAATCAAAATTGTTATTTCTATTTCTGCCAAGGGATTGAAGTATACAATATCATGGTAAATTCAGAATATTAATCTTGAGCTAGACAAATACTGGATAGGAACTATAGTTGGAGCGCTATGGAAATCTGGATCTGAGTTACTAACGATTTTTCACTGTAATATTAAAATTAATGAGGGATATATTGTTATCAAAGATTCCATGATATATGTGCAAGTTTATAACTTTTATTTTATCAAATATGACATATAGATAAATTCAAACTGAGGTTCAAAGGTTTTCTGAAACAGAATTCTCAGTAGTTTACAGTCTAAATATTATCTGAATTTGGTAGGCACTAGTAGAAGCAATTGGCAAATTGCCTGTAGCCCTTATAAGTAAAAATGGCATTTTTCAAGCAGAAAATTACTTCTTAAACAGTGAAAGATATATAATCATATGCTAAATTTTAAATTATTTTAGCATTTAAGTTAATTCTACTATGACAGGAGGAATTAATCTATCTTCGAGTTACTGGGGATTATAACTCTCATAAATCCTAAAATTAATGTTATCAGCAAACAAAAAAGTGAATGAACTCAAACTAATGCATTCTACATTGTAGAATTAATAGTTAAATTGTTAAGAGATTCAAGACTTAATAAGGTTTTAAATATATGTATTGGTAGGAACTAAAGATCACAGCACAACCTGAAAATGTGGGGGACTGAAAATCAATCAATCAATCATTGCAATATTTGAGGTAGAAAATATGAAACTGAAATAGATTCCATTGCTTTTACTCACATGATTTTTATCCTGAGACAGCAGCAATATTCTAAGACTTTTCACATTTGAGCTTCGGTCTAACAGATCTATTGCCTTATCAAGATCATCCTGACTTTTCAAAGGAATAGATAACTGCAAAGAATAGAGACAATAGAGTTCATAAAGGTGCATTCCATTTTAAATTCTGAATAGCAACAAGGGAACACTTGTTGAACAAGGGTACAGCAAGGCCACACTGACTCTTATACTGCTTTATGTAAATAGATTTGGTATAACCAGAATTTATGTAAGGAAAACATATATAAGCTATAAAAGGGCAATGCTATTTCTTCAGGTATACTTTGAACTGCATTTATTTTGCATGAAGGAAACAATTCTATTATCACCTTTATAACTTAAAGTTATTTCTACATGCATTTCCCTAACTGATCTCCAGAAAATCTTCTATTCCTCTGAATTTATTTTAAGAAGAGTGTGGAAAAGAGATGAATTAAATTTTAATACTAAAAATCAGTTTAGCAATTTCAAATTTTTAAGCTGGTTTCCATGTATTTTCCAATTATACTTTTTTTTCAATAAGTAAAGACCTCTTCAACTTGACACTTTCTGTATTATCTGAACTACATGCTAGAAGGGAATCTGTTTCATAATAATTTTATTAAATGTAAAAAGCAGATTAATTCCCAACACATTTGGAGGACACTCAATATAGAAAGCAACTGCATTTTATAACATAAAATATGAAAATACAAAAGCAAAAAGTAGGGGACAACAGTAGAGAAAAGGAAAACAAAAAAAGTGTGTAGAAAGGGTGGGGGAGAAACAAAAGGCATTGACTTCCAAGTCTCTTTGTTGCAGCAAAATCAGACATTAAAATCAAATCTCAATTTTTTACATTTCTATAGTAATATGCACTAGCCATTTTTGTATCGGCAAATGAGTCTAATCCAGGGGTGTCAAACTGTCGGCCCATGGGCCGGATACATCATTCCAAAACCACGCCCACCTGTTGCGAGTTTGACACCCCTGGTCTAATCAGTAAAACCCAAATCATAATATCATTTTTTTCTACCTCACACACAAAGTCCAGAAGTGGTTTCCAAGAAGAAACAAAAATACTTATGTTCTTTTCTTTTATCAGCACAGTCAATTTGGCCATCTCTGCTAATTCCATCAGCTTTTATAACCATTGGTCCATGGTAGGAATCGAGGCATTCTTCCTCTTTTGTGCATAGAGCAATCTTGCTGTCCTCACCATATATAAAATCAGAGTTCCATTTTTTTTCCAGTTCTCTTTCCAATAAACTCAGAAGGAAAGTTTGTGATTTAATCTTTATGTTCACTTTAAGATTTTTTTTGCATTAATATATGAATCCTACCCCAATATTTCTTAGTCTTATCACATGTCCACCATAAATGATAAAAAGTCCCTTCTTTACATTTACATTTCCAACATTCATTTGAAATACCTTTATACATTCTAAATAACTTATCTGGTGTTAAATACCAGTGATACATCATTTTGTAAAAAAATTCTTTTAGGTTATAATTTAATGTGAATCTCTCCTACTTCCTGAAAGGATCATTAATGTATTGATCCTCTCAAATGCTCCATTTATTTGAAAACTAATTATTCTCTTTGGTAAAATTCCCTTAAATGAAACTTTAAATATAATTAGTTATCTGTCTGAAAACCAGGAACTGCAATTATTCCAGACATTGTTAAAGCCAATACAATTTTTCAGAAAACTGGAGCTGTACAAATCATTTTCGAGAGTCACAAGTACTATTTGGAGGGGGGGTGTTTGGTGCCACAGACTTACATTTTCTGAGCAGGTATTTACATGTACCCAGGGCTTTTTTTCTCATAGAACGCCCAGAACGGAGTTCCGGCACCTTTTTGGGATGGAACCTTGTAGGGTAGGCAAGGCAGGTTGTATGACGTGTGTGAGTTCTGGCATCTTTTTTTTTTTTTTTTTTTTTAGAAAAAAAGCACTGCATGTACCAAAGATATATAATAAGTTAGTACCTCATTATTCATGTAGTAAAGATCCAGTGGCTGCCCAAAAGCTGTTTTCACTTTCTGCTGAACATCTTCATAGCGGACAGGCCGGATAAAGGGGATGATTCTGGATGGGACACCAAAATAATGATTATGGCAGCAAAGTGGGCTCTAGATAGTTCATGTAACAAAATGGTTTGGACAGTGTATCAAACTTTTTTTCTGCTTTCTTCTAAATTGTTAATATAACAATGTTCTTTGCTAATATTCATAAATTCTCTCTACTTTATTTTTACAGGCAGTCCCTCCATCTTGGATTCTGTTATTTATGTAATTTTTAACCTTTAATAGTAAAAGAAAAAACAAAAGTTTCAGTATAGATCAAATTCAGCTTAAACAAGATAACTGCAAAAGAGTCAGATTAGCTTATATTGGGGCAATGATAGGTTTTTTTGGCATTTGGGGTCACTGAATTTGAAGTGAAACACTCAAGATGTGAGCGAAGTGATGACTTTCAGCTTTAATTCAAGAGGTTTGACAAAAGTGCAGCTGTTAACCATTGAGAAATTACAGCCATTTTAACACATATACCTGCCCTCCCAGTTTTGGTGTCTCATAAATGATGGGACAAATGGCTGTCAAGCAGTTTCATGACCAGGTGTGACCTGTTCCCTCATTAGTCCATGGCAAATCAAAGAGCTAAAGGTCTAGTTTCGAGTGTTACATTTGGTAGCTGTTCACTGGAACATTCAACATGAGGTCCAAAGAGATGTTTATGCGCTATCATTAGGCTGAAAAAAAACCAAATTAAATCCATCAGAGAGATAGCAAAAATATTGGGAGTGGCCAAAACAACAGTTTGCCATTCTTAAAAAGAAGGAATTAACTGGCAGGCTCAGCAACACCAAAAGGCCTGGAAGACCACTGAAATGGATGACTGCAGAATTCTGTCAGTGGTGAAGAAAAACTCTTTCGCAATGTCTAGCCAAGTCCAGCCAAGTACAATCAAATGACAGCTTCATGAGAGTAAATCACTGATAACACTCAAGAAGATAAAGGCCAGATTAGACTTTGCCACTTAAAAAAGCCTGCCCAATTCTGGAATAAGATTCTTTGGACTAATGAAATGAAGAATGATGGGAAAAATCTGGAGAAGAAAAGGAACAGCTCATGACCCAAAGCATACCACATCATCTGTCAAACATGGTGGAGGCAGTGTTATGATATGGTCATGTATGGCTGCCAGTGAAACCAGGTCAATGGTGTTTATTGGTGACTTGAGTGCTGATAAAAATAGGAGGATGAAATCTAAGTGTACAAGGCTGTATTCTCTGCTTAGATTCAACCAATTGCTGAAAACTGATAGGACGCTGATGGATAATGACACAAAATATATAGCAAAAGCAACCCAAGAGTTTCTCTAGGTAAAAAAAAGGGGATATTCTTCACTGGCCGAGTCAGTCACTTGATCTTGGTGCAACAGAAGGTTCACTTACTGAAGGCATGACTGAAGACAGAAAGATCCACAAACAAACAACAGCTAAAGGCAACTGCAGTAAAGGTGTGGCAAAGCATCTCAAAGGAGGAAACTCAACATTTGTCCTTTATATGGGTTCCAGAAATTCAGGCATTGACTGCAAAGGATTTTTATCCAACAATAAAAAAAAACAATTCTTGTATTTGTAGTTACATTAGTTTGTTGTTTATGAGCCACCAAAATGGGAGTGGGTGTATTAAAATAGCTGTAATTTCTCAATGATTAATGCCACACTTTTGTCAAACCCCATGAATTAAAGCTAGAAGTCTTCCCTTCACTCATATCTTGAGGGTTTCATTTCAAATACAATGTGGTGGTGTACAGAGGCCAAATGCCAAAAGACTTATCATTGACCCAATATACAAACCTGACTGTGTATCTGAATTGCAGTAAAGTATGTAAAAAGAAAGAACAAAAATCAAAGTCTTACCGCCTTTCTCCATTATGTTCAAACTTTATCCTGATGTCATTCTGCCAAAATAAAATTATTCATATTACCTATTAAATACTTTGATAATTTTATTCAGTGCATCATAAAAGCATCTAAGAGGATATTTTATCATTTAAAGTCACCCAGCATAAAACCCAATAAAACAATTAAAATCATATACAGCGCAGGCTAAGACAATTGTAACAACAACAAGAAACCACAACAGAGTCCCCCAAAATACATAGTTCTAGACCTGAAACCAAAGCCAGGTTTAAAAGTCTTCTAGAACCCCAGTAGGAAGGGTACTGTCTGTAACTTTGGGTGGGGGGTCTGTTTCAAAGGGCAGGGATTAAGACAGAGAAGGTATACTTCCTGAGTACCTAAGATGACAACGTTTAATAGTAGGGACATGGAGCAGACCACTCTTCTGGAATCTACCAAGTGGGCAGAGACAATTGGAGATAGACAGATTCTCAGGTGTCTAGACCTTAAGTCATGCAAGGCTTTATAGTTAATAACTAGCAGTTTGAATTGCACTTGGAAGTTGACTGGCAACCAATGCAGATCTCTTAGCAGTAGTGCCACATGGATATATCCAAAAGTGCCTGTTACTGTTTGTGCCATTGCAGAAGCTGTAGCTTCTGGATTGAAGAGAAGCCCCATGTAGAACACACTGCAATAGTCTAGTCACCAGGGCATGAGTAACTGTCTGAAGAACTTCTGATTATTTATTTATTTGTTTATTAAATATATATGCTGCCATCTTACCTAAATGTAACTCTAGGCAGCTTACAACAAATAAAAGCAACAAGATAATATTACAACATTAAAACAATAAATATTAACACTAAAATTGACTTAAAATTAACAAAGATGAAAATGAAGAAAAGAGGGAAATAAAATGCACAAGGGGAGGGAGGTAGAAAGGGCACAACTAGCACACAAGATGAATCTATACGAAGGCCTTCCTGGCCACAATTACACCAGCTGTTTTATTTTATGATTAGATTAATTATCACCAACCCAATTCAGTGTATCTGACACTTTCTTGTTCAGATGAGCAAACGATATCAATTCTAATATTTCTCGCCAAAAATGCTTTCTTAGTTTAACATTTCTTGTAAAATCCAAGTAGTTTCTAGCAATAGCAATATACTTAGATTTATATATCATTTCAGAGTGCTTTACAGCCCTCTCTAAGTGGTTTTACAGAGTCAGCATATTGCCCCCAAAATCTGGGTCCTCATTTTACCCACCTCGGAAGGATGGAAGGCTGAGTCAACCTTGAGCTAGTGAGATTCGAACTGCCAGCAGCCTGCAATGCTGCATTCTAACCACTGTGCCATTATACAATGTGCTCTAGATGGGGCTGCTCTTAAACAGTATCCAGAAGATGTAATTGGTCCAGAATGCAGCAGTGCTGGCAGTTATGCATTGTGGTGCACTCATGTTACACTTTTACAATTAGCTATACTAGCTTCAAATGTTTTTCTAGCTGCAATCCAAGAGTCTGTTTGTCCCCTATAAAGCCTGTCGTGGCATAGGGGCAGGTTATTTGTGGGACCTATTTTCTCAATTGTTTCTACCCATCCTGTAGATCTAGGAGAGGCATTGTATTAGCCCGTGAATTAAAGAATATTACCTCGTGGGATCCAGGAACAGGCTTTTTGTGTCACAGCACCTGACAGATTAGGTTGGCCCTAACGCTCCTGCTTTTCAGAAAACACTGAAGACATGGATGTGTTCCCAGGCATTAGAATCAAACTGTTTGTTGGAGTATGTTATTGTTCCATAGGTAGCAAATTGATTTTGTACCCTGGCTGTCATTAATGTTTGATGTTATATAATATTATGTTAGCTGCCCAGAATTCCTGCTGTGAGATGAGCAGCCACATAAACTGAATGAATGAATAAAACCCTGCATGCTACCTGTAACAATTACTTCTATCAAGATAGAGTCCCAAATTTTCTTTCAGAGTATCTCATATATTTACTTCTGGATATAACACAAGATCTGAAACTCAGGTATGCTTTTCTATTTGAAGAAATCCAGAAAAATGCTGCTTTTCATTTTATTCTTTCAAATTAATGCTATTTGTGCTACTGTAAAAGGTATACTACTGGCTGAACAGTAAACTATTGAATTAGCTTTTTAGGTGATTTAAAAAAAACATTTAACAGTGAACATTAGAAGAGAAAACAATTTGTTTTACCTGTGACTTTTTTTCCTCTACTGCAAGACTACTTTGTTTTCTTATCATAAGGTTGCTTAGGAGACCTGGGCTGCTGGCACTGTGTTTTTTCTTAAAGAGGGAAAAAACTCAATTATTTATTTAGAAGAGAAAAATTCAAAGTTGTATGATATGTGAATGAGAAGTGTAAGGATGAGTGTGTAAAATGGAAAGAATAGGTTTGTGAAACAATCTTAAAGGTACATGGTAGGAAGTATCTGAGCATGGAGAGAGAAGGATGGAAGATATATGCACATCTGTGGAGATATTTTGGGGGAGAATGGAATGGTTAATACGTGGAATATTTTCCCATGACAATATTCCCAATTTCTTGAGAATGGCACAGCTATGACTTGACCATAGTACACGGTAGTAGTATTATCCATCTCTCTTGAATTACCTTTGATAACACGCTCTATTTCCTCCAAATTGAAAATAAGTATGATAGAACCTTTGGGTTCTTCAAGGCATTGGAGGAGAGTAAAATATGTTACTGAGTATAGCTGCAGAAAGGTAATGGGACTGGAGGAATTAATTCCTGAGCAATGTTTCTATTAGCCAAACATATGTATGATAAGCAAGGTTCTACTTCTCAGGAAGGTATTACCTGTCTATTGGAATGTGGAGAATCTTTGTTCTTCATGCTATCAAAACCAGACAATCTGGGACGCCGGCTCATTTGGAGGGCAACCAAGTCCTTCATGATAGAATTCAAAGCCTCCTGTTCATCTGAAATAAAAACAAGGATTTCCAATGACTGGCCAATTTTGGGAAAGGAAAGTTTCCTCCTCCCCACTGTTTTGTATATTATTTATTACAATTATTTATCTTCTGACAATATAACAATCTCCCCCAAACAGCTGGCAAGTAACATAAAGGATAATAAATATTTTTATCATATTATATTAACAAAAACCCTCTCTTAGGATATTTCTAATATTTGCATGTCCAATAAATTTACAGTATACCAATCTCTCCCCAGATCGGGCAGGACCATTTTTAATTTTTCTCCCTTCTTGCTTGCATTGTGTCTAATCATCACTAAATTACACAGGTAGCCCTCAATGTATGACTGGTCGCTTAGCAACCATTTGAAGTTACAACCTATCTGAAAAGGGGACTTAGGATCTGGACCAGAGGTTCCAATGCTCACTGCTCCCCCACAATCATGTAATAGCACTTTGGGTGCTCACAAACACAGCTGCATTTTACAGCCATTTGCAGTATCCCATGGTCACGTGACCATGTTTCACAACACTTTTGCGGAAAAACTAGCACTTACCTCCAGTTTGGCAAAACTGTTCTATAGTAAACCATAGGTTTCTCTTAATGACCGTGGCATTTGCTTAATGGCCGTGTCTACTTAACAACAGATGCAAACATGTCATAAAATCAGATTGATCATGTGACTGACCAATTTTATGACCATTATAACTTACGATTGCAATCAATGCACAGATTCCATTACAGTTATAATTCAAGGACTACTCATATTACTATATGAGTACTATAAAGATCTGTCCTTTCTCAAAAATATTTATCTAGTTTGGGTATAGAAGCAAAGACCCAAAACAAATATTTTCTTATATTAATATTACATTAAAAAAATTGGAACATTACAATCTGTGAAAAAGTTCATAACTTGGGAGTATTGAAGGAAAAATATTATCATGTATTCATGGAATATTAGTAATAATTGGATTAACAAAATTTGTCAACTTTCAGTCTTGAAATTAACTTTTTACTGAAGGAGAATCAAGAAGGAAAAGAGAATAAATATATTTCTATATAGCCTAGGTTTAATTCAGTGCTTATTCATTAAATTATTAAATCATTATATTGCAATTAATAAAACAATGTAATTTTAATAGTCTGAAAAGTGGGTTTTCTTTAATTTTATAGATGTAGATATGTAGATATAAATAGAGATATAATTTAAGTACAGATTTTTTTCTCAGAGTTATGTGTAGTTTAGTTTTTGTATTTTATGAAGTTTTTTAGATTTACTGAAGTTTTTGGTCTCCCCGCCTTTTTCTTTCCTTGATAATTATTTGTATTTTTTCTTCTCTCACTAAGTAGCTACTTTATATAATAGGTTAATTTTCTTTTTTAAAAGTGGATAGTCATTTATACAATGATAATATAATAATATTGTTATTTAGTTTAAATATAACTTTGCAAAATAATAATAACAATACATTAAAACTTATATTCCTTGGAAAAAAGCTTGGGTGAAGAGCCAGGTCTTCACAGGTCTTCTAAACCAGGGATTCTCAACTCCTGAGCCATGGCCCGGTACTGGACTGCAGCCTATTCGGAACCAGGCCACAGAAGCAGCGAGCGAGCATGCAAGCGCATAAAGCTCCATTTGCACGAGCGGTGGACACGCCCATGAGCGCATGAAGCTCCATTTGTGTGAGCGGAGGATGTGTGTGCCCACCGCTTGTGCAAATAGAACTGGGTGCAAGCGTGCGCGTGCCTGCTGCTCACACAGAACCATCCTCTCTCTCCCCACACTGGTCCACCAAGCTGGAAAGTTTGAGGATGGCTGTTCTAAATGACAACAGAAGGGGGGCCATTCAGATCTTTGGGGGAACCTCGTTCCAGAGGACAGCTGCTACCTACAGAGAAGGTAGCAAATTCTGCAGGCAAGAAGAAACACCCAATGCTGTTTCATTTAGGCTTTAATGGTCTTATATAAATTGAGTATATAGACTACTTCTTTTACTTAATCACAGCATGTAAATCTAATCAAATAGATCAGAACTGCCCTTATTTTAAATGAGAAATTCAGCCATAAGTCAGTAAGCAATGCCTGCTCCATCTCCACACATTGAGGAACAGAGAAAGCAAATCATTTCCTGCTTATAAGAATGTCAAATTTATTTATTTTAATTTATAATACTTACAACTTGCTCCAGTCCCAAGAGTCTGTATGATGTATCACATCACACAAAGGAAAAGTTAAAAATATTATATTCAAATCAACATTAAAAAACAAAACAGATTTTAATAAAAATATTAAGATTTTTAATAGGTGCATATAATCAGTCAGCTGATACCAAAAGCTCAAGGAAATTAAATAGCTTTAACATGTTTACAGAACATTTCATAAAGAGAAGCTACTAAAGATTAGTCATGCCATCTTATATCTTATGAATCTTATGAGAGAGGAAACTTTCACCAGGATCTCTTTCAGACTCAATTGTTGCAAGACATTGCCTGAAATATCTTGCTGCAATACCATTTGGGATTTTAAAGATAATGACCTGCTGGATGAATTGGTCCCAAAAGGCCATCAACAATCAATGCAGCATTTTGCAAAAGCAGCTTCCAGATCATTTCCAACTGAATGGTGATCAAAGTATGAATTCAAGAGTTGAGATCACCTGTCCAGCTAAGCTTCAACTGGTGCATCAATGAAAGCTAGGCAAAGGCTCCCACAAATCCCAAATCACTTTTTTTGTGAGGTGGAGGCAGCATGACCCCATCCAAAATAACTACTATATTGGGCCTCGTGCTATTAAAATGCCCAAATATCTACTGACCACTAGCAATTTGGTAGGATTACATCCAAACTTGTTTTATCCACTCCATGTCATAATGATTTTCAGGTACCCATTAAAGATTTCATTTCTAACATTTTAGACTTACAACAATCCTCATGCCATGGCCTGATTCAGGGGAGGAGGAGGAGGAGGAGGAGGAGGAGGAGGAGGAGGAGGAGGGGGAACTATGACCATCTGACGGGGATGGTATGTCTCCCTTGGAATGTTTGAAGAGGCCAGGGGCTGAGGATGATTTTGTCCCAGGCCCCTCTGGCATTGGGGGAGGTGGTTCACCGGGCAGAGAGTTGCCTGCCCTCACAAACACAGGGGAGGATTGGCTGCTGACAGGAAGGAGTGCTGATAGGCAGCAGATCCCCTCTGATGAGGAACAGCTGCCTCCCCCACTTGATCCAAGGGCATGGAGAGCGGAGCGTAGGCAAGCTCAGAGAAGGGCTGCAAGGCTACTCGGGAGAAGGTTGCCCCATCCTCTCACAAGGAACACCTGGAGTGGATTGACTTAAGGATAAGCCATGGGAAGTTAGTCTTTGCCAGGAACAATTGTTTGGTTTGGCTTACACTCCCCCATCTTTGACTTGTGCTTTTTGCCTTGCCTTGAAAATTGCCTTTTGCCTTGTACCTTGCCCTTGCCTTGAGGACTACCTTTTGTCTTGTGCCTTGACTTTATCCTGTGGATAAAGTTTGCCTCATGAATTCGCTCACCCGAGTGTACTGGACTTGGGATTCTGGATCTTGTCCTTTGAGCATGCTCCTACTCTGTGGACTTTCTTTGTTATATATGGGCTGTTGTTTGGGGAACTGAGGGTGGCTGTCTTCAGGGTAGCATGAGGTGGAGCCTTACCAATCATTGGAGGGCTGTTTGTTGGAACATTTACTTAGAGCAATAAAGATCTCTCTAGAGGCCTGCTTTCCCCTGATGACCAGGGTCAAAACACCTCATTGCATTGTTATAGAAAAAGAATGAGTAAATAATTGTGCTGTTAGAAATAAAATAACATATAACTAAAATCATTATATATAAGACACACAAAAACATGTTGGATGTCTTAAAGTTATGTTCTGAAAAAATACATTAAATTTTCAGACAATTTTATATTTTTGGATATCCATTTTACTGAACTATATACGGTACTTATTATATGGATGTTGGCAACTGGATATTTCATTATTAATAGATAGTTAAGGTACGTTTATGGCTCCAATTAGTGGGCAGAAAACATTGTGTTATCTGTGATTTATGAACAAGTTACTTTTATAGATTATATGTTGACAATTACAAAGAAATATAGTCTTCCTGTATTGAAATTTTGTATTAAATTTTATATACATAGACATTTACTCATACAATTGTATTTTTATTGCTTTTTTACTTTCACTATTATTTTATTTTTATTCTTTGTTCTGTTTATGTAAATAAATAACAGGAAAAAAGAGAGCTCAATGTTATCACTCACTTGGTCCAGAGTAGTGATATATATTTGAATGTCATCAGCCTATCAGCAATATCTCATTCCTAAAAAACAGATGATTGATTAATTCCAGTCATTTCATGTAGATGTTAAACAACATGAGGGAAAAGTCTGCAGAACCCTGTACCAAAATTCCTGTAGACACAAGTACATCTTTGTGAAAAATGTAAAACAGTTGTAACTAATTAATATTCAGTTAATTTAAATAGAAAATTTAACTATTACATATCTTTTGATTGAAGCTCTTGTGGAACCTTTTAAAAATGTATTCTGGGAAACAGAACACAAGTCAATTAGAAATATTTTGAAAAGGACATAGCAATAATGGTAGGAAAATACTTTTTAACTGGCATTTCATGGCTTTTTTTAGAAAATACTAGTGTTGATGACTTCTAATTCATATAAAACTGAAATTAATATCAGCATAATAAAATGTAACTTTGAAAAATATTTCCTTATGTAGGGGAACTGGATTATGCGTTATGTATTGTATATGACTCATGAAATATCATGATCTAATTCAACTTCTAGAGTAAAACTTTATGACTTTGGAAAGTTAATTAAGAAATGACTACAAATGAAGGCTTGGCAACACTGAACAATGCTGAAAGGCAGATTTTTTTTGTAAAATGTTCAGTAGATCTAGGGAAATAGTTCTGCTTTTGCTGGAATGCTGTTGTCCAGGAAATTCTTCTCATGTTTTAAAAGCCATGCTCCACTTTATATTATTGAGGAAAAGGGAATTAGTATTTATGAGAAAGTTATAGTACAGTATCAAATATTTATTCTGAGAGTTAGATGGGCGGTACCTAAATTTGATTAATAAATAAATACAATTTACAAATCAGTATTTGTTCTGGATAAGTGTTAACCAAATTAAACAAGTGCTACTTGTAGAATTATATGAAGAGAAAGCATAATGCCAATATGTTAGTACATGAAAAAATTGAACACATTAATTTATTCTTCTAATCTAGATTTATTTAAATGCACCTTGGAAATTATTGTAATTTAACAAATTTTAATCATTAGTATTGTAAGAGACTGAATTATTCATGAACAATCCAATACATATTTACTTAGATTGTTCCTGTACATGACCAAGTCAAGCTTTCTCATCGCACCCCCAGGTTTCAGCTCCTTCACAATAATCAGCTAGTCTAGCCAATACATTTCTAAAGCCAGTCTTGGACAGGAAATCAGGATATCATCAGTATTTATTAAGTTGGAAATTTTCCAACCATTAAATGAGGGGGAGAAAAAAACTTTATGACAATGGCCACTGTAATATTTATTAATATAAAAGTTAAAGAAGAAAGGAGCAAGTAAACAGATCTGACTCCCTCTCCAATAAAATAGGATCTGACAAGAACTCTGGTGGGCCCATTCTTACTTTGAATGTAATCTCAATATGTAGTTCAATTATTAATTTAAGAGGTGCCTACTGATGCCTGTCCTAGCTAATTTCTCTCAAAGCTGAGACCTGTCAACTGAAATAAAGGTAGAACTAAGAACAATAAAGGGAATACAGTGTTGTTTTGCTTGTCTATTTGTATTTTTCTGAATAAAAAACTTCAATCTATTCTATGTCCTTTTTGAAACCCTGTTCTGAATGGAATTTATCTAATTTATTCAAAATATGCCTGGCATAAAGCTCAGAAGAGATATCTAATTGGATGATAACTAGCAGGTTCTTGTTAGTTGCTTTTCTGGAGAACTGAATATATTATGCTTTTCTTACAATGGGGTAGTACAACATATTTTATCTATTTCTAAGAAAAGTCTAGTTATATTCTCTCTAGGAGATTTTCCAAATGCCAGGGTTAAAATCAGCTGGTGATACTCAGATGTTTTGATAGATGGACACTCTGGTTGTAAGCTTAATTCAACAGAAGTTGTTATTGGCTCAGTATGAACAGCTGCAGTAGAGAAAAAATTCTGAGTCCAATTTTGGACTGGGACATGGTGCTGTGTGTGAAAATATCATTATCTACCAGTTCCCAAAACTTCTCATTTTTTAAATTAAACTGAGACTAGGTTCTATACATTGATGCCTATAAAAAGATGACTTCTTAAGTCTTTAATAATTCCTTGTATTAGGATCAGAATTGGATCAATAACTAAATAAAAGAATCTGTCCTTTTCTCTATGTGTAGCTTTCTCAGACTAGTCTTTTGTTACTACAATTTTGTTCATATCATTTTTTCCTTGTATTATTTCTCCTGCAATGATAGCAGTGCTTATTTGTGAGCACTTTATTGAACTAAAATGTACACATTTGTACACATTAAATTGCAATACAAAAGGCCTTTGATTCAACATCTATGGGGCATTTTAAAAAGTAGAAATTTTCTTGCTGAGGTTGGTGCTCCATCCAAGATAGCATTTAACCTTGATTATAGTATCTCAAGATTATAGTATTTCAAGATCATCCAGTCTCAACAGTACCTATCCTTCCATTCCCCCACCATCACAACTGATGAAGCTTCTTGGATGAGAAGCAAAATGTTTAATTCTTCTTCCTCAAGGGAAAAAAGTCCACCTTTTGAAAAAGCATCTTTGAGAACTGGATTGGAACAAAACAGCCTGACTGCTCAGTTTAACTGAGAGCTAAACACTAAAAGGAGTTCCCCAGAATTTAGATCAGGTTTAAACGATCCTTGACTCATGTGTGAAAGAAATTCAATGCCAGTTTGGGCAACAGAAAGAACCAAGCTCAAAGTTTCACTATTTCTCTCCACTCATGCTGGCTGAGACTAAGTTGGGGGAGGAGGAACCCATGCAAATAGGGATGGCAAGGAGAATGGCAGGTGCCATTTGTGCAGAGGCACAAAGAATTAGTGCTTTGCTTTTACTGCAGAGACCTGGGCATATGCCAAGAGTCTGCCAGGCCAAAATCCCGCAAAGAGGACAAAGACTATCCAGCCAGGGCATAGAACACCATATGGAGTGAAAAGTAGAGGCCAGGGAAAAGACAACAGCCCCTCCTGCAAGAGCTCACAGGAGGGGCTGCTCAATCATAAATAGGCTCGATTCTATCTGAATCAAGGTACATTGCTGAAAATTTCTGTTACTCTGACTTTACCCAATAGGGAAGAAGAAACACTGAAGCCTTTAGTGGACTCTGAGCAACTGCTTTGCTGATTTCATAGAATTAGCAACAATTTTGAAGCATTGCAGATTCCATAAGACTTACTATTCTACTATTCCAAGTAGAAACGATAGATGGTCAGCCCTTAGAACAAATCCAATTACACAAGCTACAGTCCTCCTGCAACTATCAGTTGCAAAGCATACACAACTGTTTCCTATTTACATCATGCACCATCTTCACATCCTAATCATATTAGAATTGGCATCGCAGAAGCTTCACAACTCTGCAATAAACTGGGAGACAGGGACTCTTGACTTTTCCCACTCCAGCTGGCCAAACTTCATTGTGTGGCCTCTTTGAAGCATGCAAAAGAAAATCCTGGGGTGAAGAGGCAAAGTTGCTAGATAAGTACAGAGACTTTGCAGACTCTGGTGGAAGAGGAAGCATCAGTCTTTCTCACACATAGAGACTATGCTTTAAAAAAAATCTAGTTCATAAATATAGAAAACACAGCACCATAATTTACTAACCCAAATGGTGTATTTGAACTTGTCGAATGCTGTCAAAAAATTGACCCTCCTCCTTGACTCTGATAAGATTATATGCATTTTGCAGGTCCAACTTGATAAATATATGCACACTGCAATCTATCCAATTAGTCCAATATGACTGGTACTAGATAATTGTCTCTCAGTTATGACATTAACACTTTGTAGTTGTGAACTATCCTCATTGGGACCTCACTGATTAGGTTTGGGGAACCAGGGTCTTGCTTCTTAAGGACAAAGAAGGTAGGCGCTGAAGCCGGTGACTTTGAAGGTCTAATCAAATCTTTTTGCAGATTAGAATTGAAATATTGCTTCAAAATTGACAACTCCTTGGCTGACATGGGATATTGCATCTTTGCTGGGATTTTAATCCCTGGGACCAAATAAATCACACACTAACTGCAACAGTTAGATTTCTTGGCTTACTGCATTTCCATAGATGGAGTTCAAATGGATCCCCAGAAAGTACACATAAGGTTTTCATGGCAGGCTCCCTAAAATGCAAAGGATTTTCAGAGTTTTTTAGGCTTTGCGGACTTTTACAGAAAGTTTATTCCTACTTTTGCACAGTGTAAAGTTAAACCTCTAACTCAACTATTTAAAAAAGTGAGTTCAATTTGCTTGAACAAGTAAAGAGCAGGTGACATTTGAAGAGTTAAAACAGC
Organism: Protobothrops mucrosquamatus; assembly: GCF_001527695.2. Classification (NCBI taxonomy): domain Eukaryota; kingdom Metazoa; phylum Chordata; class Lepidosauria; order Squamata; family Viperidae; genus Protobothrops; species Protobothrops mucrosquamatus. Next base: position 2,953,007 of record NW_015386333.1, read on the forward strand.
TACAATAGCCCCTTCTTCAAATACCCCAACCCATCCAAGCACTTTAATGTCCAGATTGATGCTTGCAATATGGCTATAGGAGTAGTAGTCTTACAGGAGGCCTGGGGGGGGGATGACCATCTTTTGCCTTGTGCATTTTATTCCAGAGCATTCACTTCCCCATAAAGAATATGGCATTTTTAATAAAGAACTGTTAAAACAGCTTTTGACCAATAGATACATATCTTGGAAGGGGTGTATTGGTCAATACCGACCATAAGAATCTGGAAATGTTACAATAGACTAAACCACTATACCTGAGGCAAGAAAGACGGAGTCAGTTTTTCTCTTGCTTTGACTTTTACATTACATATGTACCAGACTTGAAGATGTAAAAAAGATATTGAAACTGTAGAAAGAGTACAGAGAAGAGCAACAAAGATGATTAGGAGACTGGAGGCTAAAACATATAAGGAAAAGTTGATGGAACTGGGTATGTCTAGTTTAACGAAGAGAAGGACGAGGGGGGACATGATAGCAGTATTCCAATATTTCAGGGGCTGCCACAAAGAGGGAGTCAAGCTATTCTCCAAAGCGCCTGAAGGCAGGACAAGAAGCAACGGGTGGAAACTAACCAAGGAGAGAAGCAACCTAGAACTAAGGAGAAACTTCCTGACAGTTAGAACAATTAACCAGTGGAACAACCTGCCTCCAGAAGCGGTGAGTGCTCCAACACTGAAAGTTTTTAAGAAGAGACTGGACAGCCATTTGTCTGAAATGGTATAGGGTTTCCTGCCTGAGCAGGGGGTTGGACTACATGACCCCCGAGGTCCCTTCCAACTATTATTATTATGGATCATCGCAGTCAGCCAGATGTTCAGGCTGGATTTGGCATTTTGTCTACCTAGAGCCCTTACCAAGGACCTGGGATAGGCAGATGTGGATGTTTGATGGTATTACAGATATCATCGCAGGATGGAAGCAGTTCCTAGTAAGGCTGCCTTTTGCAATTTACTTATTATTATTATTATTATTATTATTATTATTAGTAGTAGTAGTAGTAGTAGTAGTAGTAGTAATAATATGTATTATTATTATAAATTGATGCCAGATGCAGTGTCACATAAACCTGAGTAGTAATGAATACCCCAGGCCTGGTTACTACAAGGGTCCAGGAAATTACAGACCTATCAGCCTGACCTCAATACCTGGGAAGATTCTGGAAAAGATAATAAAACAACAAATCAGCGAACACCTAGAGGCAAACAAAGTCATTACTAAAAGCCAACATGGGTTTGTCAAAAACAGATCATGCCAGACAAACCTTATTACATTCTTTGACCAAGTGACAAAATTAGTGGATCAGAGGA
>NW_015386333.1:2955078-2959529 GCF_001527695.2 Protobothrops mucrosquamatus
ATGCTCCAACACTGGAAGTTTTTAAGAAGAGACTGGACAGCCGTTTGTCTGAAATGGTGTAGGGTTCCTGCCTGGGCAGGGGGTTGGACTCGATGACCTCCAAGGTCCCTTCCAACTTTATTATTATTATTATTATTATTATTATTATTATTATTATTATTATTATTATTATTATTATTATTATTATTATTATTATTTTACAACCTGTAACTTTTAGCAAGTTCCTGCAGAAGCAGCTATTGAGGTATTGGGGCAGCACTAATGTCCTGGGATTTATTTGCCAACAGCAATCTTTTGACCAGTTTTCATGGGCTAGATGGATAACTTAGGGAGTCCCACTAATACTATATCCCCTTATATTCCAATTTTCAGTGAAAGGAAGGGTTTTGAAGCTCACAGAATAGTGGTGCCTCCCTGCATCTTTGAGAGAGGAGGTTTTGCTACCCTGCCATGATAACGAGACAGCGGGGATAGTTGTGTGTGTTCAAGATCCTGCCCAAAACATTAAGAGATTTTTTGTGACTTAAAATAGCGGCAGATGTCAAGGTTTTCCCTTCCCTGAATTCAAATGTTCCTGGGAAAATGCCAGATGTGTACATATCTCTGACGGTGTGGCAACTCCATCAGTATTTCCCAGAAAGCAATGGCCTTCCAAACTCCCAGTTCCCTTCCGTGCACCGGAACCGCCCAAAGAATCTAAGTGAAGGAGTCAACCAGACAGTGTGGGACCCACTGAAGGGAGACATGGCAGTTGATAATGTCCAACCATCCGCTTCCGGCCTTCATTTCCTGAGAGAGAGGGGAGAGGAACATGCTAATCATCTAGATATTTTCCAGACAGTAGCACCTGCTCCAACAGATACTTCAGATATGGAGGTGGATTTCTTTGAACTGGCTTCATTTCCATCCCTCCCAAATTCCTGTGAGAACTCGGACAAGCGGATGCCATGGAAGAAGGGGGGGCTGTTTTAAAAGGAGGTAATGTTGTAAAGACACTGGCAGTCAGGAGAGAAGTCAAATGGGGAATTAGTCTGATACTCCTACCTGGGCACAAGAGGAGGAAGTCTGACCATGCTTGAATGCTGCTTAACCTTATCTTACCCAACTGCAAACCATCAATCTAAGAAGATTTCTGTGTACAGGCAGCTAAGCGACCTCTTCACATGTAAATCTGATTGTTCACGCCTGACAATTAGCGGTATTCAAAGCATTATGCTCTGCCTAAATGCAAGAAGATATACTGATAATGTTGTATCCTTCTTCCATCTTGGACAACATGCAGTGGCTATATTTGAAAAATATTAAGAAAATATTTCATTTTAAGTAGAATGCAATGGTGGAATGGTTTAAAAGAAAAACAGTAAAATTTGTTTCTATCCTGTCAATGTTGTTGTTGTTAATTGCGAAGTCGTGTCCGACCCATCTTGACCCCATGGACAATGTTCTTCCAGGCCTTCCTGTCCTCTACCATCTTCTGGAGTCCATTTAAGCTCACGCCTACTACTTCAGTGACTCCATCCAGCCACCTCATTCTCTTGTCGTCTCTTTCTTCTATTGCCCTCAATCTTTTCCAGCATTAGGCCCTTCTCCAGTGAGTCCTTCCTTCTCATTAGGTGTCAATACAAACTATAAACTCTGCCTGCACTAGTTGTCATTTCTAATCTTAATTTGTTCTCCTAGGCAATTTTGCTTTCTTTGACTGTCCATAAACAGATCTTAGTGACAATATTTTGAGTTACTATAAAAGCTTCTAACTTTTTGTATAATTTTGGTGAAAGTTTCAAAAGTTGTTTTTACAAAATCCAATTTTTATTTATACAGATTAAATCAGAGGTCTTCAAACTTGGCCCTTTTATGACTTGTGGATTTCAACTCACAGAATTCCTCAGCCAGCGTGCCTGGCTGAGGAATTCTGGGAGTTGAAGTCCACAAGTCATAAAGGGGCCAAGTTTGAAGACCCTTGGATTAAATAGTCAAGCATGGGAATTACAGTTTATGCAGTTAATAGACATTGTTTAACAGCAAAACTTGTTGTGAATTTTTTTGGCAATTGCTTGACTTGCTCTTTTCCCAGCAGAGAAGGATTAAAGCAGGGGTCTTCATACTTGACTCTTTTATGACTTGTAGACTTCAACTCCCAGAATTCCTCAGCCAGACACACTGGCTGAGGAATTCTGGGAGTTGAAGTCCACAAGTTATAAAAGGGCCAAGTTTGAAGACCCCTGTATTAAAGAGAGACTAATAAAGGCAAGAATTCAATCAGATGATTCAATTCCTCATGCAAAGTACTCTAATAGTTGTTCTCAATTTTGTTTCTAAATCCCAGTTCAATATATAATCATTAGAGGTAGGAATCAAATGGAATATTTCTCATAGAAAATGTGTTTAAAACAAGATGAAAACCAAGCTGTACAGGTAAGATATTTATAAAAATAAATAATAAAATATCATAAGAATTTGCTGTTTCATTCCCACCCAAAGCTGCATTCTGCTCCAGAATGTAAGGATTATTTGAGAGTTGGAGACAAATATTGTAATTCAACAGTTTTGTGTGCTGAATCCAAAAGCAGAGATATATTTAATGCAGATTAGTTATGGATGACTGTAATTATTGATTTTATTTATTGATATATTTATTGTAGAATTTTATACATGCACATATGTAAGTAAATATAAGCTCTATGTGTTTTTGTTTCTGTTTTAGCTTACTTTTTACTTTTATGATTTTATGTATTATTTTTCTTTGCTTTTTGCATTTAATTAATAAAGAAAAAAATCCTAAGTAGCAAATAAGGAACATATCCTCTTTTATACAGACCTATTATTGTGAAAATAAAAACGGATAAAAATAATATGGGCAGTTAAATAAAAACTGCTATAAGTTATATAGAACTCATAGGTGGTCAGATGCTGCTGCATGGCCAAATCACTCTACACTATATTTTCTTCAAAGTTCTTAAGGGGAAAAAAAGAGCAAATGTTAATATTCCTTAATTGAGAATCATTGGTAGTGGTTCACATGTTGAAGTAAAGGCAGCAGGACATAGGCCGAAGTCTACCTTGGCCATGGAAGCTCACTGGGTGATTTCAGATCAGCCACACTCTCTCAGCCCAAATTATCAAAATAGTAATGGTTAAAAATGGGGAAATAAGACAGATCCAAAAACAGATAAGTACTTTTGGAGTAAAAGGGAAAAACTTGCTTTTTATTTAGAATAGCGAAAGCATCTTTGGTTAAATAGTTTCCAAGGATCAACTAGGTTTAGTTTAGGAAGAGATACCATCTAAATATGCAATGAGGTTTCAATTGAAATACAAAGTCACTGAATACATACAAGTATGCCAGAGCTCCTCTGTTAACATTTTGATTGAAAGCTTGGCATACAATCACATTCCTATGTTTATATTTTCTACTACTATGAATATAAAGTGCACATTTATCAGCAGAATTCTTATAGCTATAGTGAAAGGCCAGATTGAAAGATACACAGCTGCAAATATATACCGGTTCAGAAGTAATCCTATGCAACTTTCAAGAAAGTACTTCCATATAACTATGTTTAGGATTGAAGAGTAAGCCTTAAATTACAGATGGTCCTTGCTTAACATGGGTGGCACAGTGGCTCAACGGTTAAAACACTGACTAGGCTTGTCGGCTGGAAGCTGACAGCTTAGGTTCAAGACATGAGTGCCACATATCGGGGTGAGCTCCCATCCTCGTCCCAACTTCTGCCAACCTAGCAATTTGAAAGCATGCAAATATGAGTAGACAAAATAGCTACCACTTTGATTGTAAGGTAACAGGGCTTCATGACTTCATGGTCACATCACCGTGGAAATGTCTTCTGACAGCACTGGCTCAATGGCCTTGAAATGAAGATGAGCAACGCCCCCTATAGTTGACAATGACTAGCGGAGTAAAATCCACAGGTAAAATCTTTACCTTTTTACCTTGCTTAACAACCACTCCTTCAGTGAATATTCAAGCTTATGACAGCACTGAACAAGTGAATAGCTGAATGTGTTAGCTGCATCCATCAGCAGCTAACATCAGCAATTAAGGAACATGCATAGCATGTTTGAAAGGAACTGAATACTTAAAAATATTACAGGCCAATTCATTTTAGTGTCTTTTGCTAGTATATTGTTTATATTTCCCTAAGATTATCTGGGATACTACACATCCTCTTCACGACCTGTTTTTCTTTTTTCTTTTTTTTCAATATAAAATTTTATTGTTTTTATCATAAACAAAAAAAGAAATACATCACAGATATTACACAATGTTATATCCCATCCCCCCACCCCCCGGACTTCCCAAACCAAACCTAGGCTAATATTCAAATACAAGTAAACAAATATTAATATCTCTAACTCCAAACTCTAAACTTAAACAATCCATCTCCTCCGTGTTAATAAAAATTATTCATTTAATTAGTTCTTCAAATACC
>NW_015386333.1:2960323-3007333 GCF_001527695.2 Protobothrops mucrosquamatus
TCTCTTCTATTATTCCTTGTTCCACAATTTTATTCGTTTTTAAAAAATCAATGTAAGGTTCTAATATGGCCTCTTCAGGGTGTGGATAACTTTCATCAGCTACCACCGGATCCACTTGTTCAACCAGATCTTGAGAAGCAATTGTAGCATTCAAACAAAAATCCTCCTGTTTCTGTGATAAATCTTGCCGTTGTAATAAATCCTGTTGTTGTTGCATCACTTGATCACATCTATTTTGAAATTTAACATCAAACGATTGAAACATCTCAGACATTGCGGAGACCAAGTTGTGCAGCTCTCTAACAAGAGGCGGTGGAGGTGAAAAAGATAACGGGGGAGGCAAGTGGAAAATTTCAGAGGTTAGTTGGGATGTCTGAGACATCAGGGATGTAAACGACGACCTGTTTTTCTTGTTACCTTCTGGGAGGAGGCTTCGTGGTATCTGTAGCAGAACATCCAGATTCAGCCAGAGTTTCATTCTATACAGCATTAACCTTGTGAACTCTCAAGCTTCCTCCTTCCGTTATATATTCAAGGTGGACAGTATTTAATAGTAATTTGTTATGTATATGTAGGGGTGTGGGTCTATATATATGTTGTATATAGTATATTTAGGTATGTGTCATGTATGTGTTTCACTTTGAGAGCGGGCAACTAAATTTCATTTTTGATGTGTGCCGTTGCGCCCATAGTAAAAAAATGACAATAAAGGTTATCTTATTTATTTACAGTATTTATGTAGTGACCAGTCAAATGTCTCTGATTAATGATCAAAGAATGTGAAACAGCTGAAAATAAGAAGTAAGGAAACTCTCCAGCAGTAATATATTCTAGTTTAGGAACCTCAACTGAGAAGATCTGCTTTTTATCCCATGTATATAATCCCATGTACACACACACACACACACACACAAACACACACACACACACACACACACACACACACATATATTCACATGTAGCTTAATCTTAAGAACTTTATTCTCTCTAGTCTAATAAAATGGGCAGAATCATTTTAGACAAGATAGTCTCTCACATAGAAAACATGACTAAAAACAGAAAGATCACACCACAAAGGAAAAGTTTTGCTGCAGGAAAGTAAGCATAGTTTGTATAAAAGAAATTCTAAATTATTAAATTTCTCCTTCTAAATTACTATGAGAAAAAAAAGTGATGTAGTGGACAATATTACAATCTGACTTTTAAAGACCTTTGACAAAATCCTTCATCAAAGATTCATAAATAAATTCTGTATGAGTTACCCTAGCCCCATTAATTAAAATATATAAAGCTAAGGTAATCCTTATGCTCTTATATGAAGCAGAAGTTTGGGATCTACATTCCACTACAGTATTAGAACAAACACAGTCCCAGCACCTGAGATGTATTTTAGGTGTAGATCGAAGGACATCTTCTGTAGCAGTTAGAGCTGAATTGGGCATATATACAATTCACGCACTGTCTAAAATCAGAGCATATAACTGCTGGTACAAAATCAATGAAATGGAGATTGATAGATTCTCTAAGTTATGTTTATTATAACAGATACAATTAGAATTACAAACCTCTTGGTTTACTAAATTGACAAATTTTGTAAGAAGCTGTGACCATCCTGTCTCTTGTGCAACAGATGAAGAAGAAAAATAAGAGTTGCACAAAGAATCTTAGTCATAGAAGCACAAAATGATATAGCTACTCTTAGTAAGGCTGGTAACTTGAAATGGCTGAGTAAATATAAACATACTTTTCAAACAGACAGCTATTTAAAGTTACAATTGCCAAAACAACTCGAGTGAGATTCAAACAGCTTGATACAATGGTCAGATATGGGAGGTTCCATTGTATAACATATGATGGACTTACCGGTACCTGCATTTGCAGAGTGATAGAGATAGAAGACTTGGCTCATATATTATTTGATTGTTGTTTGTATAAGAGGGTGAGAGATAGGTACCTTGGTTCATACATTAAATGAATGACCCATTGGAACCTCATATTAAAACAACATATCTTATGTGTGGCCAGAATCTGAAAATAATACTTAACACAGCACAGTACTTGAGCAAAATCATTCTGATAAGATCAGCATATGTGGGACTGTTTGGGGTAGATTGTAGGGGTGATACCAAAATATAATTTTATCTTATTTTACTTGTCTACATATTATTGTATTTTACCCTAATTTCATTTTAAATTGTTTTATAGGATTATATTAATGTTATATGTTTGAGCTCTGTATTTTGATATCAATAAACTAAACTAACCGAATGAACTAATAACTGATTAAATGAGCAGAGAATCAGGCTGCAGTATAAGAAAAGCAAAGAGGGTCTGAATACTTTCTGAATGATAGACAGATGAGGGAGGGAGGGAGGGAGGGGGGGAGAGTGTGAGTGAGTTCTGGCTGTTAAAGATCACTATGTGAAAGGAGAAGGATCATTTAGAAAAGATGTACAAAGGACAGCCAAAGTCATTCTGGGTCCGAAGTCACTTCTGTATAAACTAAATCAACTCCCTTTTTTCATTTAGAAAAGATAGCTAGTGTGGGGAATAATATAAAATTAGCCAGGATGTGGAGAATGTCATTACTTTATGAGATTTCATCCGATTTATTTCTATTTAAGTTGGGGAAATTGTAAATGCTATCATGAGTGTGCCAGGAGTGCCTTAGCAACTAATGAGGTCTGATTGCCCATTTCAATAATAAAACAGGTCCACATCAAAGAAAAATTACGATTTTTTTACCACAAAATATGTGAAAACAAGCACAATTGCTCTTCTGCACACTGATGCATCCATATCCCAGTGCACACATACAGAGTGGAACAGGGGAGATATTTATGATATATCAGTAGGTCTCTGGGTTATTTCAATATACTCAACTTTTTTCAATAATAAAAAGAGAAAATATTTTATCTGTCAAAATGAAATTTCAGAAGAGGGGGACCTGGCATCTATTTTTGGGTGAAAGGATTATGAACTTGATTCTGTTATGATACTGAGAATAACTCCCTAAGTTAAAAAGCACCAAACATATTTTTGCACCAGTTTCTTGTTAATGGGTTTTGGAATGCTAGCACAAATCCAATCTGGCCCACTGCACTTTTCCAAAGACGTTCTAAGGCTACAAGCCTACATTTAAACCTACAAGCTTTGACTGAATATACTGATTAAGCAAAATATTCAACATCCCCCCCCGCAAATCTTCTATCCACGCACAATTCAAACACTGGATTGCGAGTAAAAACTGAAGGTTGACAGAGAAATCATTAGTATGCAGCAGCGCTCTGTGAACCTCCCGAAGTTTACGAGTGCTTCAGACAGAGCTAAACCAAGGCAAGACTACACATTTAGATCGCACCCAGCAGCATGCCGCTCCCGTCAGCACAGTACGAAGCTATTCCTATTATATTAACTTTCTCCCGCAGAGAAAAACCCGCGCCCGCACAGTCAGCAACAGGGCCAAACCGCTACCACCGCAGAGGTTTCTTCTGTTTTGACGTCAAAACTCAACTTTTAGCGGGATTGACCAGATGCTTTGACCCTCCGCAAAATCAGTCCTCTCACCCATTCTGGCGGTCGGGACGGCGGGCTGAGAGATGTGGACCCTTCACTCAGCTGTCCTCTTTTCCCCTCTTGCTCGGCTCCTCTTCCTTTCGCCCTCACAGCAGCCGCCGCCGCCGCCGCCGCCTCATACCAAAGCTTTTGCAGAGGTACCCGCTTCAGCCACCTCCTTCCTAAGGCCTGAAACAAGCGGCTCCTCCTCCGCTCGTCTTCCGTCGATGTATCCTACTTCTTCCTTCAGCGACAGAAATGCGCTGAAATTCTATGCAAGTCTCTTACGCTCACGCACGCGCAGTTCCAATGGTGGAAACTAAAGATTCCCTAAGCGGCGCAAAAGTACGCGTGCGCACTCTCAAGAACAGGCGGGGCTACTAAAATGTTCAGCTGCCAATTACTGTACCAGGAGTGAGTGATGTGAGGGGTCGTTCAGTCAATCGTGGCGTGATAGACTTCTGCAGGTGGTAATCCAGGCCTCAGAGGAGGGTACATGGAGATTCTCAGTCACTTTGGGATGACCTTCGAATGGTGCGGGAGCATGAATGGATTTCCAGAAAACTTGCAGACTACAGGAACCTATCCTTCCATCCCTCCACCATCCAGTCACAACTGATGAAGCTTCTTGGATTGGAAGGAGAATGTCTTCCTAAAGGGAAAACAGTCCAGTTGCCTTTTGAAAAAACACGTTTGACAGTTCTCAAGAGGAGGAACTTGATCTTATAAACGTTTAAATTAGTGCTTGAATGCAGACTTCATGGACTGGAATTCTGATCTCGATGACTGCAGTGTTGTTATTTTGACAATACTGAAAGGTTTGTTAGTGCCTTCTGGGATCTTGTTCGACTTCCTTATCTAGTTTATAATGTGGGGGCTCTCTTAAGTCTTTTGTCCAAATGTGATCTAGATATCTTTTATGGACTGTAACTTTGCAGATAATTTTGTGCCAAATCAGATCTTTTCTTAACCCAGGATGAAAAATGCCTGATTTGCAATAAGGCAGACCATTATTTATACTAATTTATGTTTCTTATCATAGTTTATTTACATTTTTTATTCCACTTTTATTTTTATTAATAACTCAAAGTAGTGAACATACCCGACACTGCTTCATATTTTCCCCACAGCAATTGTGTGAGATTAGTTTGGCTGAAATAAAGTAATTGGTCCAAAGTCACCCAGCTAGTTTTCATGTGTATGGCAGGACTAGAATTCATAGTCTCCTTGCTTTCTAGTCTGTGCCTTAACCAATAGTGGTTTTGAAATACTAAATTGATACAAGATCATTTTTATATGCAGTATTAATCTAACATTATTAAAATTTTACTCCATTTTATATAGCTCATGATTTTATTTCTATTTTTTCCTCTTTTGTTTCTTTACTCTTTTGGCTCTGCTTTCAAGTAAATTTTAAAATTAAAAAAAGATCTAAGCTGCAAACCTGATAACAAAGCAAGTCAGATCTCAACCTGCATAAACATTCCAGATTAGCCAAAAAATTGTTAAGTGAGGACAGGACCACACACTGCCGAGCAGAACAGCACTTTAATGATACCTTGTTAACTTTCTCCCTAGTATCTACAGTTTACCACCCTTGACAAAAAAAGCAATGTAGAATCAATTCAATTCAGAACAGAACTGAAAGGAAACTTGGCGGTCTTCTAGTCCAACTCCCTGCTCAAGCAGGAGACTATACCATTTCAGATAATCCTTTATGTCTTTATTAAGTCCAGCTCAAGTTGTACCATTTAACCCATCTTGGTACTTCTATTTAGATTTATACTCCACCTTTTCTCTCCTGGATATGCAGATATTGGGGAAATGCTCCCTTACCAATCTATCCTTGTAGTCATGTTGCAGAAATAAGTCAGAAGTGTGAAATGATCACTAAGACATCAGCTATCTTGGAAACACTTTTCTACCGGCCTCTGTTGGGAATGGAGCTATCCAAATGATTGTAAGATGGATATCTAGGTGGTTTTTAACAGAGGTTCAATAAGTTGCAGATGTTTGAAAATCCCAGAGCCAGAGAAAACCCTGTAACAACCTAAACAATTAAGGTTACATAACTTTTCCAGGTTAAACAACTTTCTATTTTTAATGGAAAAAAAAAAGCTTTACTAAAACTTCAACTCTTATTTATGCAACTATACTCAATGTAATTTTGAGGATTTGGGCCTATTTCTGAATAGCTGTATACTAATGTATATTGTGTTCTATACTGCCTTTTCCCCCTGACAACTGAATTTTCAGCTAATGAAATGGTTATGTATATTAATGTATTTTTTTCATTTTATACCATCATGAATAATTTAAAAATGTTCCATTTTATTAAAACGTAAGAAAGGCAGAATTCACATAAGGAAGTAGGAATGGAACAAATCAAAATTTGCAAAGGAAGCAAGATTAACAATTTAAAAATTCCAGCATTCTACTTCAAACCCTTTAAAAAACTGTTTAAAATTTGTACAGCATGTCAATACAATTTAGAAACCCGGTGTCCTAAATGAAGATAAAATCCATTTCATGTATTTTTCCATAAAAATCAAAATATTGTAATATTAATCATTGTCTGCCACATAAAGATAAGATTAATAACAACTTTGCCTAACAATATTGGTTTAGAAAATATATGCAACACCTGGGAGTGGAACATAAATCAGTGCTATTGCTCATTGAAAGAACAAGAAGTTTGGAACTTTATACAGTCATGCTACAAATTTCACACCTTTAAGAAATCATCACACTGGGAGTACATAACATTTTACAGTTCAGAATTGGTAGTAAAAACAAAAGCCCATATTATTTAATATCCCGTACAATAAGAACATTGTTCCTTGTAAAACAGATATCACAAATCCATATTCATCACTTGACAATCCAACACTGCATGTTAGATTTGCATGTTTTGGCTCCTTTACTAGATACATCTTACGCCCACGGTCTAAGATACATCTTATGCCCATGGTGCTTAGACCAGTATAGGTATGTATATATCAATTATATTTTCTCTCAACTGTACTATACTCACATATTATCAGACAAATAATTAATAGTCTTGTTGATCTTATTATATACATGATTGGTGGTTACATCTGAAAAGATCATGCCTCCCTCAAGTTACTGTGAAAAAAATGCTCTCTGATATGAAACTATGACCTCTTCTCTGAAATCTAAATACAGTAAGTTATTCTTTTGTGAAGGAGGAGAAATCAGTCACAAATACACTCATTTTATTGTATCAGAGAAGAGCTATTGTACATATACAGGTCACACTATCGAAGCAGCTTGATATGGGAATAAGAAGCAACATATTAATATACAAGAAATGCTTGAACATTTTAAAGTTCTGTAAATTGATGTATCTGATCATTTTTCATGTTTTCAGAAAAAAAGCACCATCCCATATTAACAACATATATAATTCTCAACATTTTAGCATGTGTGCTTTGCTGCTTTATGGAAAGATTTTTGTTGTTTTGCATAATTGTATCACTGCTGAGAAAAGTGATATAAAAACTGCTTTTGAAAGTTTAAAGCACAACTTCTCTGGAAAATGCTCATCTATTAGAACAGTAAAAATCACTAGTTGCTGAAGTGTTTCCTACATTTAGTAAATAGTATGTTATAAGGGCCACATACATATACATTAAAACTAGATGCACTTTTGTAATTAGATACTAGATATGTAACCAAATACCCAGAGTTTTATATACTTCTATTACTTTTGAAGAGTCTTTAGTTGCAGAGAAGGGACAACAACATATAGATGATTATCTAATGTAGCATATTAAATTAAAGCTTCAATCTAAGACATTTTTGCAGGAACAAAATGTCTCCAATAAGTCCTGCAAAGGACAAGTCCTTGCTTTAACAAAAGCAGAGCATAGAAGCCCTTACAAACCGATAATTATACCTCATAATTGGTATCAAAGAAATTGCGTGCAAACAGGGAGGGAAAGAAAAAAGTATAATGTTTAATAAAAGGTACTCGTATAATGCTATAACAATTAATAGCTTTTAGGCATCTATGACAGATTATTTCAGGTAGAATGTTAATTGGCATACAGTGCCATTGCAATAAAAATGCTCAACACAAATGGCCATAATATATACATAACTTTAATTGAACAGGTTGATAAAATCTGAGACGATCTAAAACACCAAAGATACCCCCGTATTTTTAAGTCATTGGCATGGAGTGGGGAAGGTTAAGAGAGAGAAACGATGGGTAGAAGTTCATCATATATACTCATTAACTCCAGTTGTAAGTCTTCCTGGAAGAAGTTAATAAGAGCTAGTGACACTGTTTCAATGCAGCTTTGTTCTTAACTCTAGAAGACTGAAAGACTACCATCCTGCTTCATTATTTCCCATAGCCTAGTTATTTTTACACTCTCAGGATTTCTAGACAGTTATTATAACAGATAGCTATCCAGTCCGGCTGAGTTGATGCCCACTGTACATTGTTAATTTCTCCTTCTGCTGTGTAAGCCAAAATTGGGTCCTCAATGGCACGAGGCATTTGCTGGATATCCCAAATGAGAGCTTGATGGTCATCCGCTGTCAAAGGTAAAACACAGATTTAGTTAAATTTTCTTTGCTGATAATTTATTTATCCATGTATCCCAAAATAGAGGAAAAAAGCCTTGAGAAGTCATGGGTGACATGACTATCAAATATACAGTATGTGACAGTATTTGGCTAATCCGGAAAAGTATTTTTTGCTGGTGGGTAGATATTTAAATATTTTACAAGATAAAATCATATTAATTAAATTGCTGTGTAACACTTTATTTTTATTTTAGAACAGTAAAAAATAGGCATCCTCAGTGTGTATCCCTACATTGCATATACATTATTGTTGAGAGGTCCTTGGTGCTCTCTGAGCTTGCTTGTTTTCTTGCAGATGTTTCATTACTCAAACTAGGTAATATCATCAGTGCTAGCAAGGAGTGCAATTTGCTGTCAGTTTATATTCTAGTGCAGGACTTTTCAACTTTTTTATAGATTGTACCACTTTTAGGACATGGCAATATTTGAGTACCACCAGTGCTTAGCAAGATGTCAAAAAAAAGAGGAAAAAAGTACTGGTTTTAATTTCTTTGGTGGCAGTTCCTTTGCTGAATTACTTTCCCCTTTGCAGTGATGAACATATGACCACCACTATCTTGGTGGTCAGGTGGCTGGTAGGCACTTCTTCCTCTCTCCCTCTCCTCTCTCTTTTATAGCCTACTCCCTCATTGATCCATCTGCTTCTCTCATAGAAGCCTTCCTCTTCTTCCTCTTTCTCCTCACTGCTTCTCTCACAGAAGCCTTTCTGCTCCTCTTTTTCCTTACTGTTTCTCTCACAGAAGCCTCTCCTCTCTCTCTTTCTCGTCACTGCTTCTTTCATAGAAGCCTCTCCTCTTCTCTCTCTCCTGTTTCTCTCACAGAAGCTTCTCTTCTCCCTCTCTTTCTCCTCACTGCTTCTCAAAGAAGCCTCTCTTCTCCTTTTTCCTCACTGTTTCTCTCACAGAAGCCTCTCCTCTTCTCCCTCTCTTTCTCTTCACTGCTTCTCAGATGCCTCTCCTTTTCTCTCTCTTTTTCCTCACTGCTTCTCTCATAGGAGCCTCTCTTCTTCTCTTTCTCTATTCACTTCTCTTTCCCCATCATCTTTTATTTCTCTCCCTCCCACCAAAACCTCCTCCTTTTACCTCCTTTTCTCTTCTGGGTGCCCCTCTCTGGGGCTCAGGAAGAACTCCAGCGTCAGTTGCTACCCCAGTCTCACTCCCCCACGCAGTCACCCATTCCCCAGCTGGGCATTGCACACAGCGCTGATCAGCTGGAACTGTGTGCACCGATCCTGAAGCCTCTGCAGCTCCAGCTGACTCTCTCACCCCAAGGCCAGTCTGCTGATCCCAGTGATAGCAGAGGCAACACCGCAGCTTCAGCTGACTCTCCACCTGAAGACTAAGTGCAGCTGCTGGCCAACCCAAGGCCTCCAGAAGCGCCGATTAGCTGGAGCTGTCGCACTGATCCTGGGACCTCAGCAGAGCCCCAGCAACACTGCAGCTCCAGCTGACTCTCTCCTAGGCCTCACTGGCGCTGCTGCCACTTCAGCTCATCCCCCCCGCTATACTTGTCTAGGTTGTGTACCACCTGCCAGATGCCGAAGTATCACCAGTAGCATGTGTACCACTGTTCTAGTGGCTTGCCTATCGATGTTGGTGGGGAAAAGAAAAACTAGAGAAAAGAAGAACTAGGGGTGATATGATAGTAGTGATCCAATATCTCAGGGGTTGCCACAAAGAAAAGGGAATCCAGCTATTCTCCAAAGCACCTGAAGGCAGGACAAGAAGCAATGGGTCGAAACTAATCGAGGAGTAACGCCCACCCTGGCTCTGCAAAAGCATAAAAGTCACTAAACATCACGTGACATGATTGAGTTTGACATCCATGGACTAGACTTTCTAAGCAAGATGAATGCTGTGTTTTAAGGAAAAATTTTCAACAGTGGATGCTGCAGTGATTTTTACCACAGACTTACAAACTTTGGAAATGAGAGGTTCAATCCTAGGTCCTGTTCTATTCAATGTGTTGTAAGTGATATAACAGAAGGATTGTTTCTTTGTTGATGACCCAAAGATGTGATAGTGTTGATGTTCCATATCCATAACATGGAAAACAATTTGGCATTGTTGCAAAAATTGGTAAAAAAATGTGGAAACGGCAGTTCAATGATTCTTAATGTAAGATCATATACAGTACTTGGGGAAAAAGAAATCCTCTGGCAGGGTATAGTATTGGGGGTACAGCGTTAGACAGAACAACAAAAGAAAAGGGTTTAAGTGTGCTCATAGTGGATGACTGAAAAATGAATAAATAGTGTGGCCAAGTAGCTGTGAAGGCAAAAAACCCCAACACCCTGGGATGCATCACTAGAGGGATCACCAGTAGAATAAAGGAGACCCTAATCCCACTATATAGGGCTCTAGTGTGATCCCATTTGGAATAGTGTCCAGTTCTAGGGATTTCACTTTTAAAAAGATATTGATAAGATTGAGTCTGTCCGGAGACAGGCAACAAAAATTAAGAGCGTGAATAAGGTTCTAGAAGGCAGTATTTTCAATGTTAAGCAAAAATAAACAACACAGGGGCATAACCTCAAGCTGAATAGGAAGGCAGTTCAAAAATAATGCTAGAAAGTATTGCTTCATGGAAGAGTACTGGAAGCTTGGAACCAATTTCCAGTGAAGGTAATGGGTCAATCATCAGTTACTGAGTTTAAACATGCTTAAACACATGTCTATCATCCAACAAAAATGAAAAAATAATAAAATAAAAAATAATAACATAAAAATAACATAATAATTTAAAAATAATAAATTAATTAAAAAGAAAACAAAAAACCCTCAAAGGCTCAATGGACTACTGGGTCTTTTTGTGCCATCAGTTTTCTATGTTTCTTACTGAAAATGGACAATTCTGGGACTCATGATTAATGAGAACAGTGCCTGATGAATATTTGCTTAGGAAAAGCTCTGTTGGTTCAAATAGGTCAGACATGTCAAACTCGCGACGTCACATGACATTGCGCAACGTGTCAGGACGGTTTTGCCATTGCCGGCAATGGAGTGGGTGCGGCTTCTGGATGACGGGACCAGCCCGCGGGCCAGCAATTTCACACCCCTGAAATAGGTGGTTTAAAGTATAAATCTTCTCACATGTACATATAAAAAAGAAATGAATTAAAAAGCATGATTGATCTGATTGTTTATGATGGACTGAATTAGTGAAAGAAACAAGGATGATAAGTTCTGAATATGGAACGGCTCATTAAAGTCAAAGGTGGATGTTGGAAAAA
Organism: Protobothrops mucrosquamatus; assembly: GCF_001527695.2. Classification (NCBI taxonomy): domain Eukaryota; kingdom Metazoa; phylum Chordata; class Lepidosauria; order Squamata; family Viperidae; genus Protobothrops; species Protobothrops mucrosquamatus. Next base: position 2,971,728 of record NW_015386333.1, read on the forward strand.
ATTAGATGTGATAGAAATAAATAAAACTTAGAGTGAAATCAGAATGATGCAGGAAGAGAAATATTACCAATTATTAGAAACCTACATAATTAATCTTCTACTAGAAAGAATGGTAAGTGAGTATAAGGAAAGAAGATATGGAAGTTACTTCTAGCAAAATGAGAAATTGTTTTATAGTATACTGCAACACTGGGGGGAGTGGGGCGGGAAGAGAAAAATGTAAAGCCTAAAGTAGAGTGACAACTATTTCAAAAAAGACAATGAAATGATTAGGATGAAACTGAAGTAAAAGAAGGGATACTTAAGAAAAGTTTATGCGAATGACAGTGATATGTCAAAGAAGGGACTTGCAATGAATGTTATAAATATTACTGTTTAAGAAAAGATGATGAAAATGAAGTCAAAGTTGTGAGAATGCTGAAATATGTTAAAATTGCAATTGTAGATGGCATCAGTAGAATATATTATAATATAGATAGTCCTTGACCTACAACCCTTCATTTAGCAACCATTCAAAGTTACAATGGTACTGGAAAAAATGACTTGCAACTGATCCTCACACTGACAACCAGCATCCTGGAAGCATCATCCACAAGGTCATATGATCAAAATTTGGTTGCTTGGCAAGTGGGCATGCATTTACAATGGTTGCAGCATCCCATGGTCATGTGATCACCATTTGAAACTTCCCAGACAGCTTTCAAGAAGCAAAATCAATGAGGGAATCTGGATTCAACGACTACATGATTCACTTAACAATAACAATGATTTGCTTAAAAATTGTAGAAAACAGTTGTAAAATTGGGTGTTACCCACAATTTTGTCTAAGTTGAGGACTATGCAGGTATGGCTTACTTCTGGGGTTGCTATATGATTTGTTTAATGTGTACATGAAGACTACATCTGGATCTGACTACTGGAAGAATGTTATTATTACTCCTCTATGTAAAAGAAAAGATAGCAAACATGAATGCCATCTACAAAGGAATTAATTTGTTCAATGTCCTCAGGGAAGGAATTGACTAAATTCTGATTGTAAAAGTACAAGAGATCATAATAACCAAAAATTGGGAAGTATACGTGCAAGCATTGTGCCAGACATAGGAGTTTATTTGTACATTTGTTAATTTAGAAAATTGTACTATAAAATGATCAACCTTAAATTATACTATATCTTTGCACAAATATGAAGGTTGATTACTAAATAAAAAAGAATTGTATATTATAATAGTAATGCATACACGAGTATAAATAGAATGTGTAGGTTCCCATTCTAGGACCTGTGATTTATGTTTAGTGAATATATGAATAAATCTATCAGGAGTGTTGTGTTGATGGGGGGGTACATTCGGGATGTGAATGAACATAGACTTCTGCTTGTCAATTGTGGTTGCAAGTTTGTGAACTCTTGCGTTTTCAATATTTCTGCTTATATCACCTAAACGTGACCTATTCTCCACACAAGTCCTAAAACTAGATAAAGAAAACTCAATTAAATAGTCAAAAGTTACACATTTGTATGTGGCAAAAATATGTGAATCTCTAGGATTATTAGTCCATTTGAATGGGAAAGTAGAGTCAGATGTTTCGATCAATGGGATGAGAATCAGTTGTGAGAGTGGGTGGTCATATCTTATTTAAATAACAGAATTCTGGGTATATACATTAAAGTCTGATCATCACAATACAAGTATATACAACATGACTTGAACATTTCTGTGTATCTCTAAAAAAGAGTTGTTGATGTTCATCAGGATGGAAAACATTACACAAATTTGGATTTTACTAGTTTATGATCAAGCAGATTGTATGCAAATGGAGGCAATTCAACACCACTTATACTTCCCAGGACTGGTTGACCAACCAAGGACACACCAAGAGCAAAATGTATAATATTTTGTTTGTGTGTGTCTCAAAGAACCCAAGGTAACAACAGTTAATGTCTCTTCCAATAGTCAATGTCAATGTTCATGACACTATCATCAGGAGAACACTGAACAACAATGGTGTGCAAGACAGAGTGGAACTTTTTTTTAATTCTGCCCTTATTATTTTTATAATTAACTCAAGGCAGCGAACATACCCAATCCCATTTACTCCTAATTTTCTCACAACAACCCTAAGAGTGAGAATGGTTGTCCCAAGGTCACCAAGCTAATTTTCATGTCTAAGACAGGACTAAAAGGGGCGTTGTCTTACCTGAACGCCTTTTCTCAGCAAGATGGTGTAGAATCCACTGGATGGGTAATTTCAGCCTTCCTGCTCAGAAGAAACTAGGTCAGAAATTTGGCCACGCCTCCCTCTGGGTGTGTCTTCCCAGTTTTGACGAGGCGAAGCATCCCTGACGAAGTCTGGCGTAATGGCTCCAACCATTGTGACACCTGCCTAGACTGCCCTAACAGGAGGGTGTGGATTCTACACCATCTTGCTGAGAAAAGGCGTTCAGGTAAGACAACGCCCCTTCTCCAGCAAGATGGGTGTAGAATCCACTGGATGGGACATACCAAAGCCGCTCATGTCCCTGCAGGGGGGGAGAAGGTCTAGGCATGTGTCCCCTTAGAAGAGACGACTTGTTGTAGGACCCGCCTGCCAAACGTGGCGTCCGCCGCTGCAAACCTATCAATCTTATAATGTCTGACGAACGAGGAAGGGGAGGGCACGTCGCCACCCTACAAATCTCGATCGAGGCTTGCATGGACCAAGCTGCGGATGCAGCAGCGCTGCGCGTCGAGTGAGCCGTGATGTGTGCAGGAACTGGGAGTGACTGGGAAAGATAAGCCCGGGCGATGCATGCCCTAATCCACCTACTAATGGTCGAAGAGGAGATCTTCTGACCCATGGATGAGGGCTGAAAAGACACGAACAAGGCCTCCGACTTGCAAAAGGTCGATGTTCGCTTGACGTAATAATGCAGGGCCCTGCGCACATCTAACTTATGCCACTGACGTTCTAGACTGTGTGAAGGATCAGGACAAAAATTAGGAAGAACTAAGTCCTGGGTCCTGTGAAACAAGGCATTCACCTTGGGAATGAATGAAGGGTCCAATCTGAGGACCACCCTATCCTCGAAGAAGGTACACAAATCACTCCTAACTGAGAGTGCGGTCAGTTCCGATATCCTCCTAGCCAATGTTATGGCTACTAGAAATGCCACTTTCAAAGAAAGAAAATGAAAAGAACAAGAACTAAGAGGTTCAAACGGAGGAGAAGTCAGAGCCTGCAACACCTTTGGCAGGTCCCAGGACGGATAACGATGGACCACAGGCAGTCGAGCGTTAACCGCTCCCTTGAGGAAAGCACTAACCGCCGGATGTTGTGACAACGGGACCGAGTTGTCACAGGTAAGGACCGTTGATAGGGCCGTGACCTGCCTACGAATGGTACTAGGTGATAGACCTGTTCTGTCCCCGTCCGACCCACACACCCAAACAGCCAGCCGAGGGTTAAAGACTTCTCCAGACACCACTTCACCGATAAGAAACTTGGCAGCCGCTCCGTAGCTGCCTGCCAAGACCTTTTACTCCAAGCACACAGAAACAAAAAACAATACACACAGTTTAAAGCCACAGCAAACTACTTCGCCAGAGATTCAGCTTTTGTTCGTCACAGAGGTCGTTTACCGGTGGTGGAGGGAAAATATCGGACACCCCACACCAGGTCACTGAGTCGAATTAGAGACCGTGCAGAGGAAAAGACGACGCGTGCGAACAGCGAGGATGCGACCGCACCTAGGTCGGTGTTGAAGAGAAGGAGTGATAGGCTTTGTGGACCGAGGACCGGTTAGAGTCTTTGTGGACCGACCTGGCCAATCTCTTCTCCGTCGGGAGACACCTGAGGCCTTGCCAAAGAGGAGGGTCCTGGAGAGGGACGCCTGGACATCTCCTCTCCTTCATGTTCGGAGCCTTCTTCGAGGAGCCACAACAAGACCCTTGTTCAAACCTTCCAGTAGATAGTCCAAAATATTGGGAATTGTGACTGAGAGTGATCTGAGATGTTGCCTAGTGCACCACGAACAGAAGTTCTTCCATGTGGCGTCATAAATTCTATCAGTCGAGGGGCGCCTCGAGGTTTGAATCATCGAGATCACCCTGGACGAATAGGATTGCCTGGCTAAACTTTCCCGCTCAAGTGCCAGGCGGCCAACTGGAGCCACTGTGGATCTGGATGTTGAAGATTCCCTTGGCTGAGGGCCACTCGATCTGAGGGAATCCTCCACGGTGTCAAAAGCGATAGATCCACAAGGTCGGCAAACCACGGACGCCTTGGCCAGTATGGAGCAATCAAGATTACCTCTGCCCTTTCCTGAATCACCTTGCGGATGGTGGCCTGCAACAACGGAAGAGGAGGAAAGGCATAAAGCAGACCCCCCCGGCCACTGGCACCGGAGGGCGTCCGTTCCCTCCGCTCCCTGAGTCTGGAACCTGGAGAGTTGCATGTTTGACGGGGAGGCAAAGAGATCCAAATGAGGATGGCCAAACCTGATAGAAATGTCCCGGAACAGTGCCGGGTCCAGTCTCCACTCTGAGTGGTCCACCGTGACCCTGCTCAGGGAATCCGCCTGCCAATTCGCCTCCCCTGAAATGTGTTCCGCCCTGATGGACCCCAGATTGGACTCTGCCCACAGACCTAGATCCAAGGCCTCCTGCATGAGCGACCAGGACCGGGTCCCTCCCTGCTTGTTGACGTGAGCCTTGGCCGTCACGTTGTCCGTCAGAATCAGGACGTGCCGTCCCGTCACTAGGGAGGAAAACTGACGGAGAGCTAAGTGAATGGCCCTGAGCTCGAGCCAATTTATATTGTGGGATAAGTCCGACCGGGACCACTGTCCCTGGGCCAAATGAGTGCGAAGATGGGCACCCCAACCGAACAGACTGGCGTCTGTGGTCAAGGTGAGCCTGAGGGGCTCCTTGAAAATGGACCCCTTGGTCATTGCGGGTGAGTTCCACCAGAGAAGGGATAACAAGGTGTGGTGGGGAACCCTGACCTTCCTGTTGGAGGAACTGAGGTTCTGTTTCTGGAGGGGAAGGAGGAACCATTGAAGGCTTCTTGAGTGAAGCCTGGCCCACGGCACGATCCCGATGCAAGACACCATTTTTCCCAAGAGTTGAGAAAGCTGTACCAGGGGCACCGCCTTGTCCCTCCGAAGCTGGTGCACCAGCTTTCGGATACTGACCCGACGTTCTTGTGAAAGATAGACCTTGCAAAGGTCTGAATCTATGACCGCTCCCAGATGCAGGAGACGCTTTGTGGGAGTCATGTGACTCTTTTTAAAGTTCACTGAGAAGCCGTGAACCTGTAGTGTATGAACCGTGATTTCCAGGTCTGACTGGGCCGCCTGGAAGGAACTGGACTGCACTAGGATGTCGTCTAGATAGCATTGCACGCGCACCGGCATCAACCTGAGGTGAGCCACCAAGACTGCTAAAATTTTTGTGAAAACCCTTGGAGCTGAAGATAGACCAAAGGGAAGGGCTCTGTATTGGTAATGCCGGTGCGTGTAACAAAACCGGAGGAACCTGCGGTGTTCCGGAAGTATCGGGATGTGCAAGTACGCCTCTGTCAGATCTATGGAGGAGAGGAAATCCCCTTTTCTGATACTGGCCAGGATGGACTTTAGGGTCTGCATCTTGAACCTTCTGTAGGTCAAGAAGTAGTTCAGACCCTTTAAATCCAATATCGCCCTCCATCCCCCTGAGGCTTTGGGAACCACAAACAGGATGGAGTAAAACCCCTTTCCTTCTTGATCCCGAGGTACCGGTTCTATGGCTTTGATTTCTCTTAGATGGGAGATGGCCGTGGCTACCAAGTTTGCCTTGGTTGCGTTGCGAGACACCGGACACTGAATGAAGCGGTCTGGACGAAGAGAATAGAACTCTAGGGTAAGACCGTACTTGACGGTGTCCCTGACCGAAGAGTCCGTGGTGGTCGCCTCTGAACAGCGCCAGGCGACCCCCGATGGGAGAGCCCTCTATGGTGTCACTTGGACCGCCTATACGGACGGCCACCCGAGCCCCTGAAGGGGCGTTTGGACTGGAATTGGCCCCTGGCTCCCATGCTCTGGCGGTCCTGTGAACGATCCTGCCTGGAGGGGAAGGATCGTGAGCCTCTTGACCAATCCCAGGACTGCCCTGCTCGAAAGGGCTGCCTCCATTCCCAGGCCCCACTGGGGCGGAAAGTTTGCCTACGGGAATCCTGCTGGGGCCATCTATCTGACCGTTTGGAGGGGTGAGCCAGGATCTTACGTTTATCCTTGCCCTCGATAATGTGCGGTTCAAGAATTGACCCGAACAACTGTGTACCGCTGTATTTGGAAGTGGACAGACGCCACTTTGACTTCAAGTCCGTTCTCCACTGTTTCAGCCACAGCAACCTACGAGAGGCAACCATGGCAGCAATGGATCGCGCAGAGTACCTGGTCGAATGAAGAGAAGCGTCTGCCACGTACTCTGAAGCAGCCACTAGCTTCCCTAGTGTCTGATGTGTCCGAACCTGATCCGGGGGAACAAATGCCTGTAGTTCGCGAAGCCACACTATCGAAGCCCTGGCGAAGAAAGAGGATGAAGTTGCAGCCCTGATCACCCATGCTGAAGCTTGATGCGCCCGGCGGAGGGAAAGTTCAAACTTCTTGTCCTCCACCTTCAGGGCCTCGACCATATCCCCTGGAATAGCAGAAGTGGAAAATAGAGAAGTCAGGGGAGTATCAACAGAAGGGACTTCCAAAAGGGAAGCAAACGAAGGAGAAACATTAAACAGTTTCTTCTCTGTACTATTAAGAGAGGGTAAAGTAGCCAGGGATGACCACTGCTTCTCCACCGTAGTACGAAAAACCTGTGGACAAGGAATCTGTTTGTCCTCCACAACCTGTTCCGCAAACAAAGGATTGGACTCCTGACTGGTGGAGGCAGAGGGTTTCTCCTCCTGCACCGAAGTGAGATTGACTGTAGTAATGGCCTTCATCAGTAGAGACCTGAAAAGAGAGGGATCAAAGAGCCCTGTGGTTGATGCCTGTTCGGGCGTTGCCTCCTCATCCTCTGACATGGGCGTGTCAGTTATCTCCAGGTCAACAGACTCCTCCTCCCCTAGCTGGGAAGAAGTTTCAGAGACTCCTGACTCAGGGACTATGGCATGACCCGTTTGTGAAGGAGGAATAGAATGAGTTGGTTGAGAAGGTTGTTGTCCCCTGGAAGACATGAACTGCATAAAAGCATCATGCATGAATGACTGAAACTCTGACCACATTTCCCTCTGTTGCAGGGAACCTGTCCCAACCTCCGCTGGAATAAACGTGGCCTCAGGGCCCAAATGAGTAGAAGATGATGAGGAGCGAGGGGGACCAACCTGCTAAGTTTCCCCCTGAGGAGACCAAGCCCTTTGGACATCATGCGAAGAAACAAATGGAGGCTCAAATGGAGAAATGTCCAGTGGAACGGGGGGAACCACTTCAGCTTCACTGGACCTGAGCCTTTGGGCTTTGGAGAATTCCTTTTCCAGTGCCAAATGTCTCCTCGAGGCCTCTCGCTCGGCTGATTTTGAGGGCTCCTTGGTAGAAAGGTGTTTTGTCTTGGCCTTTTTCTTTCCCCCCGCTTCCAAATCAGTAGATCTGCGCTTTGTTTGTGCGGGGGGAATACCAGAGCCCTGTGATGCCTGGGGCGAGGAACTGTCTGCCATTGCAATCTAGATAATCCGGGTAGGAGATATCCAGAAGTGGGGGGAACCCAAACACGCAGACCTGGTTGACAGAGATGGAAAACCGATCCTCGCTCTGCACAACAAACAATGGCAAGGACAGCCAGACAGGACCCTAGACCTGCCTGTCTAGGCCAGTGACAAATGCCACTTCCTATGTGGAACAGGTGGTTAAACAGTTCCCCTTCGCTCAACTCACCCCAGAATAAAGATAGGTGTTAGAACCACCAATAAGTATTATAATCTTCAGGTCTGTCCCGTCTTAATTTTGACGTTATGCACACTAAACAGATTGTAAAATTTCCCCCCAGGTAGAGGCCTGGGAACACAGGCCAAATGAATGAGGCAGGTCTCAATGACCATAAAAGGAATATGAGGTCTGTTAGTGTGTCCTAAGACACTCTCAAAATGGCGGCCGCAGTAAAACACACCCAAAATGGCCGCCGTAGCAAGTCACACTCAAAATGGCCACTGCAGCAAGTCACACTCAAAATGGCCGCCTCATAGAGTCACACAAAAAATGGCCACCGCATCAAGCCACACTCAAAATGGCGACCGCCCCACAATAACCCTCTCAAAATGGCGACCACGCCTGGAGCACGCAGTCAAAATGGCGATCGCGCCTATTCCGGGCCTCCGAAAAGGCAAGGAACGCCAAAGGAGGGAATGGAAAAAATCGACCTCCCTGTTAGGGCAGTAAGTCTAGGGAGCAGCAATTTAAATAAGCACCCTCCCCCAGACACAGAAGGAACTTGCTGTTAGTTGCACAGCCACTGCTGCGATCCAAATCCTGCAGCCCAGAGGAACCTCGCTGCAACGAAGCCAGAAAGAAGCCTCCAATCTGCCTGAGTCCCAAATTACTCCGATCTCCAAGGATCAGCTGGCAGGCTGATCCGCGCTCCGCTGTTCCCTCTGCTCAAAGAGAAACGGCTTGCAGCCTTTTTTGCAGGAGCCTGGAAGGCTCGAAGCCAGAAGGCCCCTTGTAAATTTGGCTATTTAAATAGCCAATTCGATCCCAATTTTGACAAAGAACAAAAGAAAAAAACTAAACTCAAACAAAACTAAAAGAAAGTTAAACGAAAATACTCTAAATAAATTGATTAATTTAGCTTAGCTAAGGAGCCAAAATATCTATAACTTGCTGAGCATGAGACTAAGTCAAAACTGGGAAGACACACCCAGAGGGAGGCGTGGCCAAAGTTCTGACCTAGTCTCTTCTGAGCAGGAAGGCTGAAATTACCCATCCAGCGGATTCTACACCCATCTTGCTGGAGAACTCATGGTCTCCTGCTTTTTAGTTTGGTGCCTTAAGTTTGCAAGTTGCAAGAAGGCTAGTACTCTACAAAAAGTACATTACTGACCATCTTGTGAAAAATCACATGGTAAGTCAGAAGGCTACTGGAAAAATGTTCTATGGACTTAAAAGACTATAATAGAACTTTGGTGTCTGAATGAAAAATTTTGTTTAGTGAAAGAAAAACATTGCTTTCTAGCATAAGAACCTTATCTCATCTGTCAAATATGGTACTGGCAGTAGCATGATTTGTTACTATGTCTGAACCAGGATGGCTTGCCATAACTGATGGAATTGTACCAGCAAATTCCATGAAAAAATACTAGGGTATCTGTCTGTGAAGTTCGATCCTGACTAGCTCAAGACTGATTCAACCCTTCCACCCTTCCGAGATCACTAAAATGAGATCCAGATTATTCAGGGCAATATGCTGACATTTGTAAACTGCTCAGAGAATGCTGTAAAGCACTATGGAGTGGTATATAAGTCTTAAGTCTTATTGCTACTGCTGATTACAAAAACAGTATCCCAAGAAAGAGTAAATAGGTCAAGGTGAAGATCTCAAGAAAGCTGTGGCTGAATGAAGTTAATCATTCTCAAAACAGAGTTGATTTAAGAAATCTACAATAAGGGTATATATGTGGAAGAAGCAAATTTTGCAAGAATAATTTTGCCAATGCCAATGAAGTGGCATCTACAAAATTATACTTAGATATATTTCCTTTTTGTCTTATCTCATGTCTTTGATTTCTTTGGCGTATTATTTATTAGCCTTCCAATTATATACAAGAACATAAAGACTGCAATCCTATGTTCACATATTTGAAAATGATAGCATACTGCAATAACTTCTTAAATGCCCCCCCAAAAGAGGAGAGGAATACAGATAATCCATCTTTACCTGCTGTGCAGATATGGCAAGAAGAATGTGGTGCCCAAGCAATACCATTTACACATGCTCGATGATTATTCAGCCTGGCAACTGGTGTACAAGGAACTCTGACATCTAGAATCACCACCTTAGAGGGAAAAATAATTCTAAACAAATTATTTTAGATTTTAAATTTATTCTTTCATTACTCAGTCTTTTATGTGCTCAGAGCATTCACACTGCAAACCAGATGTGAAGTCAACATATTTATTCCAACTGATGGAAAAGTGCATTTGTTCTATAATGAATATAAACATGTCTCTTGATTATAGATACTTTTTGCAAAGAAGTCTAGATGACAAATCACAATATAAAAAGCTATGACTGCTTATTAGTACAATTCACATATTAGATGATCAGTATAATTTATTTAAATTGAGAAACTAACACAAGTAATTCATTACTTCTAAAAATGGGTTCTGCTTGTAGAAATATTACAGCAACCAAAGACAGGTTAACTAATCTCGCCAAACCACAATAAGGATTTCTAACTGTCCATTTCATTATACTAGGCTAGTATCTTTTAATTAACATATTCATCTACCAGATTATTTTGCTTTATGGAACTATACACCAGTAAGAAAAATCTTCAATAATCCATTTAGCAAAAATTGTAGTCCCATTGCTTTCACCACATAGTTGGAAAGTGAAGTTTACCATACTGACTATATACTCAGAAACAAAGTGTACTAGGTATTCTCACAGAACAGTGTCTCACCTCCATACCATCCATAGCCATTGTTGCAAGGTAATTAGGGTCTTGTTTATTCCAGCAAAGGCGAAGCAAAGGATGGTGCTGAGGATCCTCATAGATAATAGTGCTATGTTCCAAGTGCCTTAAGTCAAACATCCTCACTGAGCCATCAGCACCAACAGAAGCAAACATGTCTCTCCCACCTCCTGCACGGCTGAATGCAATATCATAAACCTGTTCAGATACCAACAGCAAAAGGTAATAAAATATGATGCTTCCCATACTAAGGATTCCTGTCCCACTTTAGTTTTTCATGCAAAGGCAGGACTAAAGAAGGTATGTCCAATAAATTATTTGCTTTAGCCTAAAAAAGGACAATGCTTACCACAATATAGGGCTTTAGGCATAACACTCTCTCCTTCTGAGCAGAATGTTTCTTTTGCAAAATATTTTACTTTGTTGTATTGATTCCCCATTATCAATGAATTACTAAAAGGAAAATAAATGCATTACTAATAGCAACGACACAACCCACCTTGGCTCCTAGATCACTATTTCCAATGTATAGATTGGATTTTAAAAACTTTTAGTAGCTGCACATATTTACAGAAAAAGAAAAAAAAAATACACCATCACCTCTTTGTCATGGGCAATCAACTGAGTCTTGACATGGCCAGACACTAAATTCACTCTTCCCAAGACCTGACCAGTTTCCAAACCCCAGATAGTACAAGTTGTGTCAATGCTAGAAGTACCTGGCATAGTTTGAGAGGAAAGGAAAAAAAACATATATTAGAACTATTTTTTTCTTAAAAGCAATACAAATATGGGTCATTACACAAACTTTCTAATCCTAGACCTCAAGAAAGTGAACCTCTACCTCCTTAATTTACAGAAAGCAACCTCAATGTATCTTTTAACACTTTTTGTAAAATAGTGCTGTAATCCTCAGATCCTCTTTGGCAGTCAAAACATTTAAATCAAACTATCTTTAACTAGGTTTAAAACAAAAAAGAAAGTATATTTTTCTATACTGTGATTAATCAATATTCTATTTAATACTATGGGACTATGACTGCCCATATGATCAAAATATTTGACCTAAACTAATATGTATTAATAAAAGTAAATTTAAATCAACAATAATCTATAACAGAATAAAATTACATATATTCATTTTATGCATCAATGCAATTCCTTGTATAAACTTCAATTTTAAAGCCTTAGTGAGAATTCAAATAAACATTAAAATGGGAGAAAAAGTATAAGACCAAGAAGGTCCTAGCTCTTTAGCTATTAAAGGAACTCATGATGCAATTATAAAAGCAGACTACCAAAATCACAAATCATTTTTCTGCTTAATATTTGATAATTGAAAAGCTGATACTTAATGATTTTGACTGACTAGCTAATAATTGTACCAACAAGGAATTGCCAAAAGAAAAGAGTGATTAGAATAAAATTGTTCAGGTCTCTTTATTGGACAATGTAATTTTAAAAGATACAGATATAGCTCCATGTCAAATTAACCAATCTGTCATAATTAAGTCAAATAAATACAGGTAGTCCTTTACTGTTTGTTCAGGGACCATCTGAAATTAGGACAGCATTGAACAAAGGAACATACAACACTTCCTGAAGTTCTGACTGATGCCGTCTTAAAATCTAAAATACAGTTATGTGACAAAAATTCAGATGCCCACTCTTATGACCATGGCAATGCTACAAATTCCTGGTGCCATGTGTTGGGAGGTCTCAGTTGGCTCAGGAGGCCCACCCATGTGCAGGCCTCCCATCCATCCCCTATTCCTGGAAATCCTGGGCCGTCTCCCTGCCCAATCGCATAAGTCCACTAAATTTCCCTTTCCATGCAGGTGCTGACAATCGCCTCCAGCTGTTAAAAAACACAGTTATTATAAAAAGCTAGCCAATGTGATGTTTCCGAAGGCAGAAATAATCTTAGAACATTAATGACTGGCACTCATCTCACAATGTACTGAGGCTCTTTCTATGTCAGGGAACATCATAAAATGAACACCAGCCTTATGATGTTTCTGAAGGCTAGAAAGAGTCTCAAAAACATCATGAAGGCTGATGCTCATGTGGTGATATTTCCAAAGGTAGAAAGAGTCTCAAACATCACATTAGCTAGATTTCTATAGTATCTGTGCCTTGCATCAGCTGAGGACACTTGTCAGTAGCTGCACAGAAAGGGAAAATAAATGGACTTGCAAGTTTGGCCAGAGAGAATGCCCAAGACTTCTGAGAGGGGTGGGGGTGGGGGGAATATCCATACATTGATGGGCCTAGCTGTTCAAAGTCTCCCAGCCCACAACAAGTTTCCACATGCCAGTGCACACTGCGCTTCCGCCACACTCTGACACAATCATTTAATGACTTGTATGATCACTTAACTACCCTAATGGTGGGAACTAAGATTGGGATCATTCACCAAGTGGGTGCCTCACTTAATAATCATAACATTTTACAATCCAAATTCTGGGCTCAGTTGTAATTTTAAGTTGAAGATTATCTATAGTAAACCTCTCCAGTATTTGCAATAGGTCAAGAACAATCTTTTTATTTCATGAAGTTTTTACTGTTGAACAAAAAAGTCAAAATGTCCATAGGAAGCTCTTCCAAGGCTAGTTTAATTCTCTTGATAAATCTTATGCTGAAACTTTTAGGATCTCCTATGGCAATAATTCCAGAAAATTGTTGGTATCTTTTCTTGGAATTTTGAGAACAGATGAAAATAAGCCCAGTCAGGAAAAAAAACCCCAAAAAACCTTCTCTAATCCCCCTTTCACGTAAATTCATGATATATCTCCGTCCATTTGCAGCTAACTACTCCACCCAATATGTTAAGGCAACCAGTCACCAAAAGATTGTCTACTTCTTATCTAGAAAATAATTCAAAGCCTACCTTTGGCTAGTTTTTTGAAATATTGGTCAACAATTTTCTTAGCTAAATTTATAAATAGAACTCTTAGTTGTTTTAATCATGTTACCATCATCATTCTGCTACATTAGTATTTGGACCTTACCTAACAGATAAGGATCCACTTCATTCCAATCAAAGGAGGTCAGTGGAGCACAAAAATCAGAATTCTTATTGTTGTTCAGCAGACATTCTAGCCTGGTCTCTGTTTCACCCACCTGAACAAAAAATATCAATACATACTTGTCATCACATTGAGTTAATTTACATATTTAGAAGAGTATGGATTCCTTAAAATTTAGGGAAATGGCCATTCTGTATTTAGTCCTCCAAAGTCTCATGCTTTTCCATGACTCTGCATGCATTTCATTGCATCCAGAGAGCAATACCAGAGACAATATATAGTTTTCCCATTGCAATTATTGGATTCTTCATTATATTAAAATACAGAATTCAAGAGGTTTTTAGTTAAGTTGCAGGGAATTCCTTATAGCAACAGAGTCATACTTTTCCTTGAACCCTTAGATTTTGAGGGGGCACAGAAGAAAATCCAACTGCATGAAAAAAAAAATCTTTATTTCATGTAATTTTAGATTTAATTAGAGGTATCAGCAGAAGCAATGAAAGAAGCAAATGACAAGAACATTGTTGTGTCCTGCACATATAAAAGGGGTGGCACTTGCATAATGGTGCAATGCTGCTTTCAATTTGACAAAATGTCAGATCTTCTTGGCTATAATTTAATCTAAATCTGATTTCCTTTTTAAAGTTTCTTATTCATTTTTTAATTAAAATTTATACAGATAGTCCTTGACTTACAATTCATTTAGTGTCCATTCAAAGTTACAACAGTACTAAAAAAAGTGACTAATGAGCATTTTTCACAGTTGCAGCATCCCCATGATTATGTGATCAAAATTCAGATACTTGGCAACTGGTTCATATTTATGACTGTTGCTGTGTCCCAACGTCATGTGACTCCCTTCTGTGATCTTCTGACAAACAAAGTCAATGGGGAAGACAGGTTCACTTAACAATCGGTTACTAACTTAACATCTGCAGTTATTCACTTAACAACTGAGGCAAGAAAGGTTGTAAAATGGGGCAAAGCTCACTTAACAAATGTTTCACTTAACAACAGAAATCTTGGGCTCAATTGTGGTCATAGGTTTAGGACTACCTGTACATCAGCCATTTTGCTATTTGGCAACTCTAGGTGGCTTACAATATAATAAAAAAATAGAAATAGAAACCATTATAAATATAGAAACTGATTAAAATTACAAAAGATTAATTATAGAGTAAAACATCATAAGTTTAGAGCAGAGCAGTGATGGTGCCTTCTCAGTCACTGCACCAACTGTAGAAGATGACCAGGCTGAGCCTGACGGTGGGGTTAAACGTGTCATCAGTTTGGAGTCACTATGCTCTCACAAGAGACTTAAGTCCATCCCCGCATGAATTCAGTTTACTCTTATCTACCGGTAGCACGAATTTGCCTTGACCATTAGTAGATAAGATTCCTGTATATAGGCAGGAATACTTGGTTTCTTGTGCTTGACATCAACCACCTCCAGCCTACAGCTTCTCCATCAGGGCCCCACACCAACCGGCAAATCCAGGTTTTAAAGCTCCTTGTAAAGGCCAGAAGGGCAGAGGTAAATCCAGTGGTGGAATTCAAATATGTGAACAACCGGTTTTCTGTGTGAATGCGGCTTCCAGAAGTCTATTCTGGGCCTGGACAACAAAAAATTAGCTATCGGTTCTGCTGAAGTGGTATGAACCGGCTGAATCCCACCACTGGGTAAATCTCATGTGCTGGGAGAAGATGTTCCAAAGGGCGGGGGCTGTAACAGAAAATGCTTTTCTCCTAGATTTTCACCCTCTGCTGAAATTCCTTGGCTAATGGGCTTTGCACTACTAGGTCCTTTTTGCTAGAGTGAGACAGGCCAACCCCTTTGGGGCAAAACCGACAGTTCCTCAGATGTCCTGAAGCCATGCCATAAAGGACTTTAAAGGTCATTGACCTACAATATATTCAGGTTATTATTAATTGTGATTACAATAAGTTCAATGTTTCTGTTTTTTAGGTGGAATTACCTGATTTATAAAGTACTCTTTGTAAGCAATCTTCTCATAAAATCTCTCAAGAAACTTAAACTTCAATATTTTACAGCACATTTTTGTGGATTTTTTTATCCATCAGATACAAGAAATATAATCTCAAAAATATAGATATTGGATTGTATTATTTTTGCTATCCATTCATGAGATATGGACAAATATCAGATTCCAGGATCTACTTTATTTTTTAAAACAAATCATCAAGATCTACAAACCAGAAGTAAATAAATATTTTCAGTAGCATAACTATGCACAATGCTTTCACACAAAAGCAGAGATGACAGAGTATCAAATGCTATGTGAGATACTCTGATGGGTGTTTAGAGATGCAATTTTATATGTAATGAATATGAGACCCCATTTGTTAAGCTGGGCTCTAGAGATTAATTGGAATTGTTACTGTAATAGATCCCTGTTACTGCAACCTATCTACCTAAGTTCCTTGACTTCATGGCCTGATGGTCCCAAACTTCCTCAGGCTTATGGTCTTAGGGAACTTCAAACTGCTTTCTCTGAAGGTAATGTCTGAGATGATTTGGAAGTTCATGGCCACACTAGGATAGTTTTGGATCTGATGCAATTTGTCAAGGGCTTAACACATAGTGGTGATCATACACAAAATCTAATTTTCTTGTCAAAGCAGTAGCTTGACAAATTACTCCCTTGGAGTTGGAGAAGATTACCACTATTTTCCTGTCAATGGTCAAATCACTTTTTGATTGCCTTGATGTTACTCTCTGCTGCAGAAAGGCTGAGCCTATTTGAATATCACCCAGGCATTGATGGACTTTATTTGGTTTCACAGGAAGCTTGGAGAGTGTTCCTGCAGGTCTGGTGCATAGTTTGACTGTGGCTTCAGTCACCGCCTAGAATAAGAAGGTGGTTGTGAACTCGGATCAGATCATGCTTATGTGGCTTTTCTCCTGCTGTGAATCCCAGGGCTCCTTTTGGTTCATAGAGGAGCAGAAGGAAGTAAAAATATAAGAGATCCTGAAAGCAGTGCTTAAGGACAATGAGGAACAAACTCAATGAAGCACGAACTACAGCTATTATTAAGACCTATGTTATGGAGGTAAAAGTGGTAAAATATTCTGTGGATAGCTGTCCTGTTTAGAAAGACTTGGTCCTTCCTGGAGAACTGGAGATTCTCTTTCAGAGCCGCTGTAAGGAGTATTCTAGGCAACTTCAGAAAAAGGTATTTGGATTTGTTCCAGGCTAGACTCTGGCACTAAGGCAGATCCCATGAAAATAACTGAGACTTAGTGTGGCTCGGTTATTTGGGGTAGGTTTGACCCTGTTAGCTCTTATGAAATGGAGAGGAGTTTTGGAATTGCAAGCTTGCCACCTATATATTAGATCCATGTACCTGCTGCATTGCTAAGATTTTTTGGGAAATCATGTGCAACTGGTCCTAGTGGTGGTGAATCTATCACTGAGGGAGATCAACGTCCTGCCAATGTTGAAAGAGGTGTTGGTTACCACCTCAAGAAGCCTTCATTGGATGACTTCTTCCTGTGTCTGAATTGCACTTTTTGGGAAAAATGTGGAGAAGGTGATCACACTATATCTTCAGAGTATCCTGAAAGAAGAACATCATTTGGACTCCTTTCAGTTGGGTACAAGACTGAAACAGCACTGATTGTGTCTGTGGATTATCTTTGGCAGGAGCAGGAAAGATTAGTATGCCCATTCTGGCTCTTTGATCTGTCAACAACCTTCAATATCTGGATGTGTTCCCAGGCATGGGGATCAGGAGGCTGGCTGGAGACCATATAGTATTATCAGTTTATTAGATCTGTTTTCCCCTAAGGGGTCCTTATAGGTTTTATATTTTAGTTAGTTTTGACTATTATTTTGTAATAAATAATAAACTAACAATAACCCTGTTGTTAACCAGTCAGAGTTATTTGACAACATATCTCACGTTAACAATTTTTAAGGGTAGCCAACAATGTATCACATAATACATACAATACAGCAAAAAAATATTAAGCAGATTAAAATACATATAATGCTCAGTTGCATAAATAGAATAGTGTATATAATGTTATAAAATGATAACAGTAATTCATATAGAGCAATCTCAAAGGAATCCATTTCTCCAGTATAAATTAAATTAATAATGGATTCAAATATTTATTTGTGAACCATTTGAAATAAAAATAAAAAATAAAAAAACCAACAAGACAAAACTAGACAAGAACATTAAAAAAGTGAATTAAGAGGACAAAAAAAACAACACATCTTATCCTCCCTAATTGAACACTAACAAATATATTGCAACAATAGCAGCTTCCCCCTTACAAAACAGGTCCAAAATTTATAAACTTCTACTTCTATTTGCAACCTAATTTGATTTGTCATACATTGTATATATTAAGAAAAAAATAGTCAATAGGTTAATCAACAGCAAAGTTAAAGTTCAAGGCCCTCTGTTAACAATCTTGTTATTGTAATTTACTTGTAGAAAGTCATTAACTCTGATCCATCCAGAATCAAATACCCTCGTTTGGCTCTTAATAATAAAACCTTTCCTTAGGATTTTATTTGGGAATGTTCCCAATGATTGCATCTTATTTCTGAAATTCATAGATCTCTACTGTAAATATCTCTATAGTATCCATTGTTGAAAAAATCTTGGAACATAGAAAAACAGAGTTGGAAGGGATCTTGGAGGTTATCTAGTCCAACCTGCTGCTTGAGAAAGAGACCCTATATCATTTCAGACAAGTGGCTGTCCAGTCTCTTCTTGAAAACCTCCAGTGATGGGGCACCCACAAGTTCTGAAGACAAGCCACTCCACTGGTTGATTGTCCTTAGAATCTCTTGTATTCATATTTCTTTCAATCTTTTCTAGCAAATCTATAGTTTTCAAATCAAGTACTTTCTTCTTCATATCTGGCAGCAATAGATCAGATTCCAATTCATCAAGTTAAAAATCAAGTTCAACTGTTATTTCCTGCTTTTGGATATTGTCCTGTGTTTAAATGCAAAGCCATTGTTGACCCATCAGATATTTTATTTATATTTTCAAAAAAAAAACAACAACTCTAGACTGGAGAGCATTCTTTTTTCAAATGCTTTCCAGAAAACTTTCTCCTTTTAGAGACAAATGCACTGTTCTTCCCAAAGACAGGAGAAGCAGATAAATCATAACCCAACATCCATAGAGAAAAGTTGAGATATTTTTTTTCTCCCTAAATAAAAGTGATTGAAAAGGGGGAATTTTCCCATCAAAAGTTTAAATAGCAAAGATCAGAGCTTTTTTTTAAGAGCTAGAAAGAACAACATTTGTAATATAGTCCTGTATAGGTTTAAATCCAATCAGATGACTTTCATTGCCAGAAAATGTATTTTCATCATGAAATTCCTTATAGCAAATGGCTGTAAAATAGATCAGCAGTGAACTAATACTAAATCAGAAGATAGAAAAACTTTAAAGGGTGCAATTAAAACCCAGGTGTACTTTAAAAAAAAGAACAGCTGAGGGGAAAAAATGGTAAAAGACCTGACCTAACGATTGCTCGATTGCTCCTTACCAAGAATTGTGGTCTTAAAGATCCCCTCTTCTCTGTAGGTGTACAATCGTCCGAAGGTCATCTTGGGTCTTTCCTAGTCTCTCTTTCAAAAACAGGGAGAAAAGCTGCCAAATAACTAACTTTGGTGGCAAAATCAGCTGTCTGTCAGCGGGAGAAAAAGAATCACCCGCTGCTCAGTATGCCATCTTGGGGGAAGTCCCTAAAATATGTTTACTGAATAAATCACAAGTGCTTGAGTTTAATCACCCCCACTAAACCATAAATCATGGTTTAAAAACCACAATGAATTCTTGTAACAAAAATGGCAAAACCAAACAAGACTTCATCATGCTTTAACATGGTGTGTGAATCCAAATTCTATTTCCATCTTTACAAATTCAATGATTGCTTGGGATAAATAAATACTTAAATTAAGTCAAAAATTATTTTAGCATTTGAATGATACCAAAGGTCATCTAAGAATCTCTGTCTAACCTAAACAGAGATGTTTATTGTAGAATTACAGAAGGAAGACTGGTATGTAAAAGAATGCCAATGTAGCTGCTAAAAATGTAGTAAGCAATATATAGGAATACTGATTGTAGGACTATAATACAGAACACAGTTATACTATTGCCATATAAAACATTGTTTTCACTTTGTGTAAATGTGAAACAGCAGTGAATCTGAACTTTAGCTAGGAAAGTTCAATTTCTGATAAGTAAATACAATTTATTTCAATTACAATTATTATTAATTGATTTTATATGCATCAAAATTGAACTTCAACATACTTCTCTTATCCCTGTCAAATACCCGGGCAGCTGATGCAACCGATAATAATTCTTTCAACTAAAATTCTTACAGAATCTTCCTGAACACAATTTATTCACATGAAAGGTTACAATTGTTTTATTTATTCACTTTATGCTACCCATTGTCAAATACTCCGGGTGATTAACAAAATCAGCATAAAATAAAAAGCAATAAAAAATAAGCAAATCTGTCTATATCATAAGCAAATTTGATAATACCAAAATAATAGACCAAAAATAAGTAAAGTCATGGGCATGCCAGATTCCAACTTTGACTCACAATGTGCCCTCCCTCTGTGTTAGATGTAAAAACCAGATCTTGAATGCCTTTCTGAAATCCAGCAAGGAAGGTACAGGGAAAGAATGAAAAAATATGCATTAGCCTGTTTCAGATGACAATCTTGCATAGACAGATCTTGGAGGAGATCTGATTGCATGAATAGATGAATATGGGAAAAGATGGTTCCTCAGATAATCTTATCAGAAGCCATGGAGGACCTTAAAGATCCTTAAATCTCTTCTGGGGACCAAGTGGCAAACAAACAACTGCTGAAGAAATGGAGTCACCCAAGTATATTGAGATATATCCAACACTGCCCAGGCACCCATATATTGTATCCGACATAGCTTCCAGATGCTTTCCAAGAGCAGTCCTATATACAGCATTATGATAATCCAAGCAAACAGTGACTAAGATATGAGAGAACTGTGAGGAGAGCCTTTTGATTCACAAATGTATCATTTATAAATGTAATTGTGCAAAAGCTATCCTTTCCATAGTGCTATCTGATTAAGTAGAAGCTGTGAATCCAAGATCCTTAAATGCAAACTGTTTCTGACCAGGGTAATCAACTCCATTCAGAGTCAGACAGTCATTTCTCTGGAATTATTTGATCCACAAAAATCTAAGCCACTCTGCCTCTGTTCCTCCTTATTCAGAGTTTGACAGCCGCCATGTACTACTAGATCACTATTTCTATTGCGTCATCTGTTCAGTCCATAACCAAGATGTGCAGCTGCACATCATTAGCATACCTATGATACCAGATTCTGTAACAACAGATGAGCTCCCACAATTGATTTCAGAGATGTCAAAAAGAAGCAAAGAGAGTAGAAAGACATGAGGCACTCCACAAGCTCTATTTTGTCCACAACAAATTAGTTGAGCAGGAGGTAAATTATAATCTTTTACAGAGGTAATGGAACATTCCTTCAATCCAAGAAGCATTAATGCTTGAAATTTAGTATTTGCCACTTTACAAGAGGCATGAGGGTCCGAGGTCCAAATGAAAAGTGCAGAGCTGACATTATATATTCATTTCCTTGGGACTCACAGGTCGAAATCAATGCAAGAACAATTCATAGGACAAAGTTGCAATCACCTCTCTTACCACCATCCAATTAGGATCTAATTCTATTAAAATCTGAGTAGTTACATTTGTCATATTGGTCCTTTAGATGTTCTAGATGACCATCTTGCCTTAAAAGGAAACAAGTCAATTTAAAAAGAGTTGCTAGGGGCATTCAGCAGATGCAATAAGAATGGTCAAGTGTTGGTTTGACATGAGCTCTAATTAAAGTCCATCTAGATTCAAAATGGGGCTTCCAGCGATGCTCTAGGCATCTCTACTGCTGCTTCTTATCATTGAGCTACTTATAAACCAAGGAATGGATTTGGGGAGACAGCCGCAGTGCAACCTAGTCAAGCACCCTGGTTATCTCTTTATTCCACTGGGCAACAGGATCTCAACTGAGCTGCTCACCAGCTCACTCAAGGGCACTCTAAAAATGTACTGGATACATTTGGTGCCCAGAGTAGGCCAATCTAACAAGTCCTTCTCCATTAGGGGTGGGTTAGTTGCAACATGAAACTCTATAGCAGTGATGGCGAACCTTTTAGAGATCGAGTGCCCAAACTGCAACCCAAAACCCACTTATGTATCGTTGGGTGCCGGGTAGGCGTGGCCCATTGGGTGGGTGTGGCTGCGGTGGTAACGGCAGACAGGGTGGGACTAAAAAGTTCAATCAATCAATTCCAACTTTGCGAGATCTTTTTTTCCCCCGCAAGAAGTTGAAATTGATTGATTGAACCGGCGGCGGAGGCCTAAAGCGAAAAAGTTTTATAAAACCCAGCTGAAGGCCTAGGACTGGGGCGAGGGCGCGTGTGCCCACAGAGAGGGCTCTG
This sequence comes from Protobothrops mucrosquamatus, assembly GCF_001527695.2. Classification (NCBI taxonomy): domain Eukaryota; kingdom Metazoa; phylum Chordata; class Lepidosauria; order Squamata; family Viperidae; genus Protobothrops; species Protobothrops mucrosquamatus. The sequence goes on from NW_015386333.1 coordinate 2,993,916, forward strand.
CGTGCCACCTGTGGCACGCGTGCCATAGGTTCGCCACCACAGCTCTATAGCTATCATGATGATCTATCCACAACAAGGAGCTAAGTTTGATCCCTCCTCCATTTAAGATCATGTTCTGTCTGCCCCAAGATAAAAACCAGATGTATTATATGATCCTTTATGGGTGTTGAGTCTTTAATACATTGGGCCAGGTGCACTGTCATGGCAACCAAGAACTCCTGAGCTGCTCTAGACCCTTCAGCCAGGACAGGCAGATTGAAGCTCCCCAATACCAGTTTGGTAGCCATAGTAGGAATCCTGCTTTGCAACAGGGGGAGTGATATACCAGCAGTAAGCCCAAAGACCCCTTCAAGTATAATCACACTAACAAATTCTCACATGTTTATCTAGAGTAGTATCCCTTGACGCTAGCAGAATTTCATGGATGCCAATAGCTACCACCCACCACCATCCTGGGACAAACTGGAAACCTGGAGGTGAGTGAGTAGACCTTTGAGAGATGAACTTCCCCTTTCCCATGCCATTCAGATTTTGGTAATGCAAGCCAGGTCTGCCCTTCCTTGCATAATTTTGGATGAGGATGGTTATGTTACAAATCTGGCATACAATAACAGTTGAATCCTCACTGTTCCAAGCATTTCTGCGCTGAACTATTTCAAGATAGATAGATAGATAGACTAAGACAGACAGACAGACAAACAACCTTTATCGTCATTTTTTTACTGTGGGCACAATGGCACACATTAAAAATGAAATTTAGTTGCTTGCTCTCAAAGTGTATGCATACATAACACACATTTAAACATACTGTATACAACACATGTATAGACCTACACCCTTACATATGTAACATATGAATATTAATCTTGAATACATAATGGAAGGAGGAAGCTTTAGAGTTCACAAGGTTAATACTGTATGGAACAAAACTGTGACTGAATCTGGATGTTCTGCTTCAGATACCACGGAACCTCCTCCCAGAAGGTAACAAGGAAAACAGGTCGTGAAGAGGATGTGTAGCGTCCCAATCGTACGGACCCTGCTCAAGCAACGCTTATGTGCTATGTCCTGGATGGAAAGGAGGGAACTGCCGGTAATCTTTTTTGCCATCCTCACCATTCTCTGCACTGCCTTCCTGTCTGAAGCAGTGATGCTTGTAAAACAGACTGTGATGCTGTATGACAGGATGCTCTCAATCGTCCCTCTGTAGAAAGTGCTAAGGACAGGGGAAGGAAGATGTGCTTTTCTCATGCAACATAGAAAATGCAGGCACTGCTGTGCCCGCTTCAGCAGTGTCTCGCTGTTGAGCGACCAAGCCAGCCTACTTGTTAACTGCACACTCAGGAATTTGATCCTGGTAACCATTTCCACAGGTGAATCATTAATGCACAGAGAAGTGTGGCTGTGCCTGCCTTTTCTGAAATCAACAATGATCTCTTTTGTTTTTCCTGTATTTAAAACTAGGCTGTTTTCCTTACACCAGTTCACCAAACGCTCAACCTCCTTGCCGTAAGCACCCTCATTGTCATCATGAATAAGGCCCACTATTGTTGCATCATCTGCAAACTTCACAATATGGTTGGTGGCAAACCTAGCACAACAGTCATGGGTCAACAGGGTGAACAGCAGCGGAGTTAGGATGCAGCCCTGAGAACCTGTGCTCAAGAAAATGGTGTTAGAAATATTTGTTCAGCTTGCACATATTGGGGCCTGGTAGTAAGAAAATCAAGATTCTAGTTGCACAAAGAAGTGTTTAAGCCTAAAAAAATAAGAATCCATATATCATTACATTAGGGAAGGCAGACTTTCAGATTATTTGTAATATATTTCTGATGAAGTGCTAAAGAATTCATTCTTTTTACTGATAACTGAAGAGCTTACAGGTGAAATGACGATTTCTTGAATTGTCATATGTCTGTTGAACACAGTGCCATATTTGTGATACTGTTGTGGCCTTACTAATATCCTGGTACATTATGAAAATATTCTGAGAAATCTATGAAAAAGGGCAAGTTACATGCTTCAAAAGCCATACTTTTTATACTTGGATAGGTTGAGTATAATGCTTCTTTGTAGTTCATAAGAGCAGGTCTGCTACTGTTTTTTTCTTAATTAAAGCAGAGAAGAATTATTTTCTAAATGGTCTACTTACTCTCCACACACGCAGATAGTCACCACTGGTTGCCAAAAGGTCTGGATAAACTCCTTTGGTATCTGGTATCCACATGAGCTTGGTAGTAGGATAGGGGTGATCAAAAGTATTTCTGCAAATGAATTCAGAGCTTTCTTCATCCAACCCAACAAGCTGAACCTATGAGAAAAAAGAAAATATATATGTGTGTGTGTGTGTGTGTGTGTGTGTGTGTGTGTCTATCTCTGTGTGTGTTATGTGCATGGACGGGCATACAAACACATTCATTCATATTCCAGTTCATCTTTCACGTACATGTTCTGAAGTTCCAAATCAGAACAAAGACCAACATAGCTAAGGAAAAATGGTTACAAGTGAAACTGATCAAGTAAAACTAAATAAATTCCAATATCCAGATGGTATCTATCTAAGACCTCTTGAAGTAGTTAAATATAAAATTGCCAATCTTTCACAAAAATAATACAATTCTTTTAAACAAAGGATTGGAAAATGTGATTCCAATTTTTCTAAGATTAAGAGGCAATAAAGGAAGTTAGGGTCTGTTTCTGGGAGGAAAATTGAAATAATTGTTAGAGAAAATAATACATAGGACTAATCTGGCTGAAAAGAAACCAAAGAGAAGTCTTGTCTCACTAATCTTCCAGCTTCTTTGAAAATGTCAAGAAGAGTAACCCAAAAGATATTCTACACCTGGACTTTCAGAAAATCTTTAACAATCACCAAAGGCTTCTGAGCAAACTCAGCTGCCTTGGGACAACAAATGTTCTTATGCAGGGGTCTTCAAACTTGGCCCTTTTATGACTTGTGGACTTCAACTCCCAGAATTCCTCAGCCAGGCACGTTTGAAGACCTCTGTTCTTATGGACAGGCAAGTTTTTTTTTAATTAAAAAAACTGAGAACAAGAATAAATGAACAAGATTATACTTGTAAGACATGAAAAAGAAATTTCTCAGGGACTAGTGTAAGGACTGGTACTTTTTATTTGTATAAAAACTATCTGGAATTAGGGCTGATCATTGAAGTTGCCATGCTGAATACATAAATGATTACATACCTAACTATTTAGATCTGCCTTTAAATCAAAAAGTAATTGTGATGTGCTACAAAAACAACCTTCCAATCTGGATGAATAGGCTTCAGAATGATGAATGCAGTTCACTACAAATAAATGTAGGGTGCATGTTGGCACATAAATTTCAAATGAATTCCAAAAATGCATGTCACTGATTAGAAAAAGTATCTTGGAGTCAAGGCGGATGGCTCAATGACTATATCAACCAAGTTTGCAGCTGCTATAAAAATGTTAAATTCCAACCTGGAGTTATTAGGAGAACTAAAAATAGAATTGTCAGTATAATATTCCCTTTATATAAATCTATGGTAAAACCACACATTAGCTACTGTTTTGGACACATTTTAAAAATGATATTACAGAATTAGAAAAGGTGCAAAAAAGGGCTACTACAAATATTAGAGTGGAATACCTCCTATATGAGGAAGGATTACAGTAACTGGGGCTCTACTTTGGAACAAAGAAGGTCAAGGGGAGACACAACAGAAACTAATACTAATGACTGTTTACTATTTTCTGAAACAGAATGCATGAATTAAATAACCTTGTAAATTTAAGTTATAAATAAATGCTCCTTGTAGAAAAACAGCAAGGAAAATAGTTATAGACCTCCAGTTCAGGCATGACTTTCCCAAATGAGTCCATTTGGTCACTATTTGAATAAATTCAGCAGGGCTCTTAAGACTTAACTAAAATACTGAAGGAACATGCAATAGGCATATCTCAAGCAAACTTTACATCGTGGACTTATCAAGTGTAAATGCAATAACACCTTCTAAAGCTGTTAAGATTGAAAATGAATACATTCCTTTCTCACTTCCTAGAGCAGCAGAAAGTGCGCAGATGAAGTTTTTCCTCCTTTCTTCATCACACAACAACAACAAAATGTCCTAATGGCCCCTGCCTATCGCGCAGCAGTCTGACCACCAACGGGAAGGGGCAGAGATGCTCCGAGAGCAAACCTAACCAAACTTCCCGAAGCAGCCCTGCCTCTCGCGCACTCTGATCCTCCTCCCACCCTTTTTGACGCTCGCTGCCTTTAACTGGGCCGCTGGCGGCGGAGGGGACCGATTGGGATGCGCTGAACGAAGCCCAAAGCTGCAGTGCGGAACCTGACACTAAGCCGGTCTCAACAATGACTTGTTCTCGCCCACTGACCTGCCAGGTGGCTCACCTTATTATTGTACTCTTCTACGAAGCTGCCTAGGGCAAGTCGAAATCGCTTGTCAGGCCTGACGCTCCAGTTCATGGCGTAGACGGTCCATGGCGCCTCGTACTTGTAGATCTCCTTGCGCTTCCCGTGCAACGACATGGCGGGCGGGAAGGCTTACTCCGTCAGCCGCTCACGACCTCCTTTCGAGGTATCGCTCCCGACAGTCTTTCTTCACCTCACAACGACGATGGCTAACCCTACTCCTCCATTCACCCTATTCAAACTCTGATTTCTCATTGGTTCTTGACCATGCCATTCCTCAACTCCAAGGTCTCTCATTGGTTTTCCGAAACGTCCACCTCGCTCAATCTCCGAAAAAGATTTACATATTGGCCATCATGGAATTAACCATTAGTGGAGAAAGTTGTCGTTCTTGGGTAAAGCCCGCCTCTTTCATTGCATTTGAACGTATCAAGTATGATTTAGTTAGTCGCTCTCATTAAAAAAAAAGAAGAAAGAAAGAAAGACATAGAGATAGAAATATAGAACTGGTTTCTCTGTGCGTTATTTTGGTTTGTTCAGAGCATTTGACACGATTTAGGAAGTTTCATCGAAAGTCGGAAAGGTGGGACGTATTTAGAAAAATGTAGTAACGATAGTAATTAAATGCTGTTTCTAATACAAGTGTAATTTCTTGTGCTTAATGCTGTTATCCTTTACTTTAATATGGGTATGTAGAATCCTTTTTTGTTACGGTAGTACCCCATGATTTTCCAACTTTTTGGCTTGTTTGGGCTGCTTTGAGCGAAGAGGAATTGTCTTGGGCTGCATATAAAATATATAATATTGTTAATGTCTATATGTATATACATAACATATACATAAAAACACAACAACATAGGCTTCTTTTATCTTTCATCTTTGTTATCTTGTGGAGCTGCATTACTAGGTATCCAGGGGCTGCATGCGGGCTGCGGGTTGGACACAACTGTTATAAAAAATAAATAATGATGAGGTAATTATAAATATATTCAAACAGTTGTCCTGACTATAATGTATATTTCAAGAAGGCACAATGTAGTAATCACTATTAGTCCTGGTGGCCCCTGTTAGGATCGTGTTGGTCCAGGTTTTGATCCCAGGCTTGATACCCATCACTGGCTAATTTCTTAGCCAAGATGGACTGCAAGACTCTGCATACACTGGCTACTTACTATTTTATGTGTCCATCACTTAATCTTATAATCAGATTGGATTTCTAAAGCACATACACTCAAAGAAAATGGGGCGGTAGTTCACATACAGATAGCCCAAAATTTCTGTTGCTAAGACAGTTAAGTGAGTTTTACCCCATTTTCTTGCCAGAGTTGTTAAGTGAATCACTGCAATTTTTAATTTTTAAGTAATAACACAGTTGTTAAATGAATCTGCTTTCCCCATTGACTTTGCTTGTCAAAAGTTCCAAAAGGTGATCAGATCATCTTGGGTCACCACAATTGTTTGAATTTTGATCACATGATCATAGGGATGCTGCAATGGTCACAAATGTGAAACATGGTCATAAATCACTTTTTTCAGTGCTGTTGTAACTTTGAATAGTCACTAAATGAATGGCTTTAAGCTGAGGACAATCTATGCAAACCCAACATGGTTGCTCCCTTTTAGAATAAATACTGTTAGACAAAGCACAGAAAATTTATTTTTTATTTTATTTTAATTAGATTTTTTTTAAATCCTGCCTTTATTACTTTACAAGTAACTCAAGATGACAAACATACATAATACACCTTCCTCCTCCTATTTTCTCCATGACAACCCTCTAGGTGGGTTGAGATGAGAGTGAGTGACTTGCCCAAAGTCCCTTTTCAAAATACTTTAATGCCTCTATCAAAACACTACATAAATGTTTCTTTAGTTTTGTCCATGAATATATTAAAAAGCATCACACCATCCTTGTCTTACTCCCCAATCAGGTTTGAGCCATCTGCTAATCATGTCATTTCTTCTCATGCATGCTCTGCTTCTGTCACATACTACTTTTTGTATATTCAGAAACCAACCTCCTATTGTGAAGAGCAAAAATTTGCAAATTTTTTTGATGCAAATTTTTTCTCATAATTTTTTTGGGTATACTTTAGAACAGGATTCTGCCAAACAAATTAATCCCTCTGCATAATTCATTCCTTTTTTTCTTTTTTGGGGGGGATATTAGTTGTGTGCTTCCAATTATCAAGGCTGAAATAGTTTTCACACCCTTATTAACATTTCTCTAATTACCCCAGATATATCTTAAGGCTTACTATTTTTCAACATTTGAATAGCATGTAATTACTTCCTTTTTGTCATTTTTTGATCTTGGAAACAAACATTTGTAGCATGTGTTTCAGTTTCCTTTTTTGACATGTCATTATTCCTACAGAATCTCACATTATTCCTTCAAGCATTGATCTCCACACACGTGGGTTTTGATTCATTACTTTTCCATGTCATATACCAATACCTATAATTATGAATGATCCTTCATTCATAATTAAATCTACATCTTTGCTTCCTTGCATGTATTTGTCAAGTCAATTCTACATGATCAGATCACCTTTATTCAAATCTACTAATACCTAAGAGTGTACCTTATTCCCATCACTCAATGCATCTCCGTGGACTGGAGCTCTGTCAATTTTCGTACCAATCTTTAAGAAAGGAAAGAGAAACGATCCTGCTAACTACAAACCAATTACCTTGATTAATGTCATCAGCAACCTTTATGCTAATCACCTCCACAATAAACTTAAGGATTGGCTGGATCAGGGAAATCTGATAGCAGAAGAGCAGATTGGCTTTGTAAAAAGTAAATGTACCATTATTCAATGTTTGGTCTACAGCACTTAATTAAAAATTATTCAACCAATAATGCAGTATCATTGTATACTCCCTTCATTGATCTTAAGGCAATTTTTGATTCTGCATCCAGGACCAAATTATGGGGAAAGCTGAAAGTTGCATCAATTAGTTGTTGGTTTCTTCATTTAATTTGTATCCTACAAATCAATATCATTTTCAAGGTCAGGTGAAATATGCAAGGGTTCCTCTTGAAACCAGTTACAACTCAAAAATGGATAAACTGGGATGTTTAGTACTTTCCAGAACATTAATAGGCCTCAAAAGAGCTCTAAGAGCTTTGGTTCAATATTGTAACATGATAATCTGGAAATAAAAACCAATATTACAGCTTTTGCCAAAAGGCTGAAGCTCCATTTACAGAGCATTAATGGCCATAAAATAGAACAAGTGACTAGCTTTAAGTATTTGGGAGTAGTTATGCTTATCACTGGCTATCTCAAAAGAAACCAGCATGGCTGCATAAAGAACTCTCTGATAAATTGAAAGATAAAAAGGACAAGTATAAAAAGTGGAAAGAGGAGCACATAACTAAGGCAGAATGTCAGAAAATAGCCCGTGCCTGCAAGGATGAAGTGAAGAAAGCTAAGACTCAAAATGAACTAAGGCTTGCGACCAAAGTTTTACATTTCAACATGTAAAAAACAAGAAAAAAGTTAAGGAAATGATTTGTCCATTAGTGGGGAAAAGTGGCAAGAAGGTGACAAGCAACAGGAAGAAAGCAGAACTATTTAACTCGTTTTTTGCATCTTTACACAAAGGGAAAAAACAGTCCAACCTATCAAAAACAGATTAGAAACACAAGATAGACAAGAAAATGGTAAGTGAGCACCTGTCCAGCCTAGACGAGTCCAAATACCAGGACCAGATGGATTACACCCCAAGATTCTCAAGGAACTGGCAGATGTGATCTCAGAACCACTGAACTATATTTTTCAAAGATCCTGGAGCACTGGGGAACAACCAGAGGACTGGAAAAGAGCTGATATAGTTTCCATCTTCAAAAAAGGAAAAAAATAGATCCTATCAGCCTAACCTCAATACCTGGGAAAATTCTGGAAAAGATAATCAAACAACGAATCAGCGAACACCTAGAGGCAAACAAAGTCATTACTAAAAGCCAACATGGGTTTGTCAAAAATAGATCAAGCCAGACAAATCTTATTGCATTCTTTGACCAAGTGACAAAATTAGTGGACCAGAGGAATTCTGTGGATATAATTTACTTGGATTTTAGTAAGGCATTTGATAAAGTAGATCACAACCTACTACTTGATAAGACAGAAAAATGTGGGTTAGACAGCATCACCACCAGATGGATTCGTAGTTGGCTTACCGCCATACTCAGCATGTAGTCCTCAATGGAACTGCATCTACATGGAGGGAAATGTGTAGTGGAGTGCCCCAGGGCTCTGTTCTGGGCCCAATGCTCTTCAACATCTTCATCAACGATTTGGATGAGGGGATAGATGAGGAACTCATCAAGTTTGCAGATGACACCAAGCTGGCAGGAATAGCCAACACTCCAGAAGATAGGCTTAAAATACAGGAGGATCTGGAGAGACATGAACACTGGGCGCTATCTAACAAAATGAAATTCAATGGTGAAAAAAGTAAGGTTCTACATTTAGGCAAGAAAAACCAAATGTACAGGTATAGTATAGGGGGTACCTTGCTCAATAGTAGTAACTGTGAGAGGGACCTCAGAGTCCTAGTGGACAATCACTTAAATATGAGCCAGGAGTGTGCTGCAGCTGCCAAAAAAGACAACACAGTGCTAGGCTGCATTAACAGAGGGATAGAATCAAGATCACGGGAAGTATTAATACCACTTTACAATGCCTTGGTAAGGCCACACTTGGAATACTGCTGTCAACGCTGCAAATACTGTATATTCTTGCTTTGATCACCACGATGTAAAAAAAGGTGTTGAGACTCTAGAAAGAGTACAGAGAAGAGCAACAAAGATGATTAGGGGACTGGAGGCTAAAACATATAAGGAACAGTTGCTGGAATTGGGTATGTCTTAATTTAATGAAGAGAAGGACGAGGGGGGACATGATAGCAGTGTTCCAATATCTCAGGGGCTGCCACAAAGAAGAGGGAATCAAGCTATTCTCCAAAGTGCCTGAAGGCAGGACAAGAAGCAATGGACGGAAACTAATCAAGGAGAGAAGCAATCTAGAACTAAGGAGAAACTTCCTGACAGTTAGAACAATTAACCAGTGGAACAACCTGCCTCCAGAAGCGGTAAATGCTCCAACACTGGAAGTTTTTAAGAAGAGACTGGACAGCAATTTGTCTGAAATGGTATAGGGTTTCCTGCCTTATATTATTATTATTATTATTATTATTATTATTATTATTATTATTATTATTATTATTATTATTATTATTAGGAAGCCCACTGTGAACACACTGCTGCTACTGGATAAAGATCTGTCAATGCCATCCTTAATTTTTTTTTAGTCCAAGGGAGGATATTATGTTCCAACTGCACTAAAACTCTTTCAGACTGAACCTTTAGTCCAGTTCCTTTATGGGACTCTGGTCGGGCCACCAGCTTTGTGTTTTATTCCTCTGCAAAGGGTACAATCTAAATTTAGCAGAGCAGTTCTTCACATACTGCATTTTGTCTCAAATATATATCTGTGATTGGAGACAGGTATGATAAAGGTTGTGTTCAGAGTGTATATAGCTTTTTAAAAACATATATATATTAATTTTTTTAACATAATCATCTTGATATTTGGTAAACGGTGTGTTGTCTGGGTTTATATTTACAAACAATCAGTAACAATTAGTTTCTATAATTCCGTAATCCACATAGTAGCTTTCCTTGATTTTCTCTTCTTCCAATAATATTCTCATTTACCAACCTTAAATTAATACATTTCTTAGTATTTAGATAACAATTGAGAATAAACATTTTTCTAGTATTTCTACAAGTAACAACCACATCAATGTGAAGCTTTTTTCTAATTAATTATCTTAATCACCTTATCATAGATTCTGTTTTTAAAGTTCTTATTTAAATTTTTTCCCCCATAATGTTCAAAAACATTTTTACCTGTTAAGATTTTCTTAGAGTTAAGTCTTTTTCCTCATACAAGCCATCCCAAGAATTTTATATTTCTCATATCTTAAAACAAAAACAAAAAAAGAGAAAAAAAGAAAAAGAAGGAAATAACATACTACTTGGAAAACATGTCCCTCTTAAGCTAAGATGCATTTATGTCCAAAAAGTTTCTATTCTTTTTAACCATATTCAAACAAATATTTAATCTTTAAGTATTCCATCTAATAAATCCACAGCTAATCTTTTAGAACTATTCAAAACATTCTTATTAATTAAAATTTTCTCAAAATCCATTACATTTGAAAATCTAAAACATTTCCCTCATATAAATCATCCCAACATTTTTATATTTCTCATATCATAAAAAAGTACTATGTTACTTAAGGAGATTATCCCTCTTAAACTAAAATTCATTTATATCCAAAATTTTATTTCTTTAACCATATTCAAACAAGTGCTTAATCTTTAAATATTCCATCTGATAAATCCGTCATCTAATTTCTTAATTCTAACTTTAGCCTTTTTTTTGCCAAACATCTTTCCTAATCAAAATGATCTTCCCATAGTTTTGTAAATATTGTTGTAAATACAAGAGATGAGTCAAGTAAGGTGTTTTTATGGGAATGTTTCATTCCTTCCTACTCCTTGAAAATCTTTTTCTTTCTTTCTATCTTGGTTTCTCTTATCATTTTTTGTCTCTCAAGTTCTCATAGTTCTCCTGACAGCTTTGTAATCCATTGTGTTGAATCTTTTTTCTTATCCTTAGACTTATTTTGCAATCTTGAAGTATAAGTTGTCTTTTCCATGTCCAATATTTCCTGCAAGTTTTTCTCTGTCTGGGTTAAATCATAGTTCCTTCCATTGTTGAATTCCATCTTTAAATTTCTTTCCTCTGGTTTATGTTTTATATGCTTTACTTGATCGCTCTCTTTTTTATTTTCTGAGAATTTTTTTGTTGTGAAGTTAAATTGAAGATATGTTCATTTAAATTTTCAAAGTTATTTTTAATTTCCTCATGGTTTGAAGTCATTGTCATTTGTATTAGTTGTAACATAGCATACTTTCCTCCTGGAAAGTATTTGTTTTTTCTTGATATGTTTTTTTTGCAGATCTCTGATGTTCTATGATAGCCAAAAATCAAATTTTTTCTTTCACCGCAAACAGCTTTAGAGTCTCAGTTCAATAAGATTTTATAATCGAGGAAGGTCAATTTTTTTCTAAGTTTTATGGTTCTCACTTTGCAGATAGCCCAAAATGTTTTCTTTTCTTTATTTATAGTTGTTCTTTGTTTAGTTAAAGCGTTGAAGGTCAAAAAAACATGTTATCTTTTCCTGGGCTTGCCAGTTCCTGTATTAGAGCAGCTATAATTATATATTTTCATCCACCACTAGATGTCAGCCCCAATTCATTTATCAGTTTTCAAAATAGGCCATTGCCTTCTGTTTTCATCAATATTCTTTTGCCAGGAAAGTCTTAACTAATTCCACCAATTCACACTTATCCAGATTTAAATCTTATATTCATTTCATTTCAGTATATTTCTGTCCCCCATAAAAATTTAATTCATTGCTTCTGTCTGTGGGAGGGTGGAACAAAAATCCCCCTCCTCCTACTTTTGGAGGATTTTTGTTTCTTGGTTTTTTTCCCAGGAAATCAATTATCAAGTAGAAGAGAGAGAATCGGTATTCTTACCCAGTTCCAAACATGTTGTTTACAATCAAGCTTAACTTGGTGCTTTTTGGCTTCGGCTGTTTGTAGCTTGAGCTAGACTGGAATAAAGCTAGCCTTTCTTCTGTTGGTTTCTGGAGGGCTTTCCCCAAACGACATGATCGACTGCTATCTCTCTGCAGTCAGGGGCTTTCTTCCTTCTTTGTCACCTCTCCGGGGCAACTTTAGGCCCATTTAGGGTCCCCAAACAGAAAATAATCTGCCATAGGGTGTGGAGCCCCGCAATCCCTTGCCTGCTGCACTACTGTGCAAAACCGGAAACCGAGTGTGTATAGCTTCTATAAACCTTTGGTTAAAGCCCAACTTCCTTCCTCAAGGCTTAGCATGATTAATACTTCAAGACAACTTTCAATCCATAAGGATCAAGGCTGTTGAATTTAATCTTTCAAATTTAAGCTACTCTCCCTCCACAGTTTTTAAGATGGGATATGATCCGGCAAAACAAATTCTAAAGCAAAAGATAAAGGATGTAGAGAGATATAGCCATTTTTGGAATGGGCAACCCATTCAGTGGGGACTTATATTCTTATGTGCCAAGTAGAGTGGCTATATAAATTGATTAAACAAATAAATGTTTACACAACTACAATTTACTCTATGTAGAGCTGTCTTAGAAGATGATTTAGAAATTGCAGTTGTCCCAGGACATGGCAGCCTAGTTCCTGACCAGATATAATGGAAGTTAGAGTTGACTTTGCAGAAAGTATGAAAGAACTCTTAAAGAAAGACTTGGATTTAGATGAAAGATTAGACAGTCAGAAATAAAACAAATAAAACAAAACAGAAAGAAAATAAGAAAGAAATAACCACACTTTGATTTGTTTAGTATGAGATGGTATGGAGAGAAATTTGATTGGGTCTTCAAGATTTTGTTTTTTACCCCTACAAAAAATAAAATAGCATTCTTGGGATCCCTATGGTGTCTATATCTTGCTTTCACCTACCTTGAAGGGCTGACACAGGGCCTAAAGTAATTCAGCAGTGTAACACCCATGCTATAATAGCTGCACTAGCTGCTAGTAAGTTTCTGGTTTCCAATTCAAAGTCCAGAGAGTCTTATTCTGTAGCTCCTTACATGGCTTGGCTTACAGCAGGGGTAGTCAACCTTTTTATACCTACCGCCCACTTTTGTATCTCTATTAGTAGTAAAATTTTCTAACTGCCCACCGGTTCCACAGTAATGATGATTTATAAAGTAGGGAAGTAACTTTACTTTATAAAATTTATAAAGCAGAGTTACAGCAAGTTAAAGCATATAATAATAATTACTTACCAAATCCTCTATGTCGGACTTTCGCTAAGTTTGGCAGAGTAAATCTTTATAAAACAACTTACTGT
>NW_015386333.1:3008673-3036477 GCF_001527695.2 Protobothrops mucrosquamatus
CCCTGATCTCTGGGGGCAGCTCATTCCAGAGGGTGGGAGCTCCCACAGAGAAGGCCCTCCCCCTTGGGGTCGCCAGCCGGCACTGTCTGGCCGACGGCACCCTGAGGAGACCCACCCTGTGGGAGCGTACTGGCCGATGGGCGGTAATCTGTGGCAGAAGGCGGTCTCGAAGGTATCCTGGTCCGCTGCCATGGAGCGCCTTAAAGATGATAGTCAGTACCTTGAAGCGCACCCGGAAGGCCACCGGCAGCCAATGCAGCTCGCGCAGCAGCGGTGTTACGTGGGAGCGACGAGTCCCTCCCAACACCGCCCGCGTGGCCGCATTTTGGACTAGCTGGAGCCTCCGGGTGCTCCTCAAGGGAAGCCCCATGTAGAGAGCGTTACAGTAGTCCTTAAATGATGCAACGATTGTTGAATGATTTTGAATTTTTTTATATATTTCCTGAAAATATTCAATGGGCTTGTCCTTATCATTTGGATGCTTTGTAGAAAGATGTTCTCGCAATTGACTTGGCTTCATTGCCTCATTGGATAATGTTTTATGACACAATAAACACATTGGATGTTGTTTATTTACAACAGATTCTATGAAACCCATCTTCAGATACTCTGACAAATAGCCACGAGTGTATTTCTTTTTTTGAGACATGGACTCACAATATTTCACACTATTTTGTTTGAAGTTGTAGGCACATGCTCACTCTCACAAATCTAACTGCATACTGACCAGTGCAACCGCAAACAAAAGAGCCTGCGCCGTGTATCGTTGTCTGCGCATGCCTCTCGCGCATCGTGGATTGGGTTTGGGGGGGCACTGGCTACCAGCTCTGCTTGTCTGTTACAGCTGGGTGGTGTGGAAGGAGATGCATGAGCTATTCTGAGACGAGGCTCTTTTGTTTGCGGTCGCACTATAGTGCCATTTAGTTTCACTTACGTAACGTGAACTAGACTTATGCGTGGGCGATACAAATAGTATATTTTCAGAAATTTAAATTGTCATGGGGAATTTTATGAAAACCTAATGAAAATGTTTTTAAATAATGCTATGAAAATTTTTTAAAAAGTCAATAAAATTTAAAAAAAGGAAAGTGCTTCAGTATCGGACAAAATCCCTACTGCCCACCATGAAAGCTGGAACGCCCACTAGTGGGCAGTAGGGACCAGGTTGACTACCACTGGCTTATAGGCTCCCAGATATTTTCAAGACTATCTATCCCACAGTGAAACTACCTCTATGGGTAGTCAGTGCAAGTTTTTGGGGAGTACTTTGGAACAGGAGCTGCCCTAGTATAGCAAATAAGGAAGATGACCTTGAAAGAGATATGCAGGAGTCACTGGACAAAATGAGTTGAAATTTTTTAAAGTCCACAACAGTGAGATAACATTTGGAAGTAGTTTAGGCAGATTCAGCTAGCTTAATTCACTGTACCATAACAAGGAAGAAAAGAACCGGCACAATCAGACTTGCAAGATTCTATTACTGTAGTTATTATCCCAACTAAGTGTAGTTATTAACTACTAATACAAGTAGTTTCAGAGTTTTGGTGCAGTTGATCTCCTGGTCTGGTACATCGAGTGAAGCTGTCACCTTATCTTCTCCCCTCAGAAGTCTTGTTGACTACTATAATGCTATAATTTAGGCAGTCCATTTTAAATTAATTCTAATTTGGAAGTACTTTAGAGCAGGGCTTTTCAACCTTTTCACCCATTGTACCACTTTTAGGATATGGCAATATCTGAGTACCACCAGTCGCTTACCAAGGTGTCAAAAACTTGATGACCCCCCCAAAGGAAAAATCTGATGAAATACAGGTAGTCCTTGACTTACAACAGTTCACTTAGTGACTGTTCAAATGCCAGTTACAATGGCACTGAAAAAGTGACCCCCCAAGCCACAGCCGAGCAAGATACCTGCCTGCCCGCTCGGCCGCACTCTTCCTCCTGTCCGAGGTTTTCATTGTTGTGAGCATTTCTGTTGAGGATTGGCAGTGGGGGTGGGGTGGGGGAGTGTTTGGTTTTTATTCCCCCCGTCTGCTGGGTAGTTGCAGCAGGTTTTGGTCACTTCACATGACCCTGGGACACTGATACCATCATAAATATGAATCAGTTGCCAAGCATCTGAATGTAAATCACAAGACCCCGGAGATGCTGCAACATTCCAACTGATCAACGCTTCTTCTGGGCTTAGCAGAAGCATCAGGATCAGTGCTGAGCTCCAGCTGGAGCCTGGCGCTGATCCTGGCGCTTCCACTGAGCCCTGACAGTCCTGAAGAAGCACTGATCCTGGCGCTTCCGCTGAGCCCTGACAGCTCTGCAGCTCCAGCCATCTCTCGCTCAGGCTTGTGCAGTGCTGCCACCTGTTCAGCTCATTTCCCTCCCCCGTTACCACTTTTCTAGGATGGTCGCGTACCACCTGCCAGATGCCAATGTACCACAGGTGATACCCGTACCACTGGTTGAAAAGCCTTGCTTTAGAGGTTAACTGTCTACTGCTCTACTGGCAGATATAGCATTGATTTCATTTATTATTTAATGCTACATTCTATAAACTTTTGTCTTATGGTTATTTTGTTTTAATGGATGTAAACAATTGAGATACTGGCAGTTTATAGATAATATAATAATGCTAAATAAATTCAAGAAATTGAATGACTGAAATTCTTTATTGTGAAGTTTCAATATTTTTCAGAAGATTTATATTTTCACAGAACATGAAAAGTAGATTATAGGATTATTTAACTGTTCATCTCTCACACTGCTGTTTCAAATTCTGTTGTTAAAAAGAGCTACTTTGTGTATCTTTTGTTCACACAATGTCAACATCAACTTTCCAGTCATTACCAGTGCTTTTTTTCTAAAAAAAAACAACAACGCTGCTGGAACTCACACATGTCATACAATCCGCCTTGCCTACCCTACAAGGTTCCATCCAAAAAAGGTGCCAGAACTCTGTTCTGGGCATTTTATGAGAAAAAAAGCCCTGCTCATTACAATAAGAACTTAATTTGTAATCTCAATCTGCAATATGGGAGAATTTATGTTTCCATTCTTTGTATAGAATGCATTTGCACGGCAATATTTAATGTTTATTTAATTATCAATAACAACAAAAAATCTCACCTATGTTACAGTGCAGGAAGGAAACCTTTCTTTTTTCTGTAGTTTCTTCTTTCCTTCACCTTTAGCAGAGGTTTACAAGTCACATAATCATGTGAAATCATTATAAGAATTACTTTCTGGAATTCTCTATTGTCTTCCATAAGCATTTGTCACTTTTAACATTCTCAGAACCATCACACCATAACTGTAACCAGGTATTTGGTTTATTGTCCAACATTTCTTTTTTGTTTTGAGAAAATAGGATAATTGTCATTTTGGACATTCATGGCAATAGATTGTTCATTGATTAAACAACTGCTATTCTATTGTCCAGAAGTACAGGGTTTAAGAGAAATGTTTTGAGGCTTCAAACTGTTAGCAAGGCATATACCATGGATGTTTTGCTTTCATTATCCTTCTTTAACCAATTCTTTTAAATAAGTACACATCATGTTCCATCTTAAAGAGAGATACTCAGCAAGCCAGAGCAAGTGTCAAATAATCTTTATTAGCAAAGTAACGAACCTCTTAGGGGTGGCAAATGCTTACATTCCCCCCCCTGCTACTTAAGATGAGGATTTAATATGTTATTCTTGGGATGTGACCTCACACCACTGGAGAATTTAGTGGAGAGGAAGAGGAGGAGGATTTGGGTACAATAATTATTTATGCAGTGCTGTCACATAAAGTCACAAACCATCATAAAATAAGATGTCACACTTATACAAAAAGTGTAGTCTGATTTATTTTTCTTCTTAGAGGATATTTTAAAATTGTGCTTATATCAGGCAAATTTGTACAAAGTGTGTTACTCATATATATATATGTTCTGTTGCAAATGGATAATAATAATCTTGACATTTCCTAAAACATAATGCAAAGCTACGTAAATCTGGACTGTTGCAAAAACCTGGGAAAGATACTTCTGGAATTCAGCTATTGCTCCCGGCTCTTTTCTGAGCCTTGGGAGAGAAACAACACTTCCACTTTATAGATAGAATGTGGGAAAATATTTCTCTATGAGACTAGGCTCAACAGTGTTTATTATAGGATACTTAAGATCTGATACTACTGTACAACAAATTTACATCGTCTGCCAGTGTGGTCCTCTGCCTTATCTGATTATTAGTTTAACTAAATTTGATTCTCTTTTTTTAACAAATACATATTGAACTGGAACTATAGACCAGAGTGTACAGCTTAATTTATTGAAGGGGAGAATGTCATAGAATTAAAAAGAGAGACTAAGAAGGACTGTAACAAAAACAGGCTCAATCAGAAATGCAGTTCACAGTTCTACAAAGGACTACACTGCATATTTTATACTTTAATTGAATGGTCTTCTTCCTTATGTTTACATCCCTACTAGAAAAAAATAGAACTTACAATCTCAGTTTATTTTTGGGACAAATCATTATATACAAAAAATATATGATCCTTCCTAGGGTCACGCATAAGTAATAAAATCCTAAGATATTAATTGTAACTATTAATAAAAAAAATATCCATTCTTGGTACCCTGTAACCCAGTGATATTTTATGAAGTTCTTAGCAATCTCTCCTTCAGGCCACATTTACCATTACTTTATTATTTTACAGAAATGTTCCTCTTTTCACCATTATTAGGTATCTACTAATACTGATAGATAAAACTTTCAGCATTCATAGGATCTGCTGTTAATGTGTGCAGAGTGCGAGTTACGCTTGATTTAAAGTTGCCCGCAACTGCACGTAGTGTCACCACATACCTACAGTGTGAAATGGATGATGTGTAAGTGTAGATTACAGATGGCTACAGACAGGCCAATGCACACACTTCCCAAATACCAATTGTGTTTTGCAGAAATGCGCACCCCATACCCTGCATGCTGATTGGTTGATCTTACATCTTGTTCTGTACTTTTCTGCTTAAGCACCCCCTAACCAGAATGAGCATTTGCATATGTATAAACACAACAGCTATACAATCAAGGAAGTCCATCAGCATGTTTGTGTCCTTGTTCTTGGAATGGGGGGGGGAGGATGTTCAACTTCTCTATCTTGTTTTATTTTAGAAGTCAACAAAGTCAATTTTCTTTTAAATTGCCCTTTTTTTCAGAGAACAGAACATAGTTACAGTACACTGGAAATGTCCTCTAAGTGTAAGCAGTAAACCCAAAAAATGATTTCTCAATTCAACTCCTCTTCGCTTGGCTTTCTATGCACTTGGATCCCTAAACTATAGGAAGGAGTGGGTCAGAGAGATGTCTCCGAATATCCAAATGCTCAGATGTTGCCTCAAGGTGTTCAGGGAGAGAATGGAAACGAGATCCTTGGTAAAGTTTCTGGTTATTAGATATTCTCCAGTGAGGCTCTTGTTTTGACAGGATCTGTGGATAAAGCTCTTGCTGAGAATTGATTGCTACAGTATCATTTAAAGCCAGTGACAGGTGTAAACCACTTGACAACAAATTCCTAGATTTTACTGGTTTTTTTCCAATTTCACAATAATTTGGAATCTAGTCAGGAAAGAAAAATAAAATCATATTTCCAGTAATGTATTTATGGTAACACAGAATCTCAACAATAACATGAAAACTCAGTTTTAAGAATCTATCATAACTATAGAAATATAGTTAGAGAAGCATTATGATAATAAAATTAAAGAGAGATGAGCTATCCTTGGTCTATGGGCTACATGTAGGTCTTGCCACTAGAGCAACTTCAGATTTTGAAGTGAAATTTGGTGGTAAAATTGTCCAGTTTTGATGTCCATTTTCACCTCCCCATTTGCATACTATGAATTTGAAGTGAAGAATTGGAAGAAATGACGTCATATTATTTATTTGCATACAACCAAAAAACATATGCCTATACCTTTCTAGACGTGCAATTTAAAGAAATCTCAAAGTGAAAAATGATAGACCTTGTGGTGGAGGGAATTAATGATACCATTTTAAATATCAAATAATTCTGAAATTTTAAACTTTTGTGGCTACTATTATAGGCAAACTGTAAAAGCCTGAGCTGGTTCTTAACTACTTTAGAGTTAAACATATTTTGAGAATTACAACACAAATGTCCTCTTCTATTTTGCTAAAAAGAAGATTGCAATATTGGGCACATCTCCCTGAAAATCGGCTGTACTATGCATATGCTTAGTATGGTTTCCTGCATTGAACAAACAAGTGCTAAAATACAGCAAAGGGGGAAAAAGTATAATATACTTGATGCAGAATAGTTTTCTTCCTACAGAATATAGCTTTGTTCTTCCCATCCTTTCCCCCCTTTTGTTAATTGACCATGACTCAGAACAGACTATTTATCTTAGCTTACTTTTTTACCTTCCCTATCTGACATGATTTTGTAGCAAAAAAGTTCTTATCTGCTTCATTGAAGATGAATAATTCAGGTTCCTGCTTCCAGTGGGGGAAAATGATAGTTTAATTATCCCCGGAAACCACATCACAGCTTGTTTTGCCCCCAGTTATGGGGGGCAGGGTTGGTGGTGGGGGGACTTTTTCTTTCTCTGGATTTAAAGGAGGAAAACAAAAATCAACCCATTTGTTTGGATTTTTGTTCCTCATGAGTCAAAGAAATCGATATTTTCCCACATGGCTGGTGAGTTGAGGGGTGTGATGCAGCCTAAATTTATGGACACTAGAACCAATCTTCCTTATTTCTAATACACTTTTTGGATTAGAATTTCTTCTTCAGTTAAAGATAAAAGAGATAGAGATGAGTTTTTCTCTTTGGTGATATTTGTAATTTCTGGAATTATAATATCTAGAAACATCTGAGAAATTTATTTATTTTGCTTGCCTCATAAAAAGTTGAGAACTAAAGAAATTAAAAGATTTAAATGGGAAAAAGTAGCTTTTCTTTTTAAAAGATTGAATAGGAAGAACCTCTTCTGTGGGACAGCTGTCTTGTTTATATTTCAGTTGTAAAACAAAACCTTAAAAATTGATTTCCAGAAAACAAATTGTCTATTTTAAAGAAAATGTTTGATTTAGGAGCCTGTGAAGTGCTTGAATTTTTTAATTCTTTACTGGAGTCAGAAATTACTACTAAAGACAAATGAATCTCTCTGGAGACAACTGAGATGGATTCACTAGATTTACAAATACAATTGAATGATAATTCAAAAAGTTGAAAAACACATTGTGGATTACTCTTTCAAGCTGAAATGTAAGAGATTTATTGGACTTACTTGCTTATTGAAATTACAAATGGACTTCAAAGGTGATAAGAATTTTGACAGAATAAGAAAAGATACTAGAAGAAAACAGGACCCAGAATTTTATTTATGGGACTTCAGGATGATTGGGAGGAAAAAAGAAAAAAATATATAAAAATGAGTTATCTGATTATGGTTAAATAATGAGTTCTTATTTCTGATAATGTTGAATAGTTATCTAGATTGGCTAGTGCTTTTTTGGAAATATTTAATGGAGTAATGCATTAGTTTTTGATATGTAAAACTTTTATTTTTGGTAATATTTAATAGTTTTTAATTTCTTTTTTGTAATGTTTAATTGTTAAAAGGATGAAGGGAACATACACTAAATAGAAAAGGGACATGTATTCATGCTATTAGGTATTTTTGCAATTTTTATTGGATCTTTGCTGGTTAATGCAGAGAACTGAAGTTTACAGACCAATTTATAGAAAATGGAGTGAATTATGGAATGAAGCATCTGACTGTATTTTAAGAGACAGTGATGAGTTGTTAAAGAAGCTACTTTTGGACTTTTTGCAAGAAACTAAGAGAAATGTAAATATGATTTTGGGATTTGACTATTAGAATTACATGAGATTAAAGAAGTAATAGTAAGACTATTGTTAATTATAGAATAAGAGTTGGATTTTTTTATTTAAATTTGTATCCAAAAAAGTTCTTTGTCTTTTTTTGTTTGCACTTTTCTTTTGTTTTTTGTATAATTCTTTTTTTCTTTTTTCTTGTTTTTTTTACTTTTTATGCATTGTTTCAAAATAAAAAAATCATATTTTAGAAAGCCAAGAAACTGAATGTTTCCGTTTTAGTGCCTTCATCTTACCTCTTTCAGGGGAGTCAATTCCTCTTCTCCCAGGGATGGATCGGGTTCTGTATTCCTTAGGTTCATGCTGTACAGAGACAAATTACGGGAGGAAGGCGAGATGGAGCTATACGCAGGTGGCACTTGAGACAGCTGGCGCTGTAGCAGCTGCAGAATGAGATTAATGTCGGAAGACATCCTGGATTCTAGTCTATATGAAAGAACATAGTATTTTCCCCTGAAGCATTTTGATTTCTGAGGCAGTACAGAAGATTTATTTAAGAGCAGCATTAGTACAGAGTTAGTATAGAACTCTTCCAAACAGCGAACTGTACAACAGTAAAAATGAGAAATCTGGTAACATCTTTTTGAACTAATAATCTGATTAAAAGTTCTATTCTATTCTATTCTATTCTATTCTATTCTATTCTATTCTATTCTTTCTTTTGAAAACTTATGTCTTTTAATAAAATGTGTTGGTTGGAAAAGATGTTATCAGACTTTCTAATTTTTGCTATACATAGGATAACATAGCGCTCCTCTTATAGTGTGCGACATCAACACTCTTCCCTTAAAAACTGAGCTTTATTTTCAGCTTCCAAAAGCTTAATGATCATATCACTTAACAACCAAGATTCCTGTCCCAATTGTGATCATAAGATGAGGACTAATTGTATAGTCTTAGAACCAGCAGGCCTCAAACTCACTCAATCTTGTCAGGATTTAACTGAAACCTGTTGTTCCCATCCAGTCCTTCACAGCCCCCAGACACCATGATAAAACATTCACGGTATTATTTAATTCAGAATAGACATGAGAGATGATGCTACAGAATTCAGTGGTCTCTCCTCTCCTATTCAACATCTGTATGAAGCTGTTGGACAAGCTCACCCATCGCCAATTACTTTCAGAAATTTGGAATGCTTTGTGGAATTCCAAAGCTATTAGAACTGGAACATTCTTATTTTCAGATCTCTGAGTGACTGAATTTACCTGCTAAGCTGTGCCTGCAGGCATTCCAGCTTTGCTTCAATCTGCCGTGATCGATCCTCAGAGTTTAGAGGCATGCCCAATGGGCTATGTACCAAGGAGATGTGCTGGAAAGGCTCTGACAAGAGACTGGGCTTTTTTTTCTCCCAGAATGTGAACAGGTTGGAAACATCCAATGACGTTGCTGGAAGTTGAAAGAAAAAAGTTATTTATGTAAAATTGCATGGCATGGGTCCAGGTTATCCAATGGGATTGGTCCATCCCATCCGTGTCAACAAGGAGACAGCTGTGGACCCTGTTGGTCAAAGAATTCCGGTTGGTGGGGTCCAGAAGAAAAGGTTTCTCTGTTGTGGCTCCTGCCCTTTAGAACATCTTGCCCTCTGGGACAAGATCTTCTCCCACCCTCCTGACCTTCCATAAGACCTGAAAACCTGGCTCTGCCAGTTGGCTTGAGGCCCTAAACAGCAAGCAGCAACTATCACACTGGACCAATTGCAGATCCCACCTTCCATGCATCCTGCTCCCTCCCACCCCGCCTTTTAATTATGTTGTATTTTTATTGCCACCTTAGAATACATATTTTTATAGTTTTATTGCTTTTAATATTGTAAGGGTCGCCTTGAGATGGACGGCAAACAAATTTAATAAATTAACAAGTAATTAAAAGGATATGCTTTTATTTCAATATATATTTATGGCATCACTGTATCATTTTTCATTTTAAAAAGCTGTTTAATAAAATAAAATATCTATTTTTTTTAAAAAAAGAAACATGATAAAACCAAGTAAACCAGTTAGTATAAATCAGAAACACTAAACTAACAATGATAAATGAATTACAATAATTAGAGTTGATCCTAAAAAAAATCAATAGAAGGCCTGTTTAAATTTGTTTTTATTTTGGCAAAACCTATAAGGTTTGCTTGTTTTCTATAAAAAAATTACAGAAATTTTGTGCAGTGGGTACCACTTTCAGCATATTTACTTTTGCACTAGATGAATGTCAGCAGTATCTAAATATCAGGGAAGGCTGTAAAAAAGACAATACCAAATATATGCACCAAAGACATGCTGAAAGCTTGGGTTTCCTCTATTCTACCATTAGAGAAGACAGTACTCTATCTCCAAATTTCTTCCTCCTGTTATTGAAGGATTTTGCACATATATTCTACCTGTTAAAAGTATAACCTGGCCATATTCAAAAATAATGAATTAGAACATCCATAGGCTACACAGAAGGATAGATAAACTAAAAAAAACTGTGTGCATGTACAGACGTGCAAATCTAGACAGATAAAATATGTGTGCATATGTGTGTGTGTGTGTGTAGATTTGTTTGTTGGTTTACTTAAATCTGGAGCCACATGGGTAAGTAAGTGAGCATTTTTAAGAAACCATTCTACAAATGTGAGGTCAGAACTGTTACAGAAATGTCATATCCCTATTTTTTTAGGAATATTAGAGTTATATTTATATTCCTATTATTTTCTCTGTTACATGTTATCACTACTATTATAGTAAGAAAAATATTTTAAAAATCCTTTTGTGATCATCTTGAGTTTTGGAAAAGGACAAGTTTACCTTCATATTTTCTTCCTTTTTGTTCCTCCACCCTAGAATGTTCCAGCCTTTTTTTCTAATGTGTCAGAAACATTACTGGATCTTTCTCCTATCACTGAAAAGATTAGCATCTCAAAAAAAGCTCAGCTAAGGTTGATCCTTGTTTGATCACAAGTATACTTAGTTTAAAACAATTCTTATTTACAATTCTTAAAATGTTTGTTAAGTGTCTCTTTCTCATTAAGTAGTATAAGTTGTTGTATCCTACCCTTGATTGGTGTTAATCACTCAATCTCTTGTTCTCTAAATTTCATTAGAATATTCCCTCTTGTCATTATTTCTACAATTTCCTCTCCTCAATTTGCATTGTCCTATTGATTTAAAAATTATATACTGTACGAAAAGATGTATAGAGACTTGTATCAATATGCTATAGGAAGGAAATAAAAATATATTTATGCCAGTCTTCTCCCACTTCTGGAATATGAAACAAAATATCATGGCTTTTGCCATATCTCAAGAGCTGCAAATTTCCTTAATGCTGCTAAAACGGGTTCGTGCCTCATTGCCAGCCTTGTCTGAAGAGGAAAATATCCTGGTCCTCCCTTGAGAAGATATTTAAAAGATCAATACTGGTACTTTGATCTGTATTCTTTTTAGACATCTTGATAAGCACATAAATGATATTGAAGGGAAAAGAGCAGCGATTTTGAGAGTGAGACCAATGGGCATATCTTTTGTTTTCCATTTCCTTGATTTTAATCTATATAAGAACTGGCCAACCCTGTTTTGGTGGTACATTTAGGATTACCAGATACCTGAAAAGAAAGAAAAAGAAGGACAAATGATGATGGGGAGAGGAGTTAAACTAACTGTTTAACTTTTGGCATTTGCAACAAAAATTACAGTGAAAAACTCCGCCTCCCCACAAAAAAGGGACATAGCTTGTGTATATGTAAATACATGTATATGAAAGTACTTTTTCCATCATAAAGACTTTTTTTAGAGGCATGAATGTCATAGAGACAGTTACAAGACAAAAACTTTCAGTGCATAATTGATTAAGGTTTTATCAATTTCGACATTAGCATAGAAGGATACTAAACAACTTAAGGCCCACTTCCAAAGGTGTTAAACAAGGAATGCAGCTTGGCCCAGATACAGTTTAACCTTTATGTTAATAACATCTTGGAATTTCTCCATTCTATTAATATTCACATGCCAAGGATCTTTAACAGATACATCAACATTCTGTTGGATGCAGATAACATGGTTCTGATGGCATTCTCCCAAGTAGGCCTAAGAAGATTAATGAAGAAATTTAGTGACTATTTAGTGCTTCTAAGTAAGATTAAATCAAAGGTGATGGTTTTGAGGGAAAGATAGCCCAAATGGAACTGGCAATCTGAAGGGGAGACTATAAAAAATTCTCATATTTCGGGGTGGATACAGTGTTAGCCAACCAGTTCAAATGACAACCACAAGCTCTAAAATGCTTCCTATTTTAAAGATCCACAAAGCAAAAATTGTTTCAATGTTAACATATGGTATAGATCTGTGGAGCCTTTCAAAGGCACTCTTACTTGAACAAAATTAGGTGCACTTTTTAAGAACTACAGGTGAAACTCGAAAAATTAGAATATTGTGCAAAAGTTCATTTATTTCAGTAATGCAACTTAAAAGGTGAACCTAATATATGAGATAGACTCATTACATGCAAAGCAAGATAGTTCAAGCTGTGATGTGTCATAACTGTGATGATTATGGTTTACAGCTCATGAAAACCCCAAATCCATAATCTCAGAAAATTAGAATATTACATGCAATCAATAAAATAAGGATTGTACATAGAACAATATCGGACCTCTGAAAAGTATAAGCATGCATATGTACTCAGTACTTGGTTTGGGCCCCTTTTGCAGCAATTACTGCCTCAATGCGGCATGGCATGGAAGCTATCAGCCTGTGGCACTGCTGAGGTGTTATGGAAGACCAGGATGCTTCAATAGCGGCCTTCAGCTCTTCTGCATTGTTCNAGGAGCGGCTTGACAAGAGGAATACGACATTTGCATCATTACATGCAAAGCAAGATAGTTCAAGCCGTGATGTGTCATAAGTAAGATGATTATGGCTTACAGCTCATGAAAACCCCAAATCAGAAGCGTCTTACCTGGGCTAAAGAAAAACAGAACTGGTCTGTTGCTTAGTGGTCCAAAGTCCTCTTTTCTAATGAAAACAACTTTTGCATCTCACTTGGGAACCAAGGACCCAGAGTCTGGAGGAAGAATGGAGAGGCACACACTGCCAAAAGCACCAAAACCTGGTTCAATGACCGTGGGATTACTGTGCTCGATTGGCCAGCAAACTCGCCTGACCTGAACCCCATAAAGAATCTTTGGGGCATTGCCAAGAGAAAGATGAGAGACATGAGACCGAACAATGCAGAAGAGCTGAAGGCCGCTATTGAAGCATCCTGGTCTTCCATAACACCTCGCCTGACCTGAATCCCATAGAGAATCTATGGGGCATTGCCAAGAGAAAGATGAGAGACATGAGACCGAACAATGCAGAAGAGCTGAAGGCCGCTATTGAAGCATCCTGGTCTTCCATAACACCTCAGCAGTGCCATAGGCTGATAGCTTCCATGCCATGCCGCATTGAGGCAGTAATTGTTTTATTGAACTTTTGCACGATATTCTAATTTTTCGAGTTTCACCTGTATTCTAGGGACCAATAGGAATACATCTGTAGCAGTAGTAAGAGTAGAAAGAGGCACCGCTTCATCTATAGTCTAACAGTAAGTTTTTAATTATTAATGTATGGTTCTCTCAGTGGAACCTGACAGAGTAGCAAAAATGTGCCTTAAAGAACAAATGGGCACATTTCAACCTACCCCATGGATCAATCAGTTTCTCTAAATCATCTCATATCCTGGCCTCTCAACACAATGCCATAATTAGGTCAAGACAATATTCAAACAAAGAGATTTGGATGCTAACAGCTAAACTAATATCGAGTCACTTGCAAACATCAAGTTGTTGAAATACCTGCTAAAAATAAAATGACCTTCCAAAGAGAAAAATATTTGACAATGGATTTAACAATATCATAGATAGCCCTTATCAGAGAAAGATTCAAGCTGCTAGATTCTATGATCAAATAGGGAAGTTAAGTGCCATATTTTGAGAGAATGTGTATTTGTGGAACATTAGAAATAGTAGATATTGCACATACCCTATTCAATTATCAATTGTGCGCCTCAGCAAGGATTCAAGTCTTACAAACACTATTCAACAGAACCATAAATGGGTTTCAAAAGATTACCTTATTTTTTTTCAGGGCACAAATATAAACGTAGTCATAGAACTGTTAAATTATAGTCAGAGCTGTCCAATAAAGAATATTTTTTATAGAACACAGAGGGGATTGCATGTAAAGGTAATGATTTCACTTAAACACACACTGTTTCTGAACTTTAGGATTCATTTTGTTATCTATCTTTGCATTCTACTTTGTGCTATTTTATCTTACTCTTTTATCTTTGTCCTATGTTACCTACTATATTTTAGTCTATTTGATCTCACTGTAGCCTATTTTATCACATTTCATTCTATCTTATCTCATTTTGTTGTATTTTACTGTGGCTGATGCTCATGGTTTGATATGGTAAAATGATTAATCAACAAAGTATTCTGCTCCTACAATTAATTATACTAATACAAAGGACTAATTTTAGGTCAAAGAGTTGAACTTGTTAACACTTATTAGGTTGCACTTATTAGGGTAAGTTAGTAGTTATTAGAGAAATACTGCATTGCAGAAAAATGCTACTCAGGAAGAGAAAACTTGTTGGATATTGAAAAGGCAGACAATGCTTGGTTTTAAGGCTATGCTTGCCAGGCAGAGGATAAAGAGAGGACCTTCCCTTCTTTTGGTGGATGTCTGGAAATCTGTTGTGGGGGGTTTTCAAACTGGATTTAACAGAATTATAAAAGTTGGATAGATTCAATGGGATTAAGAGTGGGGAAAAAACCCTCTCAATGAGGAATTTGGGGAGGGAAAGTCCTGTCTGCAAGAGGCTGTCTTAATTCTTGGAGTAGAAGGTATTTTTTTAAAAAAAAAAAACATAGTCCCATGTGGATCAGGAATTTGTTTTCTTTTCTACAAGGGAAGAAGGGGGAAAAAACTTTTCAATAGTTGTAGAGGAAGCAGGTTGATAATATTGGTAAAAGTCTGCAATAGCTGTTAAGAGAAAATAAAAGACAAATCAGTCCCAGGAAAGGGGAAAGAATTCAAAATTAGTCCACCTTGATTCTGTTTAGTGTACGGATAGAGAAGAACTTCTGTTGACTTTCAAGATTGTTATTGCATCCTAAAATATGTAAGTATTTGGCCTGTAATTTTTATGAAATCCTCTTCCTGTCCTGGCTTATTTTAAAAGATCTGACAGCAAGGAACTAAAGAAAAAGGGGTTTAAATCCATTGTAGAGGTTTTCTTTCCCTTAGATCCTAAGGTATAGCACTTGTCAGCTGACATTCAGAAGCCCCACCCTTTTTGCTCAAGGGTGTTGGGATTTGTTTTTTAACAGCAAATTAATTCTGTACCCTGAAAAACTTTGAAACTTATTTAATTTAGTGAGTCTCTCTCTCTCTCTCTCTCTCTCTCTCTCTCTCTCTCTCTCACACACACACACACACACACACACACACACACAAAGTGAAAGTGTCTAAGATTCTTCAACCAGCCCTATTAGTTAATCATAAACCTCGAGTCAAGCAGATTATCTCATTTCTATACCCTATATGAGCAATAGCTACCCATACCTGCATAGGCTAGATTTTCATCAGTTACCAGTTGGTTAGCTTTGGTGCCATCAGTGACCAGGTTTACCACAGTCGGGACAAAATCATTGTTTTCAGTATCTGTGAAAGGATCAACCTTGATGGGATTGGGCATCTTGGCTTCCTCTTCACTCATTTGGGAGCAGGATGTTGTGCTGTGCATGTCAGGATGCTGCAGTGGTGTAAATTCAGAGTATCCATGACATTGCTCCAAGTCTGAGTTGCCTGCATCCATGCTATCTGAATCTGTAGTAGGTATAAAGAATGCAGATTAGCTTCTGATTCTGAGACATGATTAAATACTGATAGAATCTCTCAAATTTCTACAAATACAATGGCCACAATTAGGCCATAAAAACATCTGGACATTTTAATATCCTGCATGGTGATGAGAAATATAAAACATGTTGACTATTGTTTCACATTCAATATATAGAGCAGCAAAAATACATTTACTTTGTGTAGGTTAATTTTATAAAAACTGGAATAATATAGTCTTTCTAGAATCTTTAAGCCAGGTATAAGCAGAGAGTGTATACAGTATTTCAGTATAGGGATTAATAATAATAATAGGAAAATATGTTATCCAAATATATTGATATATTGCGTTTATCAACAATTAAATAAAAGAATTTCTTTACTTTTTCTTGTGGTCTTAGACACCTTATTTAAAATCTTCAGAATGATGCAGTGAGATAAATCATGTTTTACAGATGGAGACCTAAAGGCTATAATTCGCATAAAACTGAATCCAAAGCCAAAGCCTTACACAATGTTTTTTTTCTTTAATGCAGAGTGCAATTAAGATGCATGCTATTTTTACATTCCAAATTACACCTGATAAATTACAGATGATAAATCTGGGTAAGTGGCTGAAGTGACAGATTTGTCTTAATATACTTACAGTATAAAGCCTGATTCTCCAGATGTTCAGTGATGGCGAACCTATGGCACGTGTGCCAGAGATGGCACTCAGAGCCTTCTCTGTGGGCATGCGCGCTGTCGCCCCAGCCTCGCCTCCCCCCGCAGCCCCCTCCTCACCAGCAGCCCCCCTGGAGGATAGTTGCCCCTGAGCGTGGCCCGCGTGGAACAGCGCAGCCAAGGACATGGCAGCTGGGCAGTGGGGACAAGACTCCGCCCTTGCGCCCCGTCGTGCGCAGATGATGCTGCGGGGTGCAGGCAGAGGGCGTGGCCGCCATGGTGCTGATGGGCCATCTGGGCAATCTGCTGCGGTGGGCCATGGAGGCAGTGGGTGGTCCTGTGGGCAGGTGGGGGGTGGAGAGGGGGTGGTGACAGTTTTGGGGCACTCAGTCTCTAAAAAGTTCGCCATCACTGCTATAGTTCCTTTGCCCAGAGATTGCATTGGCTGGGAGAATTGTAATTTAACACATTTGGAGAGCCCAGATTGAAAAAGACTATTTTGGAAATAATCACAAGGTGGTAGTAGCAGACTTCTTACATTCCTTCTAATCTTAATGCCAGAACCTAGAGTACTACAGTTCCCAAGAGGTTAACTCACCAATTTTGTTAGCTTGGCAGGGGGAATGTTTATGATGACGTGTTTGGTGATAGTTGCATGTGTAGTCTTCACTGAGGAAAGAGCGAGGAATACTATCTGCCTGAAGGAAAAACAGGGCAAGATGTAAAATATAGTGCAAAAAGTAGTTCTGAGCAGCCAGAGTTAATCCAAACTCCTTATAATTATCCTAATAGCAGTCAAATAGGTCAAAAATATTTAAATATTCATGTTTTCAAGAGAACATAACCATAAAGTATTGCCAATATTATGCATAAATGCATAAAATTGCTTGGGCTTTGATTAGCCAAGTAACATTGTAGAATATCGTAAAATAAGTGATTTATGTATCCAAAGGTCTGCTCGTTAGGTTAATGTGACCTAGTTTCATGCCAAAAAAGGACAAACTATAGTTAATTCTTTTAATACAAAACTCCTTTTTAGGTTAATTTAGATACAAAGAGTTAATATGGGTGTGGCCTTGGTTAATCTTTTAAAAATGCTTCTCTCTAATCTTTTCCATCTTCCCATGTTAGATACTCACATCTCTTAAATTGAATGTTATCTCCAGATTGCTCCAAAAATTATCTGAGAAGGATGGGTACATGTCCAGGACTTTCAGGAGATCTTCCCGGTGGATCTTATGCAAGTCACAATAAGTCAAGGCTCGTACATCTGCATTGGATTTTCCAGGTCTGGCATACAGACTGATAGGCTCTCCAAAGATGTCATTCTTCCCTAAACAACACATGAACTCCTATTAAAGTACAGTAATTTTGCTGCTGCTGTCTGGAACTAGAACCAATTGTTTAGTCACTCCTTTGACTGGTCCTTGATATCTACTGACACACTATAGTGGAAGTATTTTAGGAAATTGTACAAATAGAAATGACTGCTTTTCATTTGCACCTCTGACAGCTCAGATTATGATGATAATCCATTCAGATTAGAACTATTCATTAGTATTTTTAAAAATAAGCATGAATATAAAGTACTTATTTCTCAGGTATCCCACAGTCTATTTATTAAAGATAGGAAAGCACTTATTTAGATTGCTGTCTCCAACTCCTTTGCTCAGTACAGAAATCCAAATATAACTATCTTTGACAATTGTTTGTTTAGCCTACCACCATGATGGGTGAATGATTCTACTGTCAAACTGCTGGGATGCCCCCCCCCCAAATATTAATGTAGAATCTGCCCTTCGGTAGCTGAAATCCATAGTTCTGCATCTTGTGATTTGAAGAATAGTATCATATTCCCTTCCAATCATTGCATTTGATTTTTGTTTTCTAAGTGAAGAACATTACATTTGAACCAGTTAAACATGATTCTGCCATGTTTAGATCATTCCTTTAGTCTATCAAAATCACTTTGCATTTTATTCAACAATTAGCAGATTTTATGATATAGTGTTCACCCTAAAATAATAAAATAAACGTATGTGATCTACACTGAATAAAAATAATGTTATTAGGGTTAGGTAAGAAATAAATATACCAGTTTTAATAATTAAATTTTAAATTACAGATCTAATAAACAATGATAGAATGTTTTAACTTTATAAAATAAAAAGATTTCATTTTATATAATAAATAAAAAAACTGATCTAAAAATATTTAAAATATTATTTATTTATTAAATATATATATATTTATTTATATTGTCACCTATCTTTCAAGAAAGAACCTCTATTAATGGGAGGGCTAAACTTATTTTTTGCATTAAAATATTTCTCCTTGCCTTAAATAACATTTTAAAAAATGTTGTTTGCAAAATACTGGCTGCAGGCTGCTGTTTGCATTCTCTATCCCAGTCTAGCCATCTTGAAACAACAATCTCAGCCCATCTTATTTTCTTTTATTCCTTTCCTCAGTTGTAATTTTCTCCTTAAAATGATTATCAGATCAGAGAGACAGCTTTTTCGATAGAACTCTTATATTTTCCATTCCTTTAAAAGCTAATCTGGAGTTTTTAAAACCAAAAGAACATCTAGGTATCATGTAAGGTTCTGGAACAATTGAGCTTCTTTTGATTTACCACACTTTTGTATCAAATTGTAGTCCTGCTTGGAGAAGAGTGCAAAAAGGCATTCTCTTATGATTCTCTACCTCAACCATTTTAGGGTTTGAGCTATCCCATTCCATTTTATCTCATTTGCAAATGTGATAAACATTCCCAATTCATCCAAGCCATTTATAAAACTATTAAAGAATAGAAGGCCAACTCTTGAGGCATTCTATTGATTATTCTTTCCAGTTTGATAAGAAACTTGATGAGTATTCTTTGAGTACAATTTGTGAGTCAGCCATATGTTTACCAGCCATACAGTACTGTACAACTAGCTGTACAAGTACAACTAGCTCACTAGAGTGGACGTCATGGGCTATCTTGTCTTATTTTTGCTGAAATCAAAGTATTGTAGCTATAGCATATAGAATGTATTAAGCAAGTTACCAAACAAAAAATGAATTGCAATAAGGTCAGTCTAAAAGACTTTATTGACAAATTCATGAATGATTGGTTTCTTTCCAGCCTAGACGAGTTCAAATCACCAGGACCAGATGGATTCTCAAGGAACTGGCAGATGTAATCTCAGAACCACTGAACTATATTTTTCAAAGATCCTGGAGCACTGGGGAACTACCAGAGGACTGGAAAAGAGCTGATGTAGTTCCCATCTTCAAAAAGGGAAAAAAATGGATCCAGGAAATTACAGATCTATCAGCCTGACCTTAATACCTGGGAAGATTCTGGAAAAGATAATCAAACAATGAATCAGCGAACACCTAGAGGCAAACAAAATCATTACTAAAAGCCAACATGGGTTTGTCAAAAACAGATCAAGCCAGACAAATCTTATTGCATTCTTTGACCAAGTGACAAAATTAGTGGATCAGAAGAATGCTGTGAATATAATTTACTTGGACTTCAGTAAGGCATTTGATAAAGTAGATCACAGCCTACTACTTGATAAGATAGAAAAATGTGGGTTAGACAGCATCACCACCAGATGGATTCGTAACTGGCTGACCGGCCGTACTCAGTGTGTGGTCCTCAATGGAACCGCATCTACATGGAGGGAAGTGTGTAGTGGGGTGCCCCAGGGCTCTATTTTGGGCCCAGTGCTCTTCAATATCTTTATCAAGGATTTGGACGAGGGGATAGATGAGGAACTCATCAAATTTGCAGACAACACCAAGCTGGCAGGAATAGCCAACACTCCAGAAGATAGGCTTAAGATACAGGAGGACCTGGACAGACTTGAACATTGGGCGCTATCTAACAAGATGAAATTCAATGGTGAAAAAAGTAAGGTTCTACATTTAGGCAAGAAAAACCTAATGTACAGGTATAGTATAGGGGGTATCTTGCTCAATAGTAGTAACTGTGGGAGGGATCTCGGAGTCCTAGTGGACAATCATTTAAATATGAGTCAGCAGTGTGCTGCAGTTGCCAAAAAAGACAACACAGTGCTAGGCTGCATTAACAGAGGGATAGAATCAAGATCACGTGAAGTATTAATATCACTTTACAATGCCTTGGTAAGGCCACACTTACAATACTGCATCCAGTTTTGGTTACTACGATGTAAAAAAGATGTTGAGACTCTAGAAAGAGTACAGAGAAGAGCAACAAAGATGATTAGGGGACTGGAGGCTAAAGCATATAAGGAACGGCTGCTAGAATTGGGTATGTCTAGTTTAATGAAGAGAAGGACGAAGGGGGACATGATAGCAGTGTTCCAATATCTCAGGGGCTGCCACAAAGAAGAGGGAGTCAAGCTATTTTCCAAGGTGCCTGAAGGCAGGACAAGAAGCAACGGGTGGAAACTAAGCAAGGAGAGAAGCAACCTAGAACTAAGGAGAAACTTCCTGACAGTTAGAACAATTAACCAGTGGAACATCCTGCCTCCAGAAGCAGTAAATGCTCCAACACTGGAAGTTTTTAAGCAGAGACTGGACAGCCATTTGTCCGAAATGGTATAGGCTTTCCTGCCTGAGCAGGGGATTGGACTAGATGACCTCCAAGGTCTCTTCCAACTTTATTATTATTATTATTATTATTATTATTATTATTATTATTATTATTATTATTATTATTATTATTATTATTATTATTATTATTATTTCTCTTTTTTGGTGCCTTCAAGTCAAGGTCATGGTGATTGCCTGGACAAATTCCTGCAGTTTTGTTGCTAGTGTTTTAAAAAGTGCGATTTTTTTTGGAAGGGCTAACTAACTGGTCTAAGATCACTGTGCTAGCTTCATGCCTAAGATAGGACTTGAGCGTATAGTCCCCCAAATTTTAGCCTGTTGCTTTTAACAACTATACCAAACTAGCTTTTGACAGAAATATGCTGCTAGGTAATGTCTACAGGTAGACCTTGTTTAGTTACCACAATTGGAATTAGCAGCACAGTTATTAAGAGAAGCAGTCATTAAGGGAAACCACAATTATGTTTATGAGTTTATTTCAGTTTTCCATGGTTTTATAGACCTGCAAAGATAATAAATGTAAGGATTGGTCATAAAGTTACTTTTTAGCAACAAATGACTTTAACTTGTTACTAAACAAGGCAGTCGCTAAATGAGGACTACTTCTACATTGTTCACAGCTTCTTACAGATCAATCTCTGTATTAACTGCTTTAGAATCTTCCACATAATCATGTTAAACTTTCTGGTTTGTGGTTTCCCCATCTTCCTTTTCTCCTTTTTGAAGGTAAGGATAATATTTGCTCTCCATCAAGTGACACTTCTTCAGGATTCCTCAATAACTATTAATGATGCAGCCAGACCTAACCCTAACCTTTCAGTATTCCAGAGTGCAATTCATTCGGCTTTGAAGATTTAAACTCATTCAAAGTTAATATATGTTTCTGGCAATCTCAGCCTTCAATATTGCCCCTTTGTTCTATTTTTTACACTTATTTAGTGAAACACTCTGTGTACTGGAGAAGATTAAACCAAAATAATAATAAGCAGGGCTTTTTTTCTCATAGAACGCCCAGAACGGAGTTCTGGCACCTTTTTTGGATGGAACCTTGTAGGGTAGGCAAGGCGGGTTGTATGATGTGTGAGAGTTCCGGCACCTTTTTTTTTTTTTTTTTTTTTTTAGAAAAAAAGCACTGATAATAAGCATTGCTGCCATTTCTTGTGAGTGATTAGCCTTTCACCAAATATAATGAATAGCTGATACACTGATTCTTTTCTTTCTTATTTTGAATGTATCTACAGTAGTGGCCAAAATTGTGGAAATCTTTTGAGAAAAGTGTATTTTTGAGGTTTGATGGCTAATAACACCACTTTTTTTGGAGTAGCACCATAAAATTATATATCAATGGAAAGATAATTTAATTAAGAATGTAATACAACATAGTTTTTTTCAATTATCTGTACTGTATTCTATGAAAAGTTATAGTCAAATAACCAGAAAAAGGAAGCACAACTTGTTTAGGTTGATTTCAGGTAGCTTTCCTTTATCTGATTGTAGCCAATGAGCATGAGTGTTTAGAGAGCCAATCAGGTGTCATCTTGTTTTGGCAATGAGCCAATCAGATCACAGTAGGATTCAGTTACTGATGTCATGTATTAAAGCTGAGAGGAGGACATTTGTCAGTGTGTTATCTGATCGCTATCAAATTGGTTGGGTTTTTTTCTCTTTCATTTAATGAGCTTGTAAAATGTAATAAAATTAAAGTAATGGTGCAAAAAGTTGATTGGTTGCCCAGAACGATGTAAAATAGTATTATTAAGTGAACAAGGCTACAGTTATAAAGAAATTAGAAGAAAAATTGGTGGAAATTTAACCAAAGGTGGCATTTCTACTGTACACTTTTCCCAAAAGGTTTCCACAATTTTGGCCACTACTGTAAGTAATTTTTATTTATATATCTATAATCTATATATATCTATATGTCTACCTTTGTATATATTTATAGCTACATATGTATACACACCCACACACTCACACACACACATACACCCACACCCACCCAAAAGGATAAAGTATGGTAGTTGCTTTTTTTCAGCTTCAATATGTTGCTGGAACTATAGGGCCTTTTCCCTTAAGGAAAAAATGGAGGGACAGAGTTTTCAATTTGATAATTCCTCAATGTCCTGATGATCAACCTCTACTTGCTGCAAAGAAACCAATGGGTTGAAATGAATCCACCTCCCTCCATTTTCTAAAACTTTCCCCCATCCTAGAAATTTTTTCACCTAGAATGGCCACTACTATGTCCTCCCTGAGGATCTCAATGGAGCCACGTGAGATAAAATAAAGAGTGGTAAGGACATCTCCATAATGCACCAGGGTATCACCAGGGGGGGCATGTGTTGTCCTGAACTTCATTGCCAAGGCACGTAGGCAGCCTTTGCTAGCTCCTTGGAAGGCCTTGCAATTTTGGAGAAGGGTGCGATTGAGGTGGAGGCAGATATCAGCTTGTAGGCAATCAGGGAATCCTTTCAGCACCTGAGTGTAATGAAAACAAGCACAGAAAAGCAGATGAATTCTGTAAATGTTCCTGTATCTCAAACCCATATTCTGTAGAAGAATACATTTAGGGTGTGTTGGTTATATTGATGGAGAGAATTAAACTAGAAAAAGGCCATCTATAAATAAAGTAGAACTTGAAGCATCAGACATTTCATCAGTTGATAAAAATATTTCCGGATTCAGTCATCATTTCCAGAAACTGACACGGAATGCTCAATTGTTATAATTTTTCACCTTGTTTCATTCCAGATAATAGCTTTTGTCCATCCTGGAGTTATCTATCTATCTAGACCCCATCTCCAGTGATAAAAATGATTTTAATGTTACTTGAATGTTGCTATCAATCTCTTTTTTCCAACAATCTAATTAAAACAATCAAAAGTTTATTTAAGGATTGCTCTGTCAGGTTTTTGCTCAGAAGTCAACTATGAGAAGAAACAGTTAAATTAATATGGTTTGGGGAGCCTGTTGCTCACAATCAGAAAAATGGTCTACCTTATAGTCATAACTATCATGATTGTCACTTTATTGAGCCATCTGTCCATAGCCAGGAGTTTGACCCTGACTGGCTCAAGGTTGATTCAGCCTTCCTTCCTTCTGTGGCTGGTAAAATGAGGACCAGGATTGTTGGGGGCAATATGCTGACTCAGTGTAGAGAGAGCTGTAAAGCACTATGAAGCGGTATATAAGTCTAAGTGCTATTGTTATTTTGGAATGGGGTAGCAATGAGCACAATGGCACTAAAAGAGGTTAATTTCCAGTTCATGTGTACCCATGAGATGATGAGGAAAATGGAGGATTAGTCTGCTGCTACTCTCAGGTGAACATGTACATTCTAATTTGATAGGTGTTTCTCCCTCATGAACTTAATTGTAAACTGAAGTAATTTCCTTCAATATCATTCATGCAATAGTGCAGACCAGATAAAGAGATTTTATTTATATATTTGTTTATGTATAATATTGAAATGGCTGTCCATTTCACAAAACATAATTCTGGGTGGCATATAATCACACCATAAAACATGTTTAAAAACATTAAATAAATACAAAAATTAAAATTATTATTAAAAGACTAGGAGATATTACAAAGAATAGAGCCACTTCATCAGATTACCATTTTCTTGCATCCCCCAGGCCTATTGATACAACCAATTTTTGAGGGATTTCTGTAAGTCAGCAGAGATGAGGCCAGTCTCACTTCAGGAGGGCTAATTTTCTACAGGGTGGATGCCATGATAGAAAAAGCCTGATGGACTTGATGGAACAGGCAGATATAATGGGAAGAACTGGTCCCTAAAATAAACCAGCTCCATGCCATGGAGGCCTTTAACTATCAAAGTCAGCACCTTGAATTGGACCTGGAAGCAATGCAGCTTTTATAACAAAGTTGTAACATGTGCTGCTTTAAAGACACACACAGAGGTCCCCACACTCCTGCATTCTGTTCTAGCTGAAACTTCTGGATATTATTAAAGGGCAGCCCCATGTAAAACACACCATAGTGGTGATACATTTTTCTTTTAAACCTGAATTTTCTCTGAGTGCAATCAAATTTTATTAATAATTCGGACATAGTCTAAATCATAAGAACATTAATAATGGCTATATCTTGTGAAATGGTTTACAACATTTATGTCTAGATTGGTCCCAACAGTATACTGAAACTTACAGTAACTGTTTTCTCAAATGCTAGGATTTTCAGCTGGAATGGAACATTTAAATACTCACTTAAGCCCCAACTCAAAGTTGTTTCCAAAATTATGCTTTGCCAACATGCATGTACTTCAAGGATCTAAAACTCAAGTTTTTCTGACTCACCGCATTCATGTCAATACCATTGGTGTAGGACCAAGCATGTTGAAAATATTCTTCAAGGCGTTGGCGTAGAGGATTGGGGATTTGGTGGAAACGAATGAACTCCTTGACCCTTAGCATCTGGGTGTGGTAGCGAGCTGTGCCAGAGTACAAGCGCTGGATAATGGCAGAAACATTGCCAAAAATGCTAGCATACATGAGAGCTGAAACAAGAGGACAATTGTCAATATTGAGGGGTGCAGGATGGAAAAACCGTGCCTAGTTTCACAGTGCCTTTGAAAGGCACATGCCCATTATTTCACAAAACACCCATTGAATGTCTCACACAGCCCAGGTACCAGGCAAAATTTTATTGTTGAGATGTCATAAAATTTTTGTATGTGTTGTTTGTCCTTCTACCCCATTATTCTAGAATAAAATAATGCAGAATAGTTGACTGCAGCTGGACACAAATTTCCTTTCTGAAACTGAATGGGCAATTTATCTATTTGTTTGTTTGTTTCTTTATTTGTTTGTGTGTGTGTTTATTTGCTTATTTGTTTATTTATTTATTTTCTATGCAATCAATTTCCCCTGTAAGGTAACTTTGGGCAGTTTATTCTAGATGGAGAAATTCACTACAGGTAATCTTCCGTTAATGATGGCAACTGAAATTGCCATCACTAAGCAATGTGGTCATAAAGCATGCTGACATGTGCCTGCCCTGCTTAGTGACAGGAATTCTGAACACTTCCACTTCCTGTTGTTAAGCGAACCACTATAATGTAGATCATTAAATGACTATATCATCGCTATTTGCAACCTCCTGCCAGCTTCCTCAATAACTTTGCTTGTCAGAAGCTAGCAAAGAATGGCAACCATCCATGTGACTGCAGGGAAGCTGCTATGGCTGGAGCCACACATATAAGTAGGCACTCATTCAGTGCCATTGCAGGTTGAACAGTTGCTGCAAACCCTGACTCTTTTATGGTGATAATGCCATGAAAACTAAAAGCCGAAGGTGAATAAAGGGAGTTCCCTTACTAAGTGTAGTATTTCTTGGTGGCTGACTCTTTTATCATAGCTGCAGTACTACGTAAAGCCTCAGGCAAAGCTTTATCATTATAACAATTGCCTCAAGGTGCTCCTAATTTTCTGAATGTTTTATGCAAGCTATGGGGTTCATCCCAACTTTTGTAAAACACGCAGCAGAACATGGCAATGCAGACATATAAGCAATTTAAGGATCTCTTAAGAGGGCCAAATTATCTGACTGTTCTGTAAGGATATGACTCTTCTGTAAAGATAAAGAAGCAAGGGACTGACGTTTTCTTAGACAGAGCAAGTGTTAAAAGAAATAGAAAATTAAATACTGTATATGCACACATCACCACACATAAGGGCCAGTTTTATAGACAGTTGTAATATATTGACAAAAGTCTATTTGTATAGCAGTCCCACTGTACCTCTATGTTACAGTAGGAAAAAATGAAATCTCTCCCTCTCCCCCTCCCTCCCTCCCCCCCTCTCTCTCCCTCTCCCTCCCTCCCTCCCTCCTCTCTCTTTTACATTTGTAAGTAGCGACAGTATGTGTTAGTATGTATGCCTTTGTGGATGAGAGACATATTGAATGGTTTCAAATGGATTTGATATGAACTACAATATATTAATATGTGTGGGAGTTAATTGCATCCCTCACACTATTTCCTCCCTTGTGACATATAGCCTCTTCCAGTGTCATCCAGCTATTTATTGAGGAGATATAAAGCCCCTCTTCATTACTCTTATGCCAGCACAATAACAGTTGGACGAGTCTAAAAAAAATGCTGTAAATCACTGGGAAAGAACTAGCCTCTGTCAAAGCAGGAAGAATTCCAGAAAGAATTTCCTTATCCAGCTGAGTTCAAAATATGTGGTTGAAATACATTTACTGTTTCATTTATATAATTTCTGATGATGACAAATCTCATGTTCATAGATCAGAAAACCTCTTCTTTCCACCTAAAAGAGAGTACAGAGATTACTGGGATCATATGTTCCCCAAAACTTCAGGAACAGCATCTACTGACAGCAATAGAAAGACTATCTTTTTTTTTAGTCAGAAATATTCTTGCTCATTAAAGGATATTGTATATTATTTATAAAATGCATTTGCTTTGGCAAGTAGCCAAGGGTTCAAAATAGCCAGGGATTCAATAATAATAAGCTAATAATGTATAATAATGTTGTGTTCTTTGTATTCCCCCCCCTTAATCCCCTATGCATATCCTGATCACCCATTAAAGGTGATTGCCTTTCACCATTGATCGCCCATTAAGGGTGATTGCCCTTCACCATTGATCGCCCATTAAGGGTGATTGCCCTTCTCCATCTGCATACAGTTTCATGCCCGTTGCTGGTTGGCTAACTAGCAACAGGGTCTTGCCAGCCAATGGAATTGTGTGATTACAAGCCAGGGGAATCCCATAAAAGAGGGCTCCCCT
>NW_015386333.1:3039531-3049073 GCF_001527695.2 Protobothrops mucrosquamatus
ATCTGAAGGACTATGTAACCACTATTCACCAAGGATGATAGCAAGAACTTTGAGGGGAGGGGTGTTGTGTTCTTTGTATTCCCCCCCCCTTAATCCCCTATGCATATCCTGATCACCCATTAAGGGTGATTGCCTTTCACCATTGATCGCCCATTAAGGGTGATTGCCCTTCACCATTGATCGCCCATTAAGGGTGATTTCCCTTCTCCATCTGCATACAGTTTCATTCCCGTTGCTGGTTGGCTAACTAGCAACAGGGTCTTGCCAGCCAATGGAATTGTGTGATTACAAGCCAGGGGAATCCCATAAAAGAGGGCTCCCCTGGCCCAGAGAGCCAGTCCGGATTTACTTTATGCCTTGCCAATAAACTGAGAGCTGACTGTCACTCGACTTGTGTCTTACTGCCTGCGCGATCTAACAGTGAAGAAACCAACAAATACTGTTTTTGTACACCACTCATGAACCATTATGTTGATGAGGGATATTTTCAACTCTGGTATTGCTGGCATTGCTGACATTATCAAAAGAAATTAAAAATAATAATCCAAGAACAGACTTTCCTTGAGAAGAGGTACTAAGTTTCATTAGCTTTGGATCTGGTTGAGAAAATGGTGCTATTCATGCTTTTATTCTACAGTAGCACAATAAGGATAAGATTAGCAATGTACTCTCTGAAATGGCTTTCATTAGTAGAGGAATCAGTGGAAAGAGACCAAAGAGGCGCCAGTCAAAAAACAAACAAAGAAATGTATTTTGCACTGACTATCCCACCTCAAAATACATTTAAGGACATTGGGACACCAGAGATGAAATGATCAACCCTCGAAGTGTCCAATCTATGAAAATATTTGTTTATTTAATAATTGTTTAATAAATAAAATGTGTTTTAGGATGGATTTCTGAGCCTAACATTCATAGAAAGAACATTGGGGATAACATTGGGGATCACTGAAAAGATCTGCAAGGCAGCTGCTGGGAATATTTATTTGTTTGTTTGTTTTATATTCATCCTAACTCAAGGAAGCGAATATCCAATACAAATCCCTCCTCCTATTTTCCCCACAATAATGAGGAAATAAGATTAGTTGAGTTGGGTTGAGAATGACTGGCCCAAGGTTACCCAGCTGGTTTTGATGGTTAAGGCAGAACTCAAATTCATAATTTTCCAGTTTTTAGTATCATTCTCAGACAAGTCAAACAAGATTGAGAAATTAAGTTATTTATTGGAGATACTACATGACAGTTAAAATTCTGGGGTCCTTGGTACCCTCTGAGCTTGGTTGAAAGTTAAAAATCTCCATGGTAACCATGCACTACCTTGATAATAAAGTCCCCAAATATTTTGGTCATTTTGAGCATTATGAATAGTTCAAATTGTTTATGTAGTGCTGTCATGACCTAGTCTTAATAGTTTTTCTCAAATGAGGAAGAGGAGAAAGGATCATAAAAAGCAGAAGTAGTCTCATGGTTTTCATGCTGCTCTAGCAGTCATTATCCTAGTCCACAAGCTTTCTCATCAAACCCTCATGATCACCCACATTTGTGGAGAGTGAAATTAAAATGTAAAGAGGAGTAGAATTACTGGGTTACACTGAGAGCCAGTTGGACCTAGCAGGGCTACTCAGGAGTAAGGTGCTAGAAGAAGCCAGTTCTGATCAGGGCCAGCTGAGTTTGTTTGTTTGCTTGTGTGTGTGTATATATGAGAGAGAGAAAGAGAGGGATGGGGGAGAGAGGGAGGGAGTTCTGGAATTTAAAGAGTATCATGAGCTCACAAAGATAACTGAAACAACACCATCCTATGATAGCCTCATAGAAATCCCACCTTAAAAACTTGTAATCTCTAGACTCTTTCCTAAACATTTGACTTGGTTTGTCTTTGGATCTGTTCTCTTGTACCTTAATGTTTTTATAGATGAATGATAATTGGATGGATCCATGATTTTGAAGGATTTTTGTTGCTGAATGCTGGATAGTATAGTTGCTTTGTGTGGCCAGTTTTCAACTAGATCTCTCTTATTATTATAGAAGAAAATGGCTGCCCCATCCTACAGTAGATTAAGTATTTTGATATACCATAGAAGGGACCCCTTCACTCCATCTAAAATAGTGATCTGAGAACAGGAATTATTAATGTTAGGTGATACTATCTGGATACACCTAAGAGCAGTGGCTTTACGTGCAGTAGTACAAAGGACATAATCTGTAGCTGATGATATATGTCCTAAAATATTTTGAGAAGCCAGTTTTATAGTCTCTTTGCCTATTGTATGGTAGAAATATCTTTCCTTGTGGAAATCATATCTTGCCTCTATGAAGTTAAGCATCCAAAAAGGAGATTATGACTTTTCTCAAAAGTTACCCATATTTGAAGAAAGGATAAGATTGAGAAGCTGGATCTTGCTGGTCCAGATTTGTGAATGCCACAAACTGTCTGACATCCAGGTAATTTACTATGCATCACAGTAATAAAAAGACACTATGGATGCCATGCATGTAATAAATATCCACAGAACTAAAGAAAATCCAGAAAGGATAATTGGAACTGATAAGGTATCCTACTCATCATGAATTACAAGTATTTGTAGAGATATATTGTAGCTTGATGGAAATATGAAAAAGATGCATCCATGAGATTGCCAAGGAATAAAAG
The DNA here is from genome assembly GCF_001527695.2 of Protobothrops mucrosquamatus. Classification (NCBI taxonomy): domain Eukaryota; kingdom Metazoa; phylum Chordata; class Lepidosauria; order Squamata; family Viperidae; genus Protobothrops; species Protobothrops mucrosquamatus. The sequence goes on from NW_015386333.1 coordinate 3,042,182, forward strand.
ATATATACTAATGTCACCATGCATATCTCAAGATCAAGTAAAATCACTAACATTCTGAGGGAGAAAAAATGCCCTCTTTTGATATAATAAAATAACAGGAAGAGAGCCATTATGTTGGATTCAGTGTTTGAGTTATGAGTTAAGAGAATAAGCCATCTTTTTAATATTTCTTCAGATGGAAATATGAAGAGTGCTACCTCCTTCCAGATTGGTATATTTCCTTATCCCCTGGGTACTTGAGAGAGAAGTTTTGTTAATTATCTGGATTTCTAAAATTTTGTGTGTTGGAAATTGGGCATACAATACATGCTCAGTCCCAAAGTGGAAGATGTGAGATTCTAGCTGTAAGACTTGAGCTGCAATAATTAATTGACCTTAGTTTATCCTAGGGGTATGACAACTGGTATTGAAGGGGTAAGAGACTGGTTCTTTCCAGAAAACACAAGATGGTAAATCTGAGGACCAAAGTCAAGATTCTTTAGTCATTTATACCAAGCAGCCATATAGATAAAATGGAATGTGATTGTATAGACGTGCATGCTAGACTGCTAATTGTTGGAAACAGATCTTTAACTACGAAGCCAAGGGTCTTAGCAATGTTCCAGATAATGGCAAATATCCTCAAAAATTGAAAAAATCATTAGATCCCTAACAGAATCAAGTAGATAACTCAAATCTGAGACTGAGATTTGAGACTGAAATCTGAGAACCATATATCATTTTGGTCAATGTTTGTTATGGTTTTTCCATAGTCCACAGCATGACTGATGGAGTACTTACACTTCATTTCTTGAAGCTCAGGACCATTAATGTAATGAGCTGAAGGAACCTTGAGAAACAAGAGGAAGAGCCACAACCAAGACAAGGGTCAAATAAAAGAGATCTCAGTCTAGGGCAGAAATGAAATTTAAGAGAGCATCTCAGATATGAATTTACCAGGTTCTCATGAAAATAAAGGGAGGGAGGAAGCACATTCAGAATGGCAAGATTTTGTACTAAAACTTTATAATAAAAGTATTATTAGCTTAGGTGTCTTTCGTTTCTAGGTTTGATCTATCTTGAATGGTTAACAATTACATATTTGCTCAATGTTAATGGTGGCTCTGGATCAGCATTCACCAGCAGAACCAGTTTTAGTCTAGATCAGCAGGAGATACGGCTACTAGACAAGAAGGGGAGGACATATCCATCAGTGATATGATAGACTGAGCCATCCTTCAATGATATAATAATGAAGCATTCAGAATTGAGGCATAATAAATATTTTGAGAGGCTGCTTTGACAGCTAAGCATAAGAAGTGCCTGATACAGTGGCTTGAAATACTAGTTCCCACAGGCATTTGTGATGTGTTACGTGGAAAATGTCTGAGAATCTATACAGGAGACTCCACAATTGTTTTTTGCTTGACACAGAGGAACACACACACATACACACACTCCTACACAGAGGATGTCTACTTCCACAGTAATTCCAAGGGAAAAGTCTCCAGCCCAAAGTCCAGGGGGAATTCTCAGGTAAACATTGGCAAAAATATTTTGCTAAAAAGTTATAATAACAAAAATAATTACATCATCATCACCATCATCAAAAACAAAACAAAAAATTCAAGAGCTCAACATTGCCTGAGAAGAAAAAGGAGAATGTTGCTGTGGGTGGAAAAGATGAACTGAGATATTTTGTGCTACTTCTATTAAATGTAGCAGTATATGCAGTGGGCAGTGTAGTCCTGCCCTAAACTCGCTTTAGAATGTACTGGGGGAAAAAAATCTGTCTATGGGAAAATCCACATGCCTGATGCAGAGATCATGAATAAATGTGGGTTTTAACTTGCATTTGTGTACTAACCATATGGGCCAAATTTTTGTTTTGTGCTCAAAATCACTATATGCTACTATATAGATTCTTTCCACCTCCCTTTGCAGAAGTTAAGAACCGATAACAGCCTAGATGTAGCTGGTTCCTCCTTCAAGCCATTTATGGTGATTCAGCTATCTGTTCCAGTGGATATCACTAATACTGTATCTCAAAGGAAGAGCAGACTTTGGATTCATGCCAGGAAATATCAGACATGCTTGGAAGAAATGTTTTTTAAAAAATGAAATGTTGCTATGGCTGAGAGGGAGATACTATTAAATTTACAGAGAAGGTTCAGAAGCACTTACAGCCAATCAGCATGACACAGATGGAAAAAATCTTCTCAGAGTTGGTATTGGGTGAGACATTGCCAAAGCCCACACTGGTAAGGCTACTGAATGTGAAGTAGAGAGCAGTCACGTATTTATCTTTGATGGAAGGGCCAGATGAGAGGTCACTGTTATTGTAGGGTTTGCCAATCTGGTCACCGAGGTTGTCCAGCCATCCAATCTTATGCTTCATATAGGGCCTCTCCATATTGCCAATGGCATACCAAATGCAGGCTAGCCAATGGGCAATGAGAGCAAATGTGCACATGAGCAGAAAGAGTACAGCAGCCCCGTATTCTGAATAGCGGTCCAACTTGCGGGCTACTCTCACTAAGCGTAAGAGCCGTGCAGTCTTTAGAAGACCTATCAGAGTTGTTGTCTAGAGAGAGGAAAAGAAAGAAAATGTGCAGAAAGTAAAGAACAAACAATGAATTAGTGGGAGGACTTCTGGATCTTATTTCCATTTTTAATAGGCACATGCGGAATCAATCTAACAGATGCATGAAAAATGTCATACTCGCCTTGCAAATGCATTCTTCTTCTTTTTTTTTTAAGAAAGAGGAAAAAAGCATAAAGAGGAAATATTTTCGAGATAGATATTCTGAACATAATGTCATTTAAAATATATGTCTGTCTATACATATTTTACTTTTTTGCATTTTAAGGCACCTATGAGATTTTATGAAATGTTACTATTATTCTCTAATAGCAATTCCTTAAGGTCAGAATTTTTAAAGATTTTTAGCTCCAGAAAAATTATATCTGCCCCCAAATAAGCTGTAGATTTCTTTCTAGATGAGAGAATTTAAAACATCCAGAAATCCCAACAATGCCTACAAACCTTGTTCATCTTATCCAGAGTCATCAAGGTATTTGTGCATTATTAATTGTGTAATTGGCATTAGAGCAATAGCTGGTGTTTGAAAAGCTCAGAACATACAACACACCCTGATTAGAGCTGTGGTGCAACCTATAAAGTACTGTTGATAGTGAGGTTCTATAAGCAAAATGATTCATGGCACATCCACTTCTGGAAATTTTCTACAACCCTTTAAAAATCCATGACATATTCAGTATGTTCACCTGACAACTGACAAATATCACATGCTGTCAAATATATCCTCAGTGTAAGATAATGTATATCTCACCTCATCAGATCCAGAGCGGAATATGAGTAAATCAAAGGGGATGGCAGCAACCATGTCAATGAGAAACCAGCCTTTGAAATAATGGATAGCAATCTTTCCTGGATGGCTGACTACCTCATCATTCATGTTGACATAAGTAGTACGGAAGTTAATGACAATGTCAATTATAAACATGATGTCTACAATGAGGTCAATTATATAGAGGGGGTCACATGAATAGCTGCAGTCTGCTTGTTTCTCCTCCTGGTCTTCATTGAGCAAGAAGGCAGCTGAGTAGGGAGTAAAGACAGCTGTGTAGATGACCAGCAGTAGGATAAGCCAGTCCCATACTGCTTTGAAGGGGCTGTAGTGCAGAATAGTCCATCGGTGGATGCGTGGTGCCTGCAATTTATACTCTGGCAGGACATCTGCTCCCAGTGATAGAACCTATCAGAGAAAAAAACAACATGCAGTTTCAGAACAGCTATATCCAGAACTATATATATATGACATTGAAATAAAGCAGCTATAATGGTCTATTCAAAAATAACATATTTGCATAAATATACAATTTATATACTTTGCTTGGGGTTAAGGAAGAATAGAAAATAATAGAAAAATATCTACATGTCATTTTAATAGTAAGAAAGAACCTGAGATTCATAAAAACTGTATTTATTGGTTTGGGGATTGTATTATAGTATTACATTCTTAGAATTGTATATTACCTCATGGTTCTGTGGGGCAGAACATTAATTTAAAAATATGAAATGAAATAATAATTAATCATTTTAGATAAGAAAAGAGGCAGCTGATACGGAACACAAAACATCTTAATCAGACTCTGATGTGAACAAACAGAAGAAAAGACATTGGGTGGGGCCTGTAGGAAATCAATATTGCCAATAATATGGAACAAATCTCTATGGGTTCTCTAAGGTAAGCTAAGAGGAAGAGTGTCTATGGAGATTCTCAGTCATCCAGGTCAGAGTTGTCTCAAAGTTGCTTTTTCAAAAAGTTACTGGATCTTGTTCTGATGGGTTTGCTCTCCTATGTTGTGCCATACATTTATGGAGTGGTTGTTTTGTTTCCCCAATGTATAGATCTGCACATGTCTCACTGCATTGTACTGCATATACCACATTGCTCAGTTTGTGTCTGGATGTTTTATCCTTGGGGTGGACAAGGCAGAAGCTCAGGTGATCCTGACAACATAGATAAGCCTCCAGGTGGCATCAATCAAAGAATGCTGTCTGGAATATAAATCCTTCCATTCCCCACCATCCAGTCAGAGCTGAAGAAGCTTCTTGGATGAGAAGTGAAATGTCTTCAAAGAGAAAAAACAAAGTCCAGTTGCCTCGTGAAAAAGCACTTTTGGGAAAAAGAATAGAACAACAACGTTGTCATTCCGTACGTTGCAGGAATATCTGAAAAACTCAGGAGAATTTTCAACCAATACAACATACACATCCATTTTAAACCCAAGAATGCATTAAGACAGAAGCTTGTCCATCCCAAGGATAAAACACCCAGACACAAACTAAGCATGATGTGATATATGCAATATGATACAATGAGACATGTGTCAATGTGTACATTAGTGAAACAAAATAACCATTCCATGAGTGCATGGCACAACATAGGAGATCAAACCCATCAGGACAAAATTCAGCTGTCCATCTGCATTTGAAAGACAAAGGTCACTTTTTTGAAGGCAGCTTAGTCCATATTCTGGATAGAGAGGATCATTGGTTTGAAAGAGGAATAAAATAGGCCATTTATGTTAACAATGAGCAGCCCTCTCTCAAGAGAGGGGGAGGGATAAGACATCCCCTATCTCCAGTCTAAAATGCAGCCCTTGCAGTAGTTCCAAGAAGATTCCATAACCAGTTGCACTCTGATTCATGTGAGCCTGAGGGCAAAAATAAACCCCCATATGGCCCCAAGAGCTCTCTGGGAGAGTGCTAACGACCAGCATGACTGCAAAGAAATACAATCCTTCCACTCCCCCTCCCCCGCAATCATCGGATCAGTACTTATTCTTCCATTCCCTCCATCATCACAACTGACGAAGCTTTTTGGATGAGAAGCGAAATGTTTGCTTCTTCCTCAAAGGAAAAAAAACCAGTCCAGTTGCCTTTTGAAAAAGTTCCTTTGAGACTAAGAGGAAGAGCTAATTGATTTAGCAAAAATCAGGTTTAATCATATCTATGACTAGTTCTATAGCTAGTAAGAGTGATCAACACATCTCCAGTAGTCGGTAGTTTTTTAAGTTATATCTACAATTGTTTTCTGTTTGCCATCCCAACTATGTCTCCCTCATATGCAACTGATTGACTGCCAGCATCTCCCAGTTACTCTTGCAAATAACCCTCCCCTCTCGTTGATTGATCAACATGAGCGGTTGATAAGATTTTTACTGATTAGTCAAAATTCCATATCAAACTCAAACCACAATGTCTCATCAAAAAGAGCAATTGGTAAAAAAATATTAAATGTTTGGATCTTTCCTTTGCTATTAATATAGGATCAATAGATAATAGACAAGAACCAAAAACTTTACTCTTATGGCACTGTGTGTTATGGGAACATAGTGCCTTCTCCTACTGTTGCCCATTATAAAGACTGCTGTATCAGATATTAAGATAGGACATTCTATAGTTATAGCTATCATGTATCAGTCCCCCAGCTGCTTGCAAATGAGAAGGATATATCCTCACAGAGTCTTATTAACTACATTTATTGAAACTATAAAAAGGAGGTAACATTAGATAATTTTTTGCAATTGTTTATATTTAGTTTATCACCTCATTTATCACCCCTCTTAAGTTTGTAGACTGAAAATTCTTTGATCCCCTTGCTTACTTTCTTTTGATAGAGAGAAAGCCACCCATTTTCCTGGTAAAGAAGGAACATATCAAAATTCCAAACTAATATTATTTTTCAAATTGCTATTATCTTTCTCAGTTCTGAAAAATCCATTTCATTATAATCACCAAATCTGAAGCCCTTTCAAATATTTTATATAATTACCCATCATTCCCAATCGGTCTAGTCTTTGTTATAATTGAACATATTTTAAAGATATATTAGGAAATATGTGGAATGTTGAGGAAGGTTGTATAAAATATTCAAGAACATAATAGTCCACCTCTCTATTCCATTTTATGCTAATAGAATGCTCCTCAGGTTGGACTTCCGGACCGCTCCCCCCCGCCGCAGGGAGGAGGAACCACTTAGATGGTTCCGCCCCAGGCGCCTGATGGACCCAGAGAGGTTCCAGACGGAGCTTGGGCCATATCCGGAGGACCTAGCTCACGACTCGGTTGAAAATCTGGCGGCGGCCTGGGAAGGGGCCGCTGCCGCAGCATTGGACCGAGTTGTGCCTTTGCGGCCTCTGACCCGGCGCAGATCTCAATTGGCTCCCTGGTTTACCGAGGAGCTGAGAGAGATGAAGCGCCGGAAAAGACGCCTAGAGAGCAGTTGGAGGGTGAGTCGAACCGAATTCGATCGAACACAGGCAAGGATACAGGTTAGATCCTACCTAGTGGCGATGAGGGTGGCGAGGTTTAATTACTACT
>NW_015386333.1:3050056-3069543 GCF_001527695.2 Protobothrops mucrosquamatus
TATATCCGAGACCGCCTTCTGCCACAGATTGCCTCCCACCGGCCGATACGCTCCCACAGAGAGGCCCTCATCAGGGTGCCGTCAGCCAGACAGTGTTGGCTGGCGACCCCCAGGGCAAGGGCCTTCTCTGTCGGAGCACCCACCCTCTGGAACGAGCTGCCCCCAGAGATCCGGGTGATTCCGGATCTCCCCTCCTTCCGCCACGCCCTTAAGACCTGGTTGTTTCAGCGGGCAGGACTGGCCTAGGGGTATTTTAAATTGGTTTTAGCCAAATTTTAGTAGAAACGGCCGATTTAAATATTTATTTTTAATGATTTTTTAAAGCTTTGTATTGTATTGTATTAAACTGTTTTTAACTGGCTGTAAGCCGCCCTGAGTCCTACGGGAGAAGGGCAGGGTATAAATATAATAAAATGAAAATGAAAAAATGAAATCCTATCTCTTGCTCAGGAAGGCAAAAGCAACTGGCGAAATTTTGCTTCTTTTTGACAAGGTTTGGGGTGAGCAAAGAGATTTATCAAACTGGAGATAATATGAAAATATTAACCATTCATTCATTTATTCATTCCAACAGGTGTAGAATGTTTGATATATACACGCCTTCTCATACAAAATATAATGAATACTTATTATTTTTTAAACTATAAACAGTTTTCAGACAGATTAATTTTGTAAGTGGCAAACAGCCAATACCTACTAACTGTATTCAGGAAATCTATTCCTGTCTTAATGGATATATGGATGCAAAACACACGAAGGAGAATTGGCAGATAAGATATCAGACCTGCATGTTTTTTCCTTACAGAATCATATTCTCCAAGAAGGGTCAGTTAAGCTGAAGGACTATTCTAAGGACATGTTCCCCAGCTGTCTATTGCTCAAATGTGTAGGACTTCAACTCCCATAATTCCCATTCAGCATGGAGAAGGCCAAAGCAAAAATTCAGCAACCATACTGGAACAAACTATTATCTTAGAAGTGTCGACTGTTATGCAAGACCTGTCTCTGAATACTGAATACTGTGAACTTTATATGTATTTTGATTTGCTAGGATGTTACACCATTTGCCTGTTGGTTTCTACTCTAGTTGTCTTGCACTGTTGTCCAGTTTTACTTTCTTTAAATGCTACTCCTTCGCAGGATTTTCTTTGTTCTTTTTTCTGTGGAGTGGGAAGGATTTGAGATTTGAATGGACTTTTGGCTTACTTTTTATTCTTGTCTCATGTTTGGTCTTTGAGGGTTTTTATATGGTTCTACATTTCTGATTCTTGTTACTCTCTGTTATGATTCTGCTTTGTCTTAAACTTCAGCTGTCTGACATAGACATAGACTCTGTATCAGAGGGTGGAAGGCAGTAAAAAGCTTTGCTTCTACTAGAGACGAGAGAACAACTGCCAAGAATCTCTAGTGAGGAAACTCAAGTTATGTACCTCATTTCCATTAAAAAGAAGAATCTCTGAGGATTTACTCTAAGTGGAAAAAACATGCATAATATCACAGCTGGGTAATTTTGAAACCAGGTATTCCAATTCTGTGTGCAGCAAAAATGATAGCATAAATTTGGATTATCCCATTCCCAGTGAAAATCACTGTGTTGTGAGAGGAAGAACACCTGCCATTTCCTTCTCCTTTATTATTGCATAGATGGTTGATGGTCTCTGGAGTTTTTGCAATTGCTTGCAAAGTAATTCTATGTTTTTCATTGCTTTTGTAAAACACAGGAGAAGAGTACAGTTCACTTCAAGGGCACAGCACAGTCACTGTTCTTCCTAGACTGGTCTTTTTTCAACTTGAAGAAACTCAAAGATTGTTTTCCTCTAGCTCTGTAAAGGCTGGCTTACATTACTTTTCTGGATTTGTTTTTGTACAAATAGGGTGAAAAACATTTATCCATTTCTATCCTGGAGTCTCAACAAAACCCCTCTAATTCCACACTAAATTGCCAAGTTCAGTTGTGATCAGGGCTTTTTTTCTCATAGAACGCCCAGAATGGAGTTCCGACACCTTTTTTGGATGGAACCTTGTAGGGTAGGCAAGGCGGGTTGTATGACGTGTGTGAGTTCCGGCACTTTTTTTTTTTTTTTTTTAGAAAAAAAGCACTGGTTGTGATAGTGGACAGGAAATTTTGAAACTTATTCAAAATTAAAAAGCTTAGAAACTGACCCAAGAGTATTTTACTATTTAAATAAAACTGTTTTAAGCATCTTCAGTGTAAAAACAGGTCTAACCTGAAATATCGTAAGTTCCTAAAATTCTCTTATTTTAATATACTGCATTATAACAATAAGCAAAGGGAATCCAAACTCCCTACATTTCAAAAGTGATTTTCACAAACTTCCACAAACTTTCAAAAGCTGCCTCATTTATCTTCTCTGCCTGTCTGTCTGTCTGTCTCTCTCTCTCTTTATTTTTAAGTGTAGGATTATGAATTTGTGAAATATCTTATTTTTCCCATTTATTTTTATTAGTTGATTTATAATCTCTCTTACTTCAAATGACACTGAAAATGCCTAAATCTTGAAATAAAGGGTGAAAGGAATCCAGATCTTTATGTTCACATGCTTTTTATTACTGGGGGAAGTATCCGCTGATAAATGTCTTCTGTAGAATTTACTGAATAGTCAATAACAATCTAAATAAATGATGATTCAGAAAGTGTTTTGTGATAGGAATTTGAAAAAAAAAGGCACTATAGCAATATTTAGTAGGCTTGTCAGTGACAATACTGTCATCTGCCTTGTTCTTTGGAGAAGGGTAAAGGTATTAATATATGAATACAAAAGAGTGGTTTGCTTGCAGGATATTAATCCAGAAAAAAAGAAAGTGATCTACTCTTGGTAGATTCTATCTGGCCAATCCTCAGGGCAGTTGTTCAAGGGAAAAAGTGGATGTAGCAATGTTATTGAAACATTTATAATGGTGTTAAACCACAACTGGCATAACAAACACCACAAGACAACTATTATTCTTGGAAAGTACTATTAAAAGAACAGTTAAAAAACAAAGGCTGACTATGTAACTCTTATGGGAGGAATCCAAATTTTTCATGGATGTGCAAGTACTATCACTGGAATGTACTAGATATGGAAAGATGAATCTGTGTAGAAAGACATGGGAGGCAGATGTCAGACAGGAATGCTCTTGTCAACTTTAATACCAGTTATTTTTCCCAGATATTTTGTACTGCCTCAGAAATTACATCATGGTATATTGTGACAATGAAACCGACACCTATGTAGAGGAAGGTTGCTGCTGCTGCTGATGATGACGATGACGACATACCATTAAATCTATATTAACTTTCAGTAATCACATCAATATATTTTCTCCATGATTATCTTTCCCTATCCTAGTCCTTTAGGGCTTCTATGTGTATCCATCATTGTTGTAATTGAATTCTTCACCTTGCTACTGGTTGTCCTCTTCTTTTTGCTTCTAAATCTTTGCATAATATCATAGTGAATTCAATGTCAGAAAAGGGACCAATCATGAGCAGCCAGTGCCAGAGCCAACTCAGAAGTGCTGACAAATGACAAGTAGCCAGCTCCAGCACTATCAGATGGATTGCCTCTGAGCAGGCAAAGGATGTAGGGCAAAACAGCAAGCAGCAGATACCTCTACTGTTGCTCACTGAAGATGAGGTCATGGAATTACCACTCCCTCTCAATACAAAAGCTCAGTAAATTGCAGAGAGTAGAGCAAAGGTGTTCTGTGAGACTGCTCACATAGAAGGAATCTTGCCCCCTACATGGGCTACTCTCAGACTGTTTCTAATAAAATGGAGCAGCAAGCACATATTTATGGCCTATGCCCATTAACTTCCACTCAGAAACATATTATAGAGATATGAAGTCACAAGTCAAAAGACACTTTATTTTTACTGCTACTGAGTTGTATGGTATATAAACAGAGAGGAAATGGGAATATTAGTAGTAATGTTAGAGAATCCTTCAGTACTATGGCTTCTCTCCTCAGTTTTAATTACATTCACCCTAGATCCAAAGCCCAATATAGACTGGACAGAATCGGTCTACCTTTGGTGTAGTAATGCATCCAATGATTGTTATTACAGTGAAATAATTCATACTTTTTTTTTACCATGAATTTACCAGAAGCCAAAGGCAGAAATACAACCCAAGTGAAGAAAATACTTTTTTTTACATAATACATAATTAACATGGGTGCCTTGCTTAACAATTGCTACTACTTGGTAAATCAAGGACTAACTGCAATATAAGATAGAAGAGTTCAATTGTAATAGCAAAAAGGTGACATAGGTGATTGTACAACAAAGGACAAATTGTTTTATGTGCAAGCTCCTTGTTAGGTTGAAGCAGAAGAAAACCAACCAATGTCCACAATACAGCATTGATCATAAATCCATCATTTAGATTACTCTTTCTGCAGCAATGGAAGAATACAGAAATTCCCACATGGAGGAATCCATTGTGAAAATGTCCTAACTGGTAAAAATGGCAAAACTGACCTGTTTGTTCAGGAAAAAAACAGTAAGTGCTTCCCTGCAAACTCTTATGGACTTATTACTAAAAAAAGAAAAAAGTGAAATGATGATTTATGGATTTAATAATTGAAAAAGATGAGAATTACATAAGGGACTGAATGGATCTCTGGAATAGTCAAGAGGAAGGGGAAATAATAGGTTCATATTTGTTGAAAAGACGGAAATAATTTAATTTGTTTAGTTATCACTCTTTTGATTTTTGCATTTTTTTCTTTGCACTTTATTCTCTTTGTTCTCTCTATTTCTCTCTCTTTTTTAGTTTTGTCTTTTACTTATAAAAAGTCTACATGTAATACACACACACACACACACACACACACACACATGCACACATACATACATATATGGAGGGGCATTGGGCAGATTCCATCCAACCTCTAACTACATTAGCATACTTAAGATGAACTATGCTAAGTCATATCCATAACAAAAATTGTGCCAAAAGAAGAGGCAAAATTACTTCTGCTATGGGATGGGAGTGAAATAATAACAATGTCATGAATATATAGGGGGGAGGAACCACTGGGGAACATTTGTACTGTATCCAAAGCAATTTAAAATGTACTGCTGTACATTTATGTTTAGATTATTTATGTGTGTATTTTCTTTCAGCTGTATTTGCCTTCCTCCATCCTATTAGTGATTCATCTTCACACTATCGCTCAGAAGCCACATACCTGAGTGACTTTTTCAGTTACATTCTGGGTGCGTTCTGTTACTTTGTGCGGGGCGATTATCTCAATCTCTGTGGTAGAGCCTGAGCGATGTTTCTCGAGGTTGAATTCCACAAAGTTGAGGGTGAACTGTGGAATCTGGCTGATAGTCCTATATTTCATGAGGTTTGCATCTGATGTGGAATTCTGGTTGAGTTTGGCTTGGGAACTTTCTGGGGGAAAACAAATAAAATATTTTTCTAGTTAGGTGTTTAGGAAACGAAGATACCTAAACTTAATTATGCAGATCAACCCATTTTTTTAAAAGCAAAATGGATAGGACAGAAGATTTAAAGATTATAAGATCAAAGATTTAAACAGATAGATCGTTGGGGTTTCTCTTCATTTGGTAAAAGCCTTCAGCGATAAAGAAATATCTTTTATTCTGTGGAATTTTGATGCTTTGAATAAAATTAAAAAGCTCTTACAATTAACAATATTGTACTTTACACTTTATTTTATATCTCCATTTGTAACCATTTTATTTATTTAATTTAAAGAAATGCATGTAATATCAAAGGGCAAACAAACTCCTCAAGGTTTCTAAAGTAATTGCCCACATAATCATTAATATTAATTTTAAAATTTAATGAAAACAATAATAGCAATTTCTAAAAGCACTCAGTCCATAGCTACTAAAACCCAATGCATATATACAGTTCAAAACTATTATAAAATATCTGGAAAAGAAATAAATTATTTGCATTTTTTTTCTAATAGAAGTACATACAAGGTATTTATATAGACAGTATCGTAATCAATCAGGCAGTCAAAATTCCAGTGAATTCTGAATAAAAAAATAATCATGAAAGTAATGGAAAAAGATTCTACAGGTAGTCTTCAACTTACAACCATAACGAAGCCTATCCATTATGGTCCCAAGTTGTGATGGTTGTTAAACAAGCCGCCATGTGATCACCTCGCTTAGCTGCACCTATCCCTACTATCTCCAATGAGGTCATTAAGTAAACTTGCAGGTTATTAAGTGGAGCATGGGGTGCCTCAAGGGTGGAGGAGACCTTGAGAGGTCCAGCTCACATGATAGCACCTCCCTAGCTCACACATGATTTGCCCTGTATCTCCCAAACCTTTCCTACTTCCTGAAGCAACTTGTGCTCTGCTTCCCACTCCTAAGTGTTCTTACAGGCCTTGGGCATGCTTCCCACCCCATCGGTGGCTCCATTCTGGAAGTGGGTGGCAATCTGGGAACAGCTATAATAAATTGTGGCCACTCAGAAATGGCATTTGGTTCTGGAATAGAGTCACATGGCCTGCACGGAGACCGAGGAGTGGAGAGGAATGGAGTATAAGAAAGCTGAGAGTGCAGCTGTTGCTTCCAGAAGGAGAACTACAATAAAAGGTAAGTGATTGACTGGTGACAGGGATTGGGGAGGGGGATGTGGGGTAGTAAGCAGGCCAAAGGCCTGCAGGGGTCCAGAGGGTCAGATGGGGATGAGGTGGGAGCCATGCTGCAGCATCATTGCAATCAGTCATAAGGATGGGCAGAACAAAATTTGTTCATATGACTGCAGGGGTGCTGCAGTGGTCAAAACTATGAAACTGGGTTTTTTTTGGGGGGGGGTCTGTCATAATTAAATCCACTAAACATAAGTAGTCAGGGACTAGTTGTACTAGTGGCACTTCCCTATTTTATTATGCATACCATAGTTAACTGTTTCTGAACAAAGAGTGCCATATTGATATCTTAGCAATACAGTTAGTGTTTCATATATTGATTGAATTCTCAATGATGGTGCTTTTCAAGATAAAGACCTCTATTATATAAATTGTCTGGAGAATTAAGCATATATTTCTATACGCTTTGTTTCTCTTTTCCTGGCTGTGACAAATGAAGCAAATTATCTGTAACCTAGACATACATTTATTATATTTTATATTCTTATCTTTTGTGTTTTTATTGAAATGTGATGTGAAATGTGCCATACAATAAATAATAAATCCTTTTTAAGAAAACTGAAAAACAGTATGATAGACAAAACAAACTCTGAAGGTTGCATTACTCACAATATTCCTGTTTGTTTACTTATTCAACATACATTTTCCATTCAGAATCCATAGAGAAATGTTCCTTTGCAATTTTATCTCAGTTGGCCTTAAAAATCACTTAGCTTAATTGTTATAATGGGAAAACTGGAATGAAATCTGCAGTTAGCTCTATAGTTTTGAAATATTTATAATATTAGTATCTGAAAACTTTTGCCAAACTACTCTCTCTAAAATTCTTTTTTCCTCTTAACCCTGTTGAAGCACCTCTTTAATTTTATCAGTCTACTAGGCTATTACCGGATAAATGGCACAGACAAAGTGGATGTTTTTAACACTGTATTACTCTTGTTGTTGTGGACTCCACTCCAGATGCACTTTTTGAATTATTTCATAATTCCCTTTGCCACTACTGTACATTACAAAACCTTCCATTTGTGAATGAATAAGGCATGATGAACAGTTTGTTCTAGGTATCTAATATGCCTAAAAACATTTGAAGGTACTTAAAATAAACGTAGGAATTACTAAAACATGTAATTTGGGAGGAAGAAGGTAGTGCAATTCTTGTTGTTTTCTGTTGTTTCTGATTTAAAAGAACCAGAATGTTCAGGACTTTTCATACTTCATTAAATAGCCATGTTTTCACCACACTGGCTGAAAGAAATGACAGTGCCAATACAGATACAAGGATTAGATACTCACTCCATTTTAGCAGTGGTGAGAATTGCCCAAAAGCATTCTAATGACTTTTTTTAAAAGACCTATCTTTTAAACATAAGGGTTTGTCTAAAATGGTATGCATAGATCTGTTAACTTTCTTGTTTCAAAATCACTAGTTTTGCTGTGACTTCCAGTTAAAAATCAGTGTATAAATGAGGGAAGAGCACTTCATAGGCTTACTCGACCACCTTTTGCCAGCCTGTATTTCAGAGAAGAGTTAAGAAAAAATTAGCATTAAATCCATGGGACATTGTTGTACATGCTTCCTCTCAATCTGCACCGGATTCCTCTCCTTTTTGCTGAATTTTCTCTGAGCCCAAATTCTGTATTCTCTAGTTTCTTCAGAAGGGAGACTGGTGGACACTATCTCCAGGCTGGAACTGATCCAAGCTTCTGACAGGAAGTGACCTTTGCAATCCCAAGGAAATCAACTGTTATGCTCAGACTGGGGTGTGTGCTGCAGAACAGATGCATTTTCCAGCTGAGACACTACACTTCTGTTTCAAACTGGGAATAAGCTTCAGCTTCTTCAGTTTTAAGAAATCCTCTCTGGGATTTAAGGTTGCTAGGAGAATGTATTTTTATTAAGAGGAAAGGAAAAGTAAAGAAAAAGGGCTGAGAATAGTTGATAGCCACATTATTGCAGCTACTCAATATAATTTTCCCCCAACATTGCTTTAGTCTACTCTATGTCAATGGTTGGGGATTAATTACATTTGCTCCACAATACTCTATTTTGTGGTATATAAACCAGACATTCCTTTATATATAGCTGTTAATTGATACAATATTTTAGATGTAATTCAATCTAAATTGATCATATTAGTATCAATCAAATGAACTGGATTTAAGTTAGTTATGATTAACATTTCACAATAATTACAAAGGAATTTCAGTACAACTAATCTACTTTAGATTTAGATTTAGCCCACTTCAGCAATATATTCTAATTCTTGTTCAATTCCTTTTACTACTGAATTTTCCCAACTATATCCTAAAATGCCACAATAATGACAAAATGACACATGGCTACAGTAATGTGTTATGATGTCATGATACATTTATCATGCATTTGCATAACTGCTTTCTCCCTTGGAGATATGCACTGTTCTTTGATTATTTATTCTTGAGAGCACAAGATCAAAACATGGTTCAACCACATTCAATTGGAGTGCAATTCTCCAGAAAAAGCTGAGCCTAGATGCATTAAATAGTGATAATAATGATGTATTATTTGTATAAAGTTAAATTATTACTTGCATCAGCCTTCTTAAACAAGAAGAATAGCTAACCAAACTATGTAATCATTCATCAATATAGTGTACCAGCCACAATACTAGATTTGGACTTGAAAAGCTTAAAGCTTTAGATTATATTAGCCATGAAGCTCAGTATGAGATCTTGGTTCACTCACAGTAAGAGCCTAATATATCTCCCAAAATGGATTGGCTCATTAGAATAAAATCAGAAAGGCATAGATCTTGCATAGCAGTAAATTATCTTGGGAAAAAATTGGGAAACATTTAATAACATCCATGTATGTTCCTGTGAATCTGTTTGTGGCAATCAAATATTGTCATTTTTAAAAATACTATGGCCTTTTTTTTGGAATGACTGGAATCTATCTAATTCAATTCATCTTTCCAGTAGAATATTCCCTAAATCTGTGCTGAATTTATAGTAATTAGATTTTATGCATTTGGATATTTTTTAAAAAATAAAATAAAATATATAATAAAATATTTGTAAATGTCAGAGAGAAAAAAATCTAGAACTCTCATTTTGCCTATTCATTTTAAAGATAGCATATTATTCAGGAAGTGCACACAGTAGATAAACGTATTAATATAGATTTTCCCATCCTGCAGCCTGAGAGTTGTAGTTGATCTGCAATGTACCCTACTGGAAAAGGCTACACAGGTAATAAAAATGATTTTTAAATATTTCAAATCAAATTTTCCCAGTAATAGGAACTGAGGCAATGTTTAATTTGGCATTAGCCCTAGCCATTATAGCGCTGCTATCATAATGCTGAAGATTTATTTTGACTTTGGCCATTGTATAGCTTGAACTGATATAAACAATGGTACATTAGTAATAGTAGACATGCCACAATATTCTTATTGTTCATAGCAATTTGTTTAGCATCTCTATTGTTTGTACTTGTTTGTATTGTTTGTACATAAAATCTACTACATGAGTAATAAGGCACTTACCAAATCATAAAATAACTTTCTTATTCTGTCTCTTCACTTTATTTTCTGAATGATTAATTACATTCTTTGAAAATATCATGTCTTGCAATACAAATATATATATACTATGATGCTGAAAATTTCATTCTTTGTATGTTGAATAACAGCTTGGTTCTGGAATTGGTATCTCTCTTCATTTATTTAAAAGCTTTCTAAATGTAAGTCATCCTTGTGATTATGGATGATTAAGCATTAGAAGTCTGCTTACCATTAATGAGATATTTCAAAAGTCTTTCTCAAAATACTGGTTTTAATTCCCAGATAGAACTATCCACAGCCTCGTATTGGGATCATATACTTTTTATTCCACATTAGAAGTTATAATTCACAAATTACTTTTTTCTTCAAACCTAGGAAACATTCTAGAAATATTTTTTTTCTCCTCAAATGTCCTTAAAAAGCTGCCTTTTAAAATTAAGACTGTATTTTATTAAGACTAGAAAATACTTTATTCTTGCAATCCACTATTACAGAGTCTATAGTTTGTATCATTGATATACATATACATGAAAGTCATCTGGGTTACTTTGGACCAGTCACTCTCCCCAATGGACCTCCCAGGGTGTTGTTGTAGGGAAAAATAGGAAGAGGAAGGTGTGTTCGTTACATTCGCTGCCTTGAGTTATTTGTAGAAACAATTTATTTTTATTTTTATTATATCAAAAATTCCATTTCTGAATTGAACAGTGTGTTGTCTAGGTATAGAAATATTAGAATGTAATAATCATCACATTCATCATTATCTTATCAAAATACAATCATATATTAGGAAATAGCAATCATATTATTAAAAATAGTATTTTCCACATTGACATTAATTGTATGACAATCAAAACATTTACTAATTTGCTATAAATCTTCCTCATATAATCCATATTTTCAACTTTCTAACGTCTGGAGTTATTTGTAAAAATAATAAAGGCAGGATGCAAACAAATAAACAAGTATACCCTTGAGCAGTACAAACCAGAAAATATTGCAGTCCTTAATAAACACTAACTATAACTTTTGTGGTCTTCGATCAAATCTAGGTCATAAAATCTAAGGCGTAGATTTTGACATAAGAGGAATATTTACCTGATCAAATCTATTATCTAAAGTAATGTTGCAATTGTAAGCCATTTGCCATGGCTTTGTAAAATGTGATTCACCTCGCAAAGTCTAAAACCAATGGTATGCAAGATGATATCCAGGACATTTTAGGTGAACATTGTCTTCAGGATAGCAGCCTCAATTGTTAGTGAGTTAAAATGAGACTTCATATTTCCCTTGCTTCTATTATAATTTCCTTTCACTTCTAATGCATCGTTATTTTTAAAATTAATTAACTTTTACTTGCAGCATGGATAAGGTGGGCAAGATGCCACATGAGCTTTATGGATAACACCAGCAGTTTGTCATAGATTGCAAGGATTATGACTTTAGCTACATTCTGTCCTGGAATCACAGAAAAATTCTATAATCCTCATAAATCCATCACCACTCCTATTTCTAACCAGCAGTACAATTTCCAATTGCACATTTATTACATACATTCCTCTTAGTCAAGTGAGTCTTTGGAGAATCTCACTGTACATCATAAACTATGTTCTTGCTTTGCACAAATTCCTCAGACAGTCTGTCATGGGGGAAAAAATGAAGAACTATGTTCAAGATTCCTGTATTCTATTTCTTTCTTTCTTTCTTTCTTTCTTTCTTTCTTTCTTTCTTTCTTTCTTTCTTTCTTTCTTTCTTTCTTTCTTTCTTTCTTTCTTTCTTTCTTTTTCTTTCTTTCTCTCTCTCTCTCTCTCTCTCTCTCTCTCTCTCTCTCTCTCTCTCTCTCTCTCTCTCTCTCTCTCTCTTTCTTTCTTTCTTTTTTTTCTCACTTTCTCACTTTCTCATCAGCCACTGGTGCCCCCAGATTAAATTAAGATGACTGCATTGAGGGAGGGCTTTTAAAGCCATCTTTTCACCATGTATCATTTTCTTAATTAAATAAGCTGCTAGTTGATTCCATGGAGAAAACAGCTGCTGTTTGTCAGAGGTTGCAATGATATGTGAAAAACACCTTGAGAAATGGGGCAAAGAGTTGCTCTCTAGGGAATATTTAGGTAAGAGAGGGCATAGCCTATAGCTGCATAATCGGTGGAGAAAGAGGCTCAGAAGGACATTCCCTAACTTATCAGGCTGTAAAAGAGATAGCAGGAAATTTATGTTTTCAAACTCTCTTATCTGACCATTCCTTAGGCCAGGGGTCCCCAAACTCTGGGCTGCAGCTCACTACTGAGCTGTGGCCTATTTGGAATTGGGCCCCATACATGACTGGCCGGAGTGCGTACACGCGTATGCAGCTCAACTTGTGCGAGCGGTGGGCCAACAGATACTTGCATGCATGTGTGCTGGCCTGCCACTTGCATAAGGGGTAACTGCCACGCGTATGCCAGCCCACCATTTGTGCAGCCCAATTTCCCCCTCCCCCTAAGCCGGGGCTACCAAGCCGCAAAAGTTGGGGAAGGCTGCCCTAGGCAGTATCTCTTTATTCATTTCTCAAGGTCTTTTTCACATACTATTACAGAAGTTCTATGTAGGTTTTAATCCTGTACTTTGGAGGGAAAATAATAAAATAATAGTGTTGGAGATGATCATGGACATGATCTGGTCTATTCCCTGCTTAGCTCTTTCTGTGACACCATATTCTATTAATAGAATATTTATAATTTCATATAAATAAAAAAGAACTTAATTACTGATTATGAGTAAATCTCCTGTTTTGCCCATCTTCCTTTAATTAAGAGCAGTATAGTGCTACTGATACTACTAGTTGTGTGAGATTGCTACTGCTCTTTCATGGCTATGTTAGATTGTATCAGCCATAACATTGCTACTTATGATAATAATGTAAACGAGAGATCTATAACTGTGCAGAGATCATTCAGAGTGTGGGGATTAGTCTGCAGTAATCACCTCTTACACTCAGCAATTAGAACATAACCGATAATGGCATGTCCTTGTGGCATATGCCCTACAGGGGCAGGCACTGTTTCTTCAGTAATCCTGCAAAAGAGGGCATTTCAGTAGATTACCATGAATTACAAGAGATGCTTAACTGCCACTCCTTCTTTACTAAATGCTATATGGAAAATGCTAAATACTGTATGGAAAGTCCTGTCCTCTTTTCCTACTGAGAAAGATCAAAGTATCCTTCAAAATCCTTCAATAGATTTTTCTATTCCAATACTCATAACTAACATTCCATTTAAACAGTGTCAATTGGATATTTCTAAATTTATATGGCAAGGGGAAAAAACTCCAAGAATTAGATATAAATTATTCCAAGATGCTAAAGAAAGATTTAGGAACTTAGGCTTACCAGCTTTGAAATTGTATTTTGATGCTTGCTATTTAGTTTGGTTTAAAGAGTGGGTGACTTTCCAGAACAAGAGGTTACTTGATTTGGAGGGCGATAAATTAAGATTTGGATGGCATGCATGTATATAGTATGATAAATGTTGATTTCAATAACCACTTACTTAGACTGTCATCCTAAGGATTAGGAATAGATATTTAAAAAAGGTTATCTGTAAAGATACTTTTCTGGGTGTCACCCTAGGAAGCTTATTTTTTAGAAAAGAAATGGTGAGGCCAGACTGGTCAATATTTTTTAATTAAGGTGAATCTATCCTCAACTCTAAAGAAGAATTGGAATCAGAAGGACATGTCTGTCGTGGTTTATATATTTATAATATATAGATTGGGGAATGGATTTATCATACTTAACTCAAAAACAATTTCAGTTGGATTTTTGGGGGAAGATAGATTGACTTTGGAGAATCTATTTTATTTAACCAGACAACAATTGATAAGAGATAGTATTAAGAAACAGTTATTCACAGGATTCAGGACGAATCAGAGTTAGCTGTTGGGATAGATAAGAAGCTGTGGTAAATTTTCTATTGTATTATTGAATACAATAATTGTTCATTAACAGAGGGTTTTGATATTTTACTTTTGCCTTTTGTTTGTTTGTTGTTCTATCTGTTAACTATTTGGCCTTTAATATAGTAGATAGATGATCAGTAATAATTTGTAAACAAAAGTTTGAAAAAATGGGCCTATTTCACAAGGGGTGGGAAATTAATATTGTTGTAATATATTTATCAGTATTCAGCTAGAGGGGCTAATATGTGTATATGTGTTTGTGGTTTTTAATGCACTTTTTAATGTTTTGCTTGTTTGTTTTTTTATTTGTTTGCTTCCGTGAATTTTTTTGGGAGTTTTTATTTTAATTTTTGAATAAAATAAAAATCATTTTTTAAAAAAGAAGAATCTTCTATCCACTGCAAAGTTCCATTTTGCCAGGTATTCTGAATATGTGAGAAAAGCATACTCTATGGGGTAAATATTGTATGTTTCCTTAAGATATATTTTCAAGATAAGTATTATGAGTTTAGCAATATCATAATCAGGAATATTTCATATCTGAAGAAGAGACGACACATAAGAAGAGTCATGAGCTATTTGTCCATATTTCAGACATAATTTCCTGGGTCTGTGCAGCTATCATATGAACCCAAGAAAAAATGCAGTTTCTTAAGATCATGCTGGCAGGAATGGTGTGTGTTCCTATAACCTCTCTGAAGCACATTCTCTACTTCAAATCCAAAGTACATCTGTAGAAGTCATGCAAAGCCAATTTAAAACTATATCAATGTTAAAAACCTTGTCCATGACATGATAGTCTTTTTTTTGTTTCTCCGTATGAAAGCTTGTCTTCTTTGGCCTCTTTTTCGTTAAGGATTATTATACTAGATGTCTCTACATGGCTATATGCTTCCTTATTATTGTCTCTAATTATGGAATAGGGAACAGCATTTCCTGACAAAATATTCTTCCACACCTATTGATGTAGTTACAGCTTTCTTAAAATGCAGTAGACTTAATAAAAATAGAACTCTATCCCATGCTATAAACCACATGTCTTCCAGTTTCCAGAAAAAGTCTAAAATTTCCATTTACATACTGTAAGTTAATGCTTCCCACTGGTCCCCAAGCCCCAGAAATACTGGCCTCGTTTGGGCCTCTCACCTGTACGCCATCCTTGGGAGAGACGCTGGTGTAGACTGTGTCGGGCACTTTTGGCAATGAGAACTGCCAGGTCCTCAAAGTTCAAAATAAACATGATGACAATTCCTTCTTCATTCTTTATAGGGACCACATCCACTAAACAATGAATGCATGATGCTGCCATGAAAAAGAAATAACAGATTGCATTAAGCTATAAATTAACATAATCTACACTTCAGTCTTTACCATATCAGAAACAAATCATCTGGACTGAAATCAGCTTAATTTAAAACATCTTAACTGAAATCAGTTTTTTTGGGTATAGTCTTAAAGATAAAGATAGTATTCTCTACTCCTTCCCACTGTTCAACTGACTTCTTGGTTGACACTGCAAATAAAGTAATAGATGTTCTATAAATTTTTACAGCTACATAATGAAAGAACTGACAAGTATAATCATATTATTTCTAAAGCCAAATATCTTAGGAAGCTAGAATTCTATTTGTATATAGGACAGCCTTATAAGATGAGATAAAATTGCTTCACAATCTACACAATGATTCAGTCATTGGAAAGTGTTGCTTCCTCCAAATAGTTCTCCATTGCCTTCAAAATACCCTATATTCAGGTAACAGCTCTATCTTTTTCTAATCCTTGTTATTTTTCCAATTTACAAAAACAATGAAATTTATAAGTGCATTCTATCTCCTTTGTATTCATAATAATCCATAATATAAAAAGGCACAATATCATAAATAAATACTTAAACTTATATTTTTAATTTAATTTCTCACAAAGTATGAACTGATAAACATTTTTTCATGGGATCCTGTTCATATAGGAATTCACAAAGATTTAATCCCTTAAATATATATAAACTTTAGAACAGGAATACAGAAATGTCATTCCATTTCAGATTAGAAATGATGAACCAAATTGTTCAAAGCCAATAGATGAGTTCATGACTGAAGTAATATAGAGGTGGATTCTGTCTTCCAGAGAGAACTCCCTAGTGTCTGCCTTCCACAGTAAATTCCCCCCTCCCAATTGTAATTCACTTGTTTTTCCTCTTCTGAGATGAGTTCTCCTGTAGTTTAAAGTTTATGCAGTGGATATTAGTACTTTCTTCTTCTTCTTCTTCTTCTTCTTCTTCTTCTTCTTCTTCTTCTTCTTCTTCTTCTTCTTCTTCTTCTTCTTCTTCTTCTTCTTCTTCTTCTTCTTCTTCTTCTTCTTCTTCTTCTTCTTCTTCTTCTTCTTCTTCTTCTTCTTCTTCTTCTTCTTCTTCTTCTTCTTCTTCTTCTTCTTCTTCTTCTTCTTTNCTTCTTCTTCTTCTTCTTCTTCTTCTTCTTCTTCTTCTTCTTCTTCTTCTTCTTCTTCTTCTTCTTCTTCTTCTTCTTCTTCTTCTTCTTCTTCTTCTTCTTCTTCTTCTTCTTCTTCTTCTTCTTCTTCTTCTTCTTCTTCTTCTTCTTCTTCTTCTTCTTCTTCTTCTTCCTCCTCCTCCTCCTCCTCCTCCTCCTTCTGTCTCAAAGCAATATTAATATATTAAATGACTTTTACCTAGAATGTAGGTATAGTATTTGAAAAAATAGTATTTGAAAAAAGTGCTATTCACATATCTCCAACATGAGAATGATTGAATTCAATGCATATACAAAAATAATAAATACTTAAGGTATTAGGAACAATTATCCTCAATTTCAATTTAGGCCAATAAACAGAGTATCTATTAACTTGCTCAAATGGGTTAATTATTTTATCTAATAGCATAGTCTAAGAGTTCTAAACACATTTCAAAAAATCAATGGAGAAAATTAATATCCTGGTCTAATACCTTTTTAGGGTAAAAAAAAAGAATGAAAACATTGATTGACTTTCATTTTAGATTTTGAAGTTGATATACACAGGTTGAGAACCAGTAGTGTAGAGGTTAAGGCATTGGGCTAAAAAACTAAGAGACTGTGAATTTTAATTGCACCTTAGGCACCTGTGCCTTTGAGACAATCAGTGTTAGCCCTAGGAAGCAAATAAAGGCAAATAACTTCTGAAAAATCTTGACAAGAAAGCTGCAAGGACTAGTCAAGGCAGATGCCAAAAGTCTCTTGAAGTCCGGCCCCTATCCCAAAGATATGATAGGTAACAAACACATACCGATAGATTTTATCAATTTTTTTTTCAACATAAAGCAATAGAATTGCAGCTTGATAGTTTCTGTCTATCCAAATTAATTAAATCCACTACCAGCCAAATATTATCGGGCCACTATCAAGCTCTGATCATTCTAATTTGTTCATTGTTTAAGGTAGAAATCCTGTGGTGGGATTCAAATACCTGAACAACCGGTTCTCTTATTTGATGCAGGCCTGGGCCTCTGAGGCCTAGAACGGATTTCTGGAAGTGGCATCCATGCACTTCCGGTGGGCCGTTCTGGGCCTGAGAGTCCTCCTCCAGGCCTCCTAGGCCTAGAACGGACTTCTGGAAATGGCATCCATGCAATTCTGGCAGGCCATTCTAGGCCTGGAAGGCCTCCTCCAGGCCTCCGAGGCCTAGACTGGACTTCTGGAAGCAGTGTGCATTAAGCTGTTTCTCCAAACTCAGCAAAATTTAGCTACCAGTTCTGCCAAACTGGTGCGAACTGGTTGAATCCCACCACTGTAGAAATCACTTGCTATTGTAACAAGATTTAACGAGATTTTAATATCTGCATGAATCACAGCGATGGGACAATAATTAGCTCATATTTATGATGGATTTGTAACTAGCTGACAAATGACATTCAGTGTATGGTCCTCAATAGAACTACATCTACATGGATGGAAGAATGTACTGGGGTAACCCAAGGTTCTGTCTTAGTCCCAGTACTCTTCAACATCTTCATAAATGATTCAAATGAGGGGATAGAAGGGGAACTCATAAAAAAACACCAAGCAGACAGGAATAGCCAACATCCTGGAAGATAGGCTTAAGGTCCAGAAGAATCTCATCAGATTAGAACTATAGATAGGGTTAACCCCTGCGCAAGAATGACAATAGATGAATTTTTTTCTAGTCAGCTAACTAAGGTATGTAGGAAGCACATCACAATAGTAATGGGGGACTTTAACTTCTCTGACATCAACTGGAAGACAAACTCTGCACCAAGTGGAAGATTAAACAGGTTCCTGGCAAACCTAGCAGACAACTTTGTCTCCCAAAAATTAGAGAAGGGAACTAGGGGATTAGCCATTTTGGATCTAATTCTCACTAACAGAGATGAAATGATAGAAGGTGTTGAAGCCATAGGAACCTTGGGGGGAAGTGATCATGCAATATTGGAATTCAACATTATGGAAGCACAAGCAATAGAACACAGTCAAACTAGAGTCTTGGACTTCAAGAGAGCTAATTTCAATAAACTTAGAGAGGGCTTGAGAAGGATTCCATAGATGAGAATCCTCAACGGGAAAACAACTCAAGAAGCGTGGGAAATTTTGAAAAGTGAGATAATAAAAGCCCAGTCTAGCACAATACCAACAAAGAGGAAAAATAACAGCTCTCAAAAAAACCCAGCATGGCTGCATAAAGAACTCTCTGACAAATTGAAAGATAAAAAGGACAAGTATAGAAAGTGGAAAGAGGGGCCCATAACTAAGTCAGAATATCAGCAAATAGTCCGAGCCTGCAAAGATGAAGTGAGGAAAGCTAAGGCTCAAAACGAACTAAGGCTTGCGACCAAAGTCAAAAATAACAAAAAAAAAGCTTCTTTCAACATGTAAAAAACAAGAAAAAAGTTAAGGAAATGATTGGTCTATTAGTGGGTGAAAGTGGCAAGAAGGTGACAAGCAACAGGGAGAAAGCAGAACTATTTAACTCGTTTTTTGCATCTGTCTTTACACAAAGGGAAAAAACAGACCAACCTATCAAAGATAGTGCCATAAAAAACAGAATAGAAACACAAGTTAAGATAGGCAAGAAAATGGTAAGTGAGCACCTGTCCAACCTGTTGTTGTTGTTGTTGTTGTTAATTGCGAAGTCGTGTCTGACCCATCACAACCCCATGGACAACGTTCCTCCAGGTCTTCCTGTCCTCTACCATCTTCTGGAGTCCATTTAAGTTCACACCTACTGCTTCAGTGACTCCATCCAGCCACCTCATTCTCTGTCATCCCCTTCTTCTATTGCCCTCAATCTTTCCCAGCATTAGGCCCTTCTCCAGTGAGTCCTTCCTTCTCATTAGGTGGCCAAAGTATT
>NW_015386333.1:3070956-3079153 GCF_001527695.2 Protobothrops mucrosquamatus
TTCTGCCATTAGAGTGGTATCATCTGCATATCTTAGGTTGTTGATATTTCTCCCGGCAATCTTAATTCCAACTTTTGATTCATCTAGCCCTGCCTTTCTCATGATGTGCTCTGCATATAAGTTAAATAGGCAGGGCGACAGTATACAGCCTTGCCGGACTCCTTTCCCAATTTTGAACCAATCAGTGGTTCCGTGTCCAATTCTCACTGTTGCTTCTTGACCCGCATATAGGTTTCTCAAGAGACAAATAAGATGGTCTGGTACTCCCATCTCTTTAAGAACTTGCCACAATTTGTTGTGATTCACACAATCAAAGGCTTTAGCATAATCAATGAAGCAGAAGTAAATGTTTTTTTGGAACTCCCTAGCTTTCTCCATGATCCATCGTATGTTGGCAATTTGATCTCTAGTTCCTCTGCCTCTTCAAAATCCTGCCTGTACTTCTGGTAGTTCTCGATCCACATACTGCTGGAGTCTAACTTGTAGGATTTTAAGCATAACTTTACTAGCATGTGAAATGAGTGCAATGGTGCGATAGTTTGAACATTCTTTGGCATTGCCTTTCTTTGGAACTGGAATGTATACTGACCTTTTCCAATCCTGTGGTCACTGTTGAGTTTTCCAAATTTGCTGGCAAATTGAGTGTAGCACTTTTACTGCATCATCTTTTAAGATTTTAAATAGCTCAGCTGGAATACTGTCACCTCCACTAACTTAGTTGTTGCTCAGATTTCCTAAGGCCCATTTCACTTCATATTCTAGGACGTCTGGCTCGAGATCAGTGACTACCCCATCGTGGTTATCTGGGACGTTAAGCTCGTTCTTGTATAGTTCTTCTGTGTAGTTTTGCCACCTCTTCTTAATCTCTTCGGCCTCTGTTAGGTCCCTGCCATTTTGGTCCTTTATCATGCCCATCTTTGCATGAAACGTTCCCTTCATATCTCCAATTTTCTTGAAGAGATCTCTGGTCCTCTCTATTTTGTTGTTTTCTTCTATTTCTTTGCACTGTTCATTTAAGAAGGTATTCTTATCTCTTCTAGCTATTCCTGCATTCAATTGAATTCTGCATTCAATTGGGTGTATCTTTCTCTTTCTCCTTTGCCTTTCACTTCCCTTCTTTCCTCAGCTATTTGCAAAGCTTCCTCAGACAGTCATTTTGCTTTCTTGCATTTCTTTTTCTTTGGGATGGTTTTAGTTGCTACCTCTTGTACAATGTTGCGAACCTCCGTCCATAGTTCTTCAGGCACTCTGTCTATCAGACCTAATTCCTTAAATCTATTTGTCACCTCTATTGTATATTCATCAGGAATATGATTTAGTTCATACCTGAGTGGCCTAGTGCTTTTCCCTACTTTCTTCAATTTAAGTCTAAATTTTGCAACGAGAAGCTCATGATCTGAGCCACAGTCAGCTCCTGGTCTTGTTTTTACTGACTGTATAGAGCTTCTCCATCTTTGGCTGCAGAGCACATAGTCAATCTGATTTCTGTGTTGACCGTCTGGTGATGTCCATGTGTAGAGCCATCTCTTGGGTTGTTGGAAAAGAGTGTTTGTTATGACCATCGTATTATCTTGACAAAATTCTATCAGCCTTTTGCCCTGCTTCATTTTGTACTCCAAGGCCAAACTTGCCTGTTATTCCAGTTATCTTTTGGCTTCCTACTTTAGCATTCCAATCCCCCATGATGATAAGGACATAATTTTTGGTGTTAATTCTATAAGGTGCTGTGGGGCTTCATAGAACCGATCAATTTCATCCTCTTCAGCACCAGTGGTTGGGGCATAGATTTGGATTACTGTGAAATTGAATGGTTTGCCTTGGATTCGAACTGAGATCATTCTGTCATTTTGGAGATTGTATCCCAGTATTGCTTTTCCTATTCTTTTATTAACTATGAAGGCCATTTCTTCTGAGGGATTCTTGCCCTCAGTAGTATACTCTGAGTTAAATTCACCCATTCCTGTCCATTTTAGTTCGCTGATTCCTAAGATGTCAATGTTCAGTCTTGTCATCTCTTGTTTGACTATGTCTAGCTTGCCTTGATTCATGGATCTTACATTCCAGGTTCCTATGGAGAAAAGATCTTTATAGCATCGGACTTTCCTTTCATCACCAGATATATCCACAGCTGAGTGTCCTTTCGGCTTTGGCCCAGTCACTTCATTCTTTCTGGCGCTACTAGTACTAGCCCTCTGCTCTTCCCCAATAGCATATTGGATACCTTCTGACCTGAGGGGCTCATCTTCCAGCGTCATATCTTTTTGCCTTTTGGTACTGTCCATGGGGTTTTCATGGCAAAGATACTGGAGTGGTTTGCCATTTCCTTCTCCAGTGGATCACCCCAAGGTTCTCAAGGAACTGCCAGATGTAATCTCAGAACCACTGAACTATATTTTTCAAAGATCCTGGAGCACTGGGGAACTACCAGAGGCCTGGAAAAGAGCTGATATAGTTTCCATCTTCAAAAAGGGAAAAAAATGGATCCAAGAAATTACAGATCTATCAGCCTAACCTTAATACCTGGGAAGATTCTGGAAAAGATAATCAAACAATGAATCAGTGAACACCTAGAGGCAAACAAAATCATTACTAAAAGCCAACATGGGTTTTTCAAAAACAGATCAAGCCAGACAAATCTTATTGCATTCTTTGACCAAGTGTCAAAATTAGTGGATCAGAAGAATGCTGTGGATATAATTTACTTGGACTTCAGTAAGACATTTGATAAAGTAGACCACAGCCTACTACTTGATAAGATAAAAAAATGTGGGTTAGACAGCATCAGCACCAGATGGATTCGTAGCTGGCTGACCGGCCATACTCAGCGTGTGGTCCTCAATGGAACCACATCTATATGGAGGGAAGTGTGTAGTAGGGTGCCCCAGGGCTCTGTTCTGGGCCCAGTGCTCGTCAACATCTTTATCAAGGATTTGGATGAGGGGATAGATGGGGAACTCATCACATTTACAGATGACACCAAGCTGGCAGGAATAGCCAACACTCCAGAAGATAGGCTTAAGATACAGGAGGACCTGGACAGACTTGAACATTGGGCGCTATCTAACAAAATGAAATTCAATGGTGAAAAAAGTAAGGTTCTACATTAAGGCAAGAACAACCAAATGTACAGATATAGTATAGGGGGTATCTTGCTCAATAGTAGTAACTGTGGGAGGGATCTCGGAGTCCTAGTGGACAATCATTTAAAAATAATAATAATAATAATAATAATAATAATAACAACAACAACAACAACAACAATAACAATAACAATAACAATAACAACAACAACAACAACAATAACAATAATAATAATAATAATAATAATAATAATAATAATAATAATAATAATAATAATAATAAAGTTGGAAGGGACCTTGGAGGTCATCGAGTCCAACCCCCTGCTCAGGCAGGAACCCTACACCATTTCAGACAAATGGCTGTCCAGTCTCTTCCTAAAAACTTCCAGTGTTGGAGTGTTGGAGCATTCACCGCTTCTGGAGGCAAGTTGTTCCATTGCTGCAGCTGCCAAAAAAGACAACACAGTGCTAGGCTGCATTAACAGAGGGATAGAATCAAGATCACGTGAAGAAGAGCAACAAAGATGATTAGGGGACTGGAGGCTAAAACATATAAGGAATGGTTGCTGGAATTGGGTATGTCTAGTTTAATGAAAAGAAGGACTAGGGGTGACATGATAGCAGTATTCCAGTATTCAGGGGTTGCCAGAAAGAAGAGAGAATCAAGCTATTCCTCAAAGCACTTGCAGACAGGACAAGAAGTAATGGATGGAAAATAACTAAAGAGAGAAGCAACCTAGAACTAAGGAGAAACTTCCTGACAGTTAGAACAATTAACCAGTGGAACAACCTGCCTCCAGAAGCGGTGAATGCTCCAACACTGGAAGTTTTTAAGAAGAGACTGGACAGCCATTTGTCCGAAATGGTATAGGGTTTCCTGCCTGAGCAGGGGGTTGGACTAGATCACCTCCAAAGTCCCTTCCAACTTTATTATTATTATTATTATTATTATTATTATTATTATTATTATTATTATTATTATTATTATTATCATCATCATCATCATCATCATCATCATCATCATCATCATCATCATCATCATCATCATCATCATAGATAGATACCTAACAAAATGAAATTCAGTGGTGAAAAAAGTAAGGTTTTACACTTAGGCAGAAAAAAATAAATGCATAAGTACAGAATAAGTGGTACCTGGCTCAATAACAGTAACTGAGAAAGGGATCTAGGAGTTGTAGTGGACACACTTAAATATGAGCCAGCAATGTGCTTCAGCCACCAAAAAAGTCAATATAGTCCTAGCGTGTATTAATAGAAGGATGAAATCAAAACCATGTGAAGTGTTAATGCCATTTTATAATGCCTTGGTAAGACCACACCTGGAATATTGCATCCAGTTTTGGTCATCATGATTAAAAAAAAGATGTTGAGACTCTAAAAATAATACAGAGAAGAGCAACAAAGATTTATCACTTTATTTTTCAAATTATTTTTGTGCATATTTTTAATTTCCTTCCTATCTGATACATATGGAAAATTATGACCTTTCATATAATGTAGACTTGGACTTAATAGAGTTGGAAGGGACATTGGACATCTTCTAGTCCAACAGTCCCCAACCTTTCTGGCTTGATGGACTGGTGGGGGAGAGAGGGGATGGTTCACCCACTCACCCACTGCTCACACAGAGCCATCCCCTAAACAAGAGTACTAATAGGGCAGGTTTTCATTTGTACTAACAGAGCAGCTTTTCATTTTGTTTGCCTCTTGGATTTTCTGCCTACCACTTGGGGCTGGAAAGAAATTGAGAAAAGATAAAGGGAGACTGTTCCTTTTATTATAAATGTGGCCTCCTAGATCAGCCTGACTTCTGTCAATGAGGCTTAGTCTTTGATTGTGTAAGCAAATATTTCTTATTTCAGTTGATCTAAAGCAATTGCTCAAAAAGAAGGATTAGAATATCATCTGCTACCAGCTAGTGCTGACTTTCTTTGGCAGAGTTTCTTATCTCACCCATCCCTTGTGCAACAGTAGATGAGATGGCTTTATTCCACACAGTTTGCAAGGGCTCAGATTCTCATAATCAGAAGCAGATGC
Source organism: Protobothrops mucrosquamatus (assembly GCF_001527695.2). Lineage (NCBI taxonomy): Eukaryota > Metazoa > Chordata > Lepidosauria > Squamata > Viperidae > Protobothrops > Protobothrops mucrosquamatus. Next base: position 3,076,092 of record NW_015386333.1, read on the forward strand.
TCAGTGTCTCAGAACTTCAAAACCTATAGTGACGTCAGTTACATGTTTTAGCTCTGTGTGTGTATGTATGTGTGTGTGTGTGTGTGTGTGAGAGAGAGAGGGGGGGGGTTAGGGAGACAAGAGAGAAAAATGAGAGGGAACAAAGAATGGGACAATGAAACTCAAAAGGAATAAAAGTCTGGAGTTCAATTAAAAGAAGTTATTAAGGGATTGTAAAGTATCAGATCAGAAGCCTTCTAAATAATTTATTTCTTGTTTTAGTTAAAGGTTACAATATAAATTTAGTTGTCCTCAAAGAACACAAAAACAGTAGATGTTACTGATATTTAACTATTTGCCAGCAGAGGCATTCTTTTCAGAAAATAACTGACAAAATTGTCTACCCAAGATGTTTAAAACTTTTATTTTACTCACTTTTCCACCATCATTCCTGTTCCAACCGGAGAAGGAAGTTTTATACATATTCCCATATAAACATATATACTAAAGATTGGGGGGGCATGCACAAATGTTAGAGACAGAATAACTTCTTTAGGGTGCTTATTAACCTACCAGTAATTAGGACTGATGCATATATTCTTGCATGCTTGAGCTGGTTAACATAATGAATTGGTTAAGATAAGAAAAGTTGATATCTATTTAATCCATGAGAAATTAAATGAAACCCAGTGATGAATTTTGTCTCTATTGTTTCATGATGAAATAACAAGAATGACAATTTCAGGAGCATTGGGGAGCTAAAATACATCTTCATTTTTTTTTTACTATCCTGGATTTATATTGATTTATTCTTTTTCTCATATACTGGCCAGCTTGTACAATGTGTATGACAGTTAGGCACTGCTGACTTCAAAGCTATATAAAAACTGTCAAGGGGATGCTCATTTGAGATACTGTTAACTTTTGGGTTCTGAATCACTTTCTCATTGGTCTCCTCCTTGAGTCCTTTTCTGTCAGCTATAGCAACTGAGGCTTGTATTTTCTTGAAGAGAAATGGCATTCTTTTCCTGGTGAATCGCTAGAAAAAAAAGACCCCCAAATATATCACAAAATGCTTTGAACAGATAATTCAGATCTAAGCAAACATTACAAATTCCTACTGGAAGATTGTATGTTCCACTTTTTAATTGTGTGTACATAATGTTTGATGTTTGCAGAGTCACAATTCCCTGCCTACCCAATCCAATATCTTTAGCGTCTAGCATATAATACACACAGACCCAAGGTGCTACCTCACACCATCACTTCACTTTTTTTTAAAAAAAGATTATTCCTGCTTTATAGCTTTGCTAATTTGTTATGATAGTCAGTCAGCCAAGTGATAAAAAGATTTTTTTAATATTGAAATTTCATATAACAGACAATGTTTGGCAGGTAAATGGGGTAGATATGCAATGGGCCTTCTCCAAATTTCAGAGATTATACAGTGATATTTTAAAATTTCTCTTTCATAAAATAAAACACAAAGAAGAAGAAATAGAATATCCAATCCCATTTGTTATAAGTCTGTTTTATCATGCTTGCCAGACAGTTATCAATCAGTAAATGTATGTGTTTTCTACACTAAGGCTTATTACACAAATACTATTTCACAAATAAGTAGAACAAGGATTAAAATGGTTTCACACATACACACACACACACACACACACACAATAACAGCACAATGTATTACTATTACAAAGAAGCAATGCTTATCCTCACACGATGATCAGGTTTTAATTCTCTACAGTATTTAAAATATCTCTGAAACTCTGGATGTCAAACTGCCGGCCCGTAGGCCAGATGCATCATAGCGAAACCGCGCCCACCCCATTGCCGGCAATGGCAAAAAAGTCACAATACGTCGTGACACATCACGTGACATTGCAAGTTTGACACCCCTGCATTAGAGTGATCTGTCCCTGGAGACTGATAAACCTAAATGGCTTCCAAAAGGAACTGGGGGATATCCCGAATATGCCAAAGCTTTAGTAATGGCATGAAACCAAAACGCCGCTGAGATTTTGGATATGAGCCTTCACTCCCATAGTCCCTATGGTTCATGGAGCAACTGAAAGTTCTGAAATGGGTTTACAGATGTTTAGAGTGTCACTGGTGGAAAACAAAGGATGACTCCAACTGGACACATCTTGGAGCCGCTATTAATTGCTATTAAATTATTATAGCAATAAAAGCAGTGAAGCAACACTGTCTCTCAGCTCTTATTGCATCTGCAGAGTGTTGCCCATTGAGCATGTTTTGGATCACTTGATCTGTCCAGGCAGACTTGCCTGATCATCTTCAGGTTTATGCAGAAAAATTTGTTGAACACCTATCAGATAAAATTGCTCATATTCATTCTCAGTAAGAACTCTTGCATGGTACAAGCCTTATAAGATGCCTAGGAGACCTTTTGCCCAGTAATTTGTGAACAGTTTGACTCTATTGGACCTAAAGGGTCTCTGTGCTGTTGATGCAACCACCAGTCAATTAGATCCTTGTCCCTCCTGGTTGGTGAAAGCTTACAGGACAACGACCAGCAGTGGGGTTCATGCAGTGATAAATTCTTCACTGTGAGAGGGGACATTCCCGAGACCTAAAGGGTCTCTGTGCTGTTGATGCAACCACCAGTCAATTAGATCCTTGTCCCTCCTGGTTGGTGAAAGCTTACAGGACAACGACCAGCAGTGGGGTTCATGCAGTGATAAATTCTTCACTGTGAGAGGGGACATTCCTGAGACCTTTTAAAGAGGCTCAGATTTATCTTCTCCTTGAAAAACCATCACTCCACTGCCTAGACAACTTTCATTCAATCTCCCACCTTCCTTTTTGGAGGAAGGTAGTGGAAAAAGTGGTTGTTTGACAGTTCCAAGGGATCCTGTATGTTAGATCGCGCAGGCAGTAAGACACGAGTCGAGTGACAGTCAGCTCTTGGTTTATTGGCAAGGCATAAGGTAAATCCGGACTGGTTCTCTGGGCCAGGGGAGCCCTCTTTTATGGGATTCCCCTGGCTTGTAATCACACAATTCCATTGGCTGGCAAGACCCCGTTGCTAGTTAGCCAACCAGCAACGGAGACCC
>NW_015386333.1:3082674-3136744 GCF_001527695.2 Protobothrops mucrosquamatus
GACCCCGTTGCTAGTTAGCCAACCAGCAACGGAGACCCCGTTGCTAGTTAGCCAACCAGCAACGGGCATGAAACTGCATGCAGATGGAGAAGGGCAATCACCCTTAATGGGCGATCAATGGTGAAGGGCAATCACCCTTAATGGGTGATCAGGATATGCATAGGGGATTAAGGGGGGGGGAATACAAGGAACACAACACTGTATGAAACAGATTTTCTGAATCCCCTTCAGTCAGGATTCAGGCCTGGCTATGGGATAGAGACAATCTTGGCTGCACTCATGGACAATTTCTGGCAGGAGCAGGATGGGGGTAGTGCAACTATTCTCGTTTTCTTCTTAACCTCTCAGGGGTCTTTGATATCATTGATCATGGTATTCTTTTGGACTGGCTACACAAGTTGGGATTAGGAGATACAGTTTTATGCTGGTTCAGCTTTTTTCTCCAAGGTCAATCCCAATCGTTCTTGATAGAGAGTGAAAGATCCAATCCCCAACTGTTCATTTGAGATATCCCCCAGAGTTTAGTACTCTCTCTTCTCCTATTTAACATCTACCTGAAGCCTCTGTCACCATGTGTCAAGATGTCAAAATGTTGATGATATTTAGCTCTACATTTCTAATCTGGTGACTCAAGTGATGCTATCTCTGGCCCTCTCATAATGCCTTGAGACTGTAGGGACCTATATGGGAGGTAAAGGACTTAGATTGAACTTTGGCAAGACTAAGTGACTTTGGGTGCACGGAGCCTCAGGATTGGACAGGGTTGCACTACTCTGTTCAGGCTGAGTTTGCAAGTTGTGGGTTATCCTTGATTCACATCTCCTGTTCAAGAACAATTTCATTGTTCTATTAATTTACTTCTGTTTTGTTTATACTCTTTTCATTTCTTCCTTTTTATTGCTGTAAGCTGCCTAGAATGGTAAGATAGTCAGCAAATAAATTTAACAAATAATAATATAAATAAATAATAATAAATAAGTAATATTTCTTTCTTCCCTTCCTTCATAGAATCTAATTTCACTGCAGTCCTTTCTATGTCCAGTCAGAAAGTCAGTAGCATCCCAAAAATTGCCATTAGAATAACAAAAGAAGCATAGCAATATCATACCTCAAATTCCATTGTTTTTCGTGTTAGTATAATTTTCCAAAAAGGGAGTGGGTCTTACACTGCAAAGCTGCAATGCTGCTGACATCAATCTAATCCCTTTTGCCTGCCCCCTCCCCAGTATGGACACTATTAGCACCAATGTGTTTAATTTAGGTTTATACTAAATATCAATAATAAAATCAATCCAAAAGTCAATGCAACAGTAGAAAAATAAGACCATATTAATGAATATACAATAAAACAGCTGATATAATAAACCAACAAAATAAAGAAAAGGTGGAGAGAACATTTTCCATCTAAAGCCAAAATAATAAATATCAAATTAGTCTCACTTCTTACATAGAAAAGTTCCAAAAGAAGATGGAACTGCTACCAAACAGGCAGTTTTCCTTGATGACCCCAGCTTCACCTCAGTTGACATAAAGATTGTGTTCCTTCTGGCACTTAACCACTGAACAATCATTCCTTAACAACAATAGTTTTTCTCATTTTCACCATGCCATTGCCTTCATCTCATCTCCAGCATATGAAAGAAGAGGAGTTAAGTTTTCTGAGTTTCCTAATATTAAAGTAGTATTTTCCCTTTTATTCGGCCCAATAAAAGTTTTAAGTAATAAAATCTCTTAACTTACCCTTATATATTTGTATTCAAATAAAATTCTATAGCATGCTGTTTTAATTACCCTAATACTAGATTCATTGTTCTTAGCTGTTTTAAATCAGGGATTTTCTGGATTTACTGCAGGTTACCATACTTAGAGATGATATTCTCAACTTTAGTTTTTTTTTTAACCAAACAATCAGGATTTTTAACAGAACTGTTAACTGTGATCATACATTCATAAATATTTTATGTTGTGACTATTTTAACTGATCATTATCATTTGAGGAAATAAACCTTCAGACGCACCATGGTTGGCCATCAAGAAATGTTATGATTTCACCAGAAAGGCAGGACTGTTTTAGAGGGCATGTTCTTTGCACTTTGTAGAGAAAGGAGTCTAGTAATAAAAGCAGGATTAAGGTCATTTTTTTCAAACTGCCCCAAAACTCTAAAGGAGAAAGAAATCAAAATGGCCTTGCTGAAATTCAATCAATTTGGTAATGTGACCAGATTATACCACATGTTGTTTGCCAACTCCTGCCATAGATGTCCATCAACTAGAAACATTATTATGTCTCAGGTTATACAATAGAGGCCTTAAATCTTGCTGGTTGAGAACTATTACAGAAATCACTTCTTTTTATTGAAAGGAACAAGTGAAGAAAGGAGGGAGACTACAACATGTATGGTCTTTTTTTGTGTGTGGGACAGCAGTCAGGGATTTTTGCAGGTCCAGATTTAGTAGTAACTCAGGATTGGGCAATGATTAAATACTATTTTGTATATCTCCTATTCCGCTAGAGAGAAGTGTAAAAGCAATAACATGCTTTATGGTGATAGTTGTACACCAACTATGAATAAGAACATGAACATGAACATGAAGATGGACATGCTATGAATATAAGAGCAAAGAGCAAGCAAACAAACAATGATAAATTAAATTTACCATGGTAAATGATATGTTTCTATTAATATGTTTCCTTTGGTGTTCATGTAGTTATTTGATGATGCAAAAAGAAAAAGAAAAAAACTACTTCAAATAAAAAAATAATTAGTTGGATTTTGAATCTCGACTGCTTTCAGGCAAGTACTGTAAATCCAAGGCAGGTCTAATGCATTTTTACCACCACCACACCAAAACAAAAAAAAACAAAAAAAAAACACCCTCACCCAACAGATCAGCAGATTAAAACTTATCTTCAGTACCAGCTAGATTTTCCCACTGCTTCTTATTAAGCATCTTCTGACCTAGCTCTTTCCTGCCTCAGCTCTTCCCAGTGTATCATATGTGCTAGTATCATATTCCAAGAGATTGGGAACTCAGAAAGGCAGCTGGATGAATTGCAAGGCAAAGCATATAACTTTCCTTGAACAGGTCTGAGATAACCAAAGGGAAGAATGATGGAGGAGCATGAATATATTCTGAATGCCAAAGAGTATGATTTTGTAGGAGTATAGCAGCTTCTTATAAATTGTTTGTATTTGTTTTAAAACAAACCTGTAAAGTAAGATTAATTGAAAGTATTTGAGTAACAATCATGATCGAATATTACTTCCAAAGAAAATTGATAGTGTGGAAACATTAATAATAGCTGTGATATAGACATAGCAGTATCATGAGTGGGTGCAATTCCTGCATATACATTGTTTTAAAAAATGATAGACTGTAATGTCTGTTAATTATTTTTTTTTTACAGATCTGCCTTTGGAATCTGTAATCCATGGTCATGTGTGGAATATTGGAAGAAGGAATAATGTCTTCATTAATGCTTTCAAATCTATTTAAGTTAGACAATCATGACAGCCTTTCTTTTTTCTATATATGTTATTTTATAAGCTGCAGAACTTCAAAACTTGTGTGAATTGTATCTGCTACAACCAAAAGAGTTTGTGGGTATTTTTTGGAAAGCCTACTCAATGTGACAAACCCATGATCATGAATTCAAAAGCAAAATTATTGTATTCATCATATGGATAGTAAATGAATGGCCAGTTTATTGTTAAAAAATAAGATCAATAAATGAGTCATACTGGGATTAAGGTTATTTTTTATTCTTTAATATTTATATCCTAAATCACTTATTTTCAGTTTACTACTTCAAAACCTTGCCTTTATTAATTTCAATGTTCTTGTGCCATTTTAGCTTGCAGAACGTCTTATAATTAGTGTGGTATAATTAAATTGTTGCAGTTTATGGCAGTTGAAATAGAATATGCTATATACTAGCACTACTACACTTATTTTATTTGGTTTCCCTAACTGATCATATATTATGTTTCAATCAAAAATAGAAGCTGGGCACAATATTCATTCAATGACTTACTTTTTCTCCATGATGAAGCTCATTTAAACTGTGGCCTCAGCATACAATTGCCCCCCCCCATCAGCTGGCTTTGCTTCTGGTTCATAGTGATAAGTAGGAGGCTTGCTTTCTATCCACCCCCCCCCCCTTTTCCCATTTGACCTTGAAAAAAAGACAAGCACTTAGTTTTTAATAACATGAAATAACATCACCGTAAAGCTTTCCTCCTCCTCCTCCTCCTCTTCAGTGGGATCAGCACTGTTTCAATATATTTATCTGTATCATCAGTATTAAATTACTCAGGGAAATATGGCTGTTTCTAAAAGCTGGACATGAAAATATGCAAATTAAAAAGGGAACTATTAATCTTTCTCTTAAATCTACTTTGATGTCCCCCCCTCTATTCCTTTATATTCCTGCTTTTTTTGGGGGGGGGGCTATTTATTACAAGATATAATCTCCAAGTTCTCCTTGCAAGCCTAGTTAAATCTATAGCAGATTTTTTTTACAGAGTGTCCCAATGATAGTGAGAAGCATCTGGCCATCGGCATACCAAATTGCACTCCTACTTTGAAATTCACCTCTCAAAATGGGCCAAAGTCTTCCTGCCAACTTTGCAATTCTTTGGTTCTAACTTTTAGCAGCTCTCATCAATCCTAGCCTAGCACCTTCCAGATGTGTGGGCCTATTCTCTCATTATTATCAGCAAGTTTAGGTACTGGTCATGCTGCCTGGGAATAATTAGAGTTGGAATCCAACACAAGTTGGGAAAAGCTGATCTATAATAGTAGGTAATTTATAAGGTGACCAACCGTCCTCCTTTAGGGAGGACAGTCCTCCTTTTGTGAGTTCTGTTCTCCCTCGAAAAGTGTCCTCCTACATGTCCTCCTTTTCGATATTTGAAGACTAATCTGCAGGGCTTTTTTTTCTCCTAGAACACTCAGAATGGCATTCTGGCACTTTTTTTTGATGGTTTTTTTTTCAACTTTTGCATGAGCTGTGCTACTCCCCCTATTGGCTTTTGAAAGCCAATAGGAATTGCTGCTGAGCGCGCCAAAACACCCGGCCGGCAAACTTTGCACATGTAAGTTGTCTGCAGCGAAGGCGAATTGGCAGGAACTTTGCGCCCCTCCCTGCTACCTAACTACACCATCTCCTAGTTAGTCCCGAAGATACCTGGAGGAGACTGGAGTGGCGATGCCATGGTAACTTTCTCTTGATCTTCGGCCCTGCTAGGGCAATAATGGCTGCGGGCGCAAGAGGCAGGGGCGGAAGGGCTGCTGTGGGCAGCGGTGTGAGGGGCGGCGGTGGCTGGCTGCCCCCGTGCTGTGGGAGCCGTGGGGCCTGCTACACATGGGGCTGCGCAGGGTGGGCGGTGGTGCTGGCAGGGCGGCTGCAGGTGGGGGTTGTTGACGATGGGCTGCCCCCGGGGCTGGAGCCAGCGCAGCTGGTGCTTTGGAAGCCGTGGGGCCCGCTCTACACGGCGGGGTAGCAGTGCTGGCAGGGCGGCTGCAGGCGGGGGCGCAGCATGTAAGCATAATTACAATATAAAATGTTATTGTTACAAATGTTTTTTATTATGCATTTATCATATTATAGTGTATTCTGTATTATTGTTGCAATGAATAAAATGTTTCTTTTATTTACGATATTTTTTTCTTCAATTTATTTGTGTCCTCCTTTTCATTGTAAAAAAGTTGGTCACCTTATAATTTACAACCATGTGGATTAGGTCTTTGGCACACAGGAATTCATTTTACTGACTGAAGACTGTGGAAGAAGTGACTTTTTGTCATCAGGAGCAGTGGTGGTTATTAAATATTGCGGCATATGTAAAAAGTTGTAGAGATTCAATCATGCGAGTGTAGCCATTATCTTCATTTTTTTTTTAATCCCAACCTGTGAACATCCCATTTGTTCTTGGCTTTGCTATTATTTTTGCATTATACTATATCTATAAATTGATTTCCAGGCAGCAGTTAATCGGAGAAGTGCATATCAGCAATATCACATTGAAAAAGAAATAGCAATACAATTTAGAGAAAAACACAAATCTATTAAAAGCAAAAAAACAGTAACAATGATCCCATAAACTGAAGCTTTCATGTCTGGTATTGTAGCTAATAGATGATAATGATGTAACTGCTCAGCCATAATTGAATATGGTTTTGTAGATCGGCCTATTCATTCCATTTTCTCTATGGCATGGCTATCACTAACTAAACATAAATGCCTTTATATACTTTATTCCTTCATTTCTTATGTAGATCTGAATGTCTGCTGTTCTCAAAATCTATTCAGTGCTGTACAGAGAGCCCATTTTATGTCATGGTTAAGGCACCAGGCTAGGAACCAAGAGACTGTGAGTTTTAGTCCCACCATAACTACAAAACCAGCTAGGTGACTTTGGGCTAATTATTCTCTCTCAGGCTTAGGAAGGAAGCAGTGGGAAGCCAAATTTGGAAATCTTGCCAAGAAAACTGCAGGGACTAGTTGAGGCAGTTGCCAGGAGTTAATAATGACCTAAAAACACACACATACGAATGAGATATGCTGTTAGGTTCCCAAATAGACCTTCTCTGCTTCCTTATCCTGGTTCTCCTCTTTACTTATTTGGCAAGTGTCTCTTCTGCACAGAGAGATTTTTCCTCATCTATTAGTGGAAACATTGCCTGCATATTTTTAATCTAGACCCATGTTTTTCAACTTTGGCGACTTGAAGATGGCGACTTTGACTCCTAGAATTTCCCAGCCAGCCTCACATCTTCAAGTCATCAAGATTGAGAAACACTGATCTAGACTCTTCCCTAAAGAGCTAAATAGCTTATATGCCTGTCCTGTCTTCTGTTTGCATATCGTGGTCAAAGTAATTTTTATCAATAATCTTTATGTGCAAAGAAATGATATAAGTATCATCAGACTTCAAAATCCAGGATTTCTAGGGGCATCAATATATTCTTATACTCCCTCCTTGGTGCCTGCAAGGATCACTGCCCCATCTGATTTTTTAAAAAAAAATATTTTTAAATAAAAAGCATGCAAAGCAAATATTACTCTCTAGCCTCAGATGTATTTGCAGCAATGTCTTTTGCATTAATATCTGTACAGTTCTTCCTAGATTATTAGAGAATCTTAATTTATATGTGAGTATAGTAGGACACTAGTTCACTCTGGTATATGGATATTTTGCCTCTCTATGTCAGCTACTTTGAAAATGGGCAAATCTTCTGCAAATACACATTTTGTGGGTATATCCACTACATATCCTCACCATTTAAAATGTGCTCCAGCCTAGAAAGATTCCCTAACCCTGTTTAGAGTCACAGCTCCTGGGCTCTACTACTTGTGTTAGAAGGAATTTTGCTATGAAAAGCTTTGTGGTAGTATCATGTAGTCTGCAGGTATTTCCTGAACCTCATGTGTGAATTGCTTCAGTCCATGCATGATTACCACAAGGATATCAATATCACTCTACTCAATGATGAGCATGCAGCCTTGCTATTAGAATGGCTGGCAGATTACTTTGCTCAGATCTTCATTTCATTGCATTTTAACTGACATTACATCAGTACAAATTAGCCAATTTTTTGCCTGGACAACTGCACTATTCTATCCAGTTATATCAGATCATACGTTTTTAACAGAAACAATAACATGTTTTTGTGCAGTGCATTCTTAGTGGATTACCAGAATGGATCAATCTCTCAACTACTTTGATTTCCCAGGATATCAAAATAATAGTGATCTCTATTTTTCTGATTTTAGTAGCGCAGACCCAGACAGCAAAGTAGATCCAGTTATGAAAAATTAAAGATGATAGCAAAATGCAATTTTGAATTAGGGGGCAACATGGCTAGAGTTATAATTTCTGTGCTGCCTTTCTGCCACAATAAATGCAGTTGTTTATCACAAAACTATTGCAAATTTACACATTCATGAGCATATATTTCAAAACCTGAACATGCAAATCAGCTTTCTGGAACTTTCCCAAGAGAACAGCTGAATTCTGTATTTACAGTGGAGGGTGGTCATGAACCATTTACTTAATTAGTGCCACAGACCTTTCCCTAAATGGAGGTGAAATAGCAGGTTCACAGCTTTATAAAAATATCTCAGGAACATAAATCCAGCATTAGAGTTTACTGCATAGCCCTAATTCCTTCTTGTATAGCACAAAAAGCAAATACTTTCAAAACATGTGGGTTATAAATCATGAGACTTAATGTAAAATGTGGATCTGAGAGAACCAGCTATTAGTCCTTTTCTTCTCTCTCTCCCCCCCCCCCCCCGATAATTGGATAAATGCAAGAAGTGATGTGTTGTAATTTCATTTGGGATGAACACCTCTTGGGAAACTGGCCAAGTTAATGTGACAGGTCCCAGAAACAGCAATGTAAGTAACTGCTCATATATGGAATATTGCCAATTCCACAAATCATGTGTTGCAATCCACAGTATAATTTTCCCATATTGTAAAATGTATTTGTTTGTTTTGTTTTTCAGATGCATACCTAAGATATATCAAACCATTTAAATATAATTGTAATATCCAGCCACTTGCAAATGGATATTGTACATCACTAACTCACCAAAGGATGATGATCAGCTGCAGCAAGTTCTACTCCCTCTAGAACTTCAGATGAAAAATAGAAAACTACTATGAGCAGTGTTACTGATTTACCTTATTTTCCCCAAATAGCCACAACATGGCATTTATGTTTCAAAATTCTTTGGAATACCCTTAACTATTGGGTTATTATGAACAATAGATGATGCTTGCAATGAACTGCAAACATAACAAGACAGTATTCTTTAAGTATATGTGGAAGAAGAGAAGAGAAGAGAAGAGAAGAGAAGAGAAGAGAAGAGAAGAGAAGAGAAGAGAAGAAGAGAAGAGTGTCAATGCTGTGACAATTAAGAAATTGCAGCCATTTTACCTTTTGCTTTCTTTGTGCTTTTCTGTTGTTTGGGATTCTCAGATGTAGAAGGGGGAAGGGGGAAATGCTTGAGTGTTTTCAGTTAGCTTAAACAAATGCAGCTGGGTGAGCTTCAAGGTCAATTCTAGATAAAGTTTTGGCAGGCTGAAAAGTAGGGAGGAGAACCCTCTGTTTTAGATTAATTGGTGAATGTGATTTATGACATTCTTGGGTGGGAATTGCAACTTGGGTGGGAATTGCAACTTGTTACATTGTATCAGAGGGGAGGGAACTTTAGTCTTGGGTTCAACTATGTAAGTGCCAATACCTTGTTTCCTGAATAAAATGTTCTTTAAGGAAGAAATCTTTGTCTTGAAGTTCTTTTAAATGGCTTCATCTATCGGAACCATGACATTAACCCAAGACTTACTCTCACTTTAATTTTTATGGGATCCTGAGCTCCAGTCACCTACCCAAAGCAGAAGGGAGGCTGACAAAGACTCAGGGAAGATCCCAAGATGGAGAAGAAGGAGGAACCTGCCACTAGCACTACAACTACAGCTACTGCATTGGTGGATGGAGCACAGGCCATCACATCCATCAAGAGTGTGGTTTCAGAAGCTCCAGTGGCAAGGGCAAGACCAAAGGCATGGGAACACATCTGGTCATCAGAATGGACCCTGCCTAGGGGAGACTCATGGCATTCAGAGGTAGCCAGGCAGGGGAGACTCATGGCATTCAGAGGTAGCCCAGTTGAAGAAGAGTTTTTCAAAGGTTGCTGAAGCTGAATTTCCACTAATTGTCTCCCAAGAATCATGCTCTCCTGATCATAGAGGAGCTAAGTGAATGGCATCATCAGATGAGTCTAGTGAGTGGAAGTACCTGACAGCAATCCGAAGCCAGTCAGTCAAGCGTCTGAGGGAGATATTTGAAGGGCTGGATGTGAGCACGCCAGCGATCCATTGCTGACCAGCGAGTGGAATGACCAGTGCTCCTGAGACCGTTCCCAGTCCAAGAGAAGTCCCAGTCCCATAATGGGGGCCTGGGCCACTTCTCCACCCCCGAGGCCACCAGCTTTAGCCTCGAGCCCAGTGCGGAGGAGAAGCACTGATCGTCAGCAGCGGCATGCTAGCCCTGATCATCGTTGGAAGCCACTGAGTCCTGACCACCATCAATGGCGTGATAGCCCAGGGTGTTAAGAACGGTATCTTAGTCCTGAACGGCATCACCCCTATGCAAGCCTCGACTGACACCCATGCCACTGTAGCCTGGATTATCACCAATGTAGGGACAGCCCCGATACTGATACCGGGTCAGCCCAGACCGTCACTATTGCCAACGGAGCCTTGAGCCACACCATCAGCGACATAGCCCTGAATACCACCACCGACACTACACCAGCCCAGGCCCATGCCAAGATTTGATCAGGCTGGGGGCATCCACCATGGCCTGCATGCTCTATTAGACAGGCAGCAACTTGTGGCTCCTCCTCCTTTCAAGCCCATGTTTGATGGAGACCCTGAGAAGTTAACTTTCTTTCTGAACCAAGTACATTCTCACATGGACCAAAATGCCAATACCTACCCAGACCTGGCTGTGATGGTTGATGTCATTGCAGCTAACCTAGAGGGAGAGGCCTCGGATGGCTTAATAGCCTGTACAACAAACAGGCATCTGAACTATGGGACTTCAACCTATTCATCCAGGGGTTGAGGGCTCGATTTGAGGATGAATCCATAGCCCTGCAGGCAGAGAAGGACATTCATGAAGTGAAACATGCAGGCAGACCAGCGAAGGATTATGTGCGTGAATTCCGAAGAGTCGCGGGTCTTATTGAGCGGTGGCCAGAACAATCCCTAGTGCACCATTTCAAGAACAGCCTGGATCACAATCTATTCCAAACCTGTGTCTACCATGGGATATCTGACCAACTGCGGGAGTGGTTCCAGGTGACAGTCAAAATGGACATTGAGATAACCCACTATAAGAAGACGACAACTTCCAAACCTGGACCAAGGCCAGAGCCGACTAGACGTCCACCACCCCGACGACCCCACTTGACTCGACCACTGCGTTGGCTCACTATGACAGTGATGACGAGGGGGAGAATGACCTGATGGTGAGTCGACCTATTCCACCTTTTTCCTTCACTGCCAAGCTTATAGTTCCTAAGACAGGAGCTCAAATGGACTTAAAGGTGCTAGTAGACTCAGGATGCTCCTGATGCATCATCAGCCTGCCGATTGCTCTTAAGCTGGGCATACGGGCGAAGTTACTCTCCAATCCCATGAGGTTTGAACAGGCAGATGGATCTTTAATGGGAGGAACCTTAATCACCCATCTAACAGAACCAGTGTGATTGGAAATAGGTGAACATTGGGAGCTTATCCAATTTGTGGTGGCTCCAAAGATGACTGAAGCAGTGATTTTAAGTCTAGCTTGTTTAGACAAGTGGAAACCCTTTATCTGGTGGGAAAAGGGGATGAGGACCCTGAGGTTACCGATAGGGCCAACTCCCCCAGTGGCTCTTTTGATGCCAGTGGGGAAACAGAACCACCGGCTGACACAATAAAAATAGCCACCATTCCCCTGCCGGGAGAGCCGCTCATCCCCAGTGAATATCAAGACTTGGTGGAAGTGTTTAATGAAAAGGAATGTGATATCCTGCCACCCCACAGACCAAATGATTGTGCCATTGAGATTTTACCAGGAGGCAAGCTGCCAAAGCTGAAAATGTATGCCATGACCCATCTCGAGGTGGAGGAATTATGGCAATACATTAACAAGAATTTGGCCAGAGGATTCATTGAGCCAGCAAAATCCCAAGTAGCAGCCTCAGTACTTTTTAAAGAAAAGAAAGACAGGTGGCTGAGACTCTGCATGGATTATAAAGGGCTTAACTGCATGAGCGTGGAAAACATGTACTCCCTCCCTCTACTGAAGGACTTGTTAACCCATCTGACAAAGGGGCATATTTTTACCAAATTAAATCTGAGAGAGGCATATTACCGCATAAGAACAAGAGAAAGCGATGAATGGAAAACTGCTTTTAACAGTCTGTTGGGCAGCTATCAGTTCAAAGTCATGCTTTTTGGGTTACAACAAGCTCCTGCTGTGTTCATGTAGCTAATTAACCAGGTGCTGCACGATCATTTGTACAAAGGTGTTTTGGTGTATCTTGATGACATCCTAATCTATACCAAGAATAAGACAGACCATGTAAGCTTGGTGTGAGAACTATTGAAAAAACTGCTGAGCGCTAAGCTTTACATCAAACTGTTGAAGTGCGAATTTCATCAGACGCGTCTAGATTATTTGGGCTATAGAATCTCCAATGAAGGCATTGAGATGGATCTAACCAAAGTGAAAGCTGTAATTGAATGGCAACCTCTGAAGACTTGAAAGCAGCTACAAAGCTTCCTGGGGTTTGCCAATTTCTACCATCAATTCTTCCCATTATTTGCTGAAATTGCTTTACCCCTGACAGACGTATTAAAAACTGGCAAGGAAGGGGGAAAGCCACGACTTGGTCAGCCACTACAATGGACTATGGAATGCCAAACTGCTTTTGAGAACTTAAAAATACTATTTGCAGCTGAACCAGACTTAAAGCACCCGTACCCAGAGGAACCATTCGTTATTCAAGCCGATGCCAGTGATGTGGCTGTAGGAACAGTACTTTTGCAAAAAAATCGTGACCGGATCTTACAACCCCGTGCTTACACTTCAAAAAAATTCACTGACATTGAGCAAAGATGGGCCGTTTGGGAGAAGGAAGCTTTGTGATTTGGTGGGCACTGTTGACATGGTGTCATTACCTAGAGGGGAGCAAGGTGCCTTTTGAAGTATGGACTGATCACAAAAACTTAGAGGCATTGAAAACTCCTTGTAAACTGTCTTCCAAACAAGTACGCTGGGCGCAATATTTTAATCGTTTTAATTTTGCCCTAAGATACATACCGGGTGGAAAGAATTTTTTGGCTGACGCCCTATCCAGATTGCCCCAGTATAAAAGCCAGCATGAGCAAGTCATAGATTCTATCATGTCCGCACCATAGGTTATCTCTCAAATTAATCCACCGAACCCCCAATCTACAAAAACTCCTAACCCTGACCACCCTGTGACAAAGAAATTAAAGCAAGAACTGATTAACGATCAGTGGTTCAAGGACAATCAAAGCTTCCTGATCCATAGGGATGGGTTGGCTTATAAGGGGGAAAAATTATATCTGCCTGAATCACTCAGACTCCAAGCGCTCCAGCGCAGCCATGATGTAAAACAGGCTGATCACTTTGGTTACTTGAAAACGCTGCATTTAATTCGCAGGCAATTTTGGTGGCCAGGTTTAAAGGAAGATATAGAGAACTATGTAAAAGCTGCGCAGTCTGTGCTACCATGAAAAGAATTCCAGGGAAGCCCCCTGGACTATTGTAGCCTGTTGCGAACCCTTCCCAGCCCTGGGAGGAGATCGCTATGGACTTTATTGTTGAGTTACCTGAAAGCAGAGGAAATATGGTAATATGGACTGTGATTGATCTTTTTTCAAAGCAGGCTCATTTCATCACCTGCTTCAGCCTCCCGTCAGCCCATAAATTAGCTAATATGTTCCTTAAATACATTTACTGACTACACGGTGTGCCAAAGCATGTAATCTCTGATGGGGGTGCAATTTACAGCTAAATTCTGGAGAAACTTTCTGAAAATAATTGACTCAACGCAAGGACTGTCATCGGCTTTTCATCCGTGTACAAATGGGGCAGCTGAAAAAGCAAATGCAATGGTGGAACAATATCTTAGGTGCTATGTGGATTACCAATAGATGAACTGGACTGACCTCCTACCATTCGCTGAAGTGGCTTACAACAACACTGTCACAGTAGCACCGGTTTCACGCCTTTTAAGATCACCACTGGAAAGGATTTTATCCCAGTGCCTGAATACCCCCAAGATCCCCCTGCCTCTTCGATGTTAGACCAATGGGTGTCAGCTTGGAAGGGAGTGTGGGACAATGCCAAGAAAGAGTTGAAAAAAGCTTCAGAAATGTATAAAAAACAAGCTAAGAAAAGAGCTCCCCAAAGGTCATTTCATATGGGGGAAAGGGTTTATCTGTCCACAAAGTATTAAAGACTCAAATTGCCTAGCAAAAAATTGGGACTGAAATACCTGGGTCCTTTCCCCATAGTGCAAGTTCTAAACCCAGTTACTGTAGAATTAAAACATCCTCGGCTTTTAGGGAAGATTCACCCTGTATTTCACTGCAGCTTGTTGAAACCTTTCAGAGAATCAACTCTAAGACCCCCTCCCAAGAAAGCCCCTTGTGGTGGCTGGGGAGACTCACTACAAAGTGAATCATATTCTTGATGCTAGATTGTACAAGGGGAGATTGCAATACTTGGTGCAGTGAAAAGGTTACCCATTGTCAGAAGCTACTTGGGTAAAAGGTACTGATATAAAAGCTGATAGACTTATTTGTAAATTTTATGATAAACATCTGCACAAACTGAGGGAAAATCTTTAATCTATGCTTTTGTTTGATTTGCAGGACTTCTCCTTTCTGTTAAGGGAGTCCAAATGTCAGCACTGTGACAATTAAGAAATTGCAGCCATTTTACCTTTTGCTTTCTTTGTGCTTTTCTGTTGTTTGGGATTCTCAGATGTAGAAGGGGGAAGGGGAAATGTTTGAGCTTTTTCAGTTAGCTTAAACAATTGCGGCTGGGTGAGTTTCAAGGTCAATTCTAGATAAAATTTTGGCAGGCTGAAAAGTAGGGAGGAGAGCCTGTGTTTTAGATTAATTGGTGAATGTGATTTATGACAGCCTTTCTTGGGTGGGAATTGCAACTGGTTACATTGTATCAGAGGGGAAGGAACTTTAGTCTTGGGTTCAACTATATAAGTTTCGATACTTTGTTTCCTGAATAAAATGTTCTTTAAGAAAGAAATCTTTGCCTTGGAGTTCTTTTAAATGCCTTCATCTATCGGAACACTGAGAAGAGAAGAGAAGGGAAGGGAAGGGAAGGGAAGGGAAGAAGGAAGGAAGGAAGGCCTGTTGGTTTGAAAGAATGATGTGGATAATATGGAGAAAGCTGAACAGTTTAATTCCTATTTTTTATTTGTCCAAAACAGCTGTCCAACCTATCAGAAGCTCAACCATGGAATGCAGAAGAAAAATGCAGATCAAAATAGATGAAGAAGTAAAGAGAGAATTGCTTTGAATGAATAGAAGTCAGATGGGTTATATCCAGGATGCTAAAGGAATTGAGAGATATGATTTCACAACCATTGATTTTAATTTTTGAGAATTCCTGGAGTATAGAAGACACTGCTAGAGGATTGGAAACGAGTTAATTTTATCTTGATCTTTAAAAAGTGGGGGGCAGGGGGAATGAACCAAGGAAACTATAGCTTAATAAGCTTACAACAGTAATGGAAAAAAATCTAGAAAAGATTATCAAACTTTGAGTTTGCAAGAACTCTGCTTAGAAAGAAACAAGGTGATCCAGAAGCCAGGATGGGCTTGTTAAAAAAGATTGCACTAGACAAAAATTGATTTTCTTACCAAGTTCCTAGATCAAGGAAATGTTATAGGTGTAGTGCATCTAGGCTTCAATAAGGAATTTGATAAAATTGACTAGAGCCTCCTTTCTGATAAAATGGAACAATATAGGATAGGTGATCTTATTATCCGATGAATTTACACTTGGTTGAACAATTGCATCCTTAGTGGAGTTCCTCAGGGTTTTCTATGCCCAGTGCTTTTCAACTTTGTTATAAGTGACTTAAATGAGATGTTAGAAGAGATGCCCATGAAATTTGCAGATAACACAAAGCTAAGAGGGGTTGCTAACATTTCAGAAGACAGGCTTAAGGTTCAAAAGGATAGACTTCAACATCAGGCCCTATCCCATACCATTGAATGCTGTTCAGTGGTAAGAGATGTAGGGTTCTGCATTAAGTAAGAAAACCCAGATACACAGATGCAAGGTAGTCAGTGCCAATTCTAGCCAGCAATATTGTGATTTTCTGGGTTCTAATAGAGAATAAACTTGCAAAGTGTGGTAGCTGCCAAAAAAGCCAATATAATCTTAAATTGCATCAACAGAGATATAGTGTTGATATCACAGGAAATGATTATTTTGCTTAATACAGCAAGATAAAAAACATTTGAAACACTAGTTTGGTTCACCATAATACTGTTCAAAAAATATGCTAAGAAATGGTTAAAGTACAGAGAAGAGCAATAAAATTGATGACTCGCTAATTGTTGGCTAAATCTTATGAGGTATGGTAAAAAAATGGATATGTGTTGCTTAAAAAAGAGGAAGTTAAAAGGAGTAATAATGGCAGTCTTCTAATACTTGAAGAACTGTCACAGGAAAGAGGATATAAATTATTTTCTGTGGCGTTTGAAGGCTAAATAAGAACCTATGGGTGGAAGCTTTACAGAGAGAGATCCAAACTTGAAATAAGGAAAAAATTTCCTAACCGTGAAAGCTATTAAGCAGTGCAACACTGGGTATTCCATCACTGGAGATTTTCAAATAGCCATTTGTCTGGGATAATCTGAGGATTTTCTTAGGAAGCCTGTTTTGAAGCATATCCACACTATCAGGCTGTCCTTTTGAGTATGGGCCACAAAATTCTTTCTGGGGAATAGGAATCTTTTATTTTCCTCCAGCCTATTGCAAATGCAATCTGTGGTTCATCTAAATCAGTGGCTGCCATACTGTAACTTTCTAATCCGTACTACAGCTAGTGTTGAGAAACAGGATGCTGAGTAGCGTAGTGATTACTGCTCTTGGCTAACAGTAAAATGTGACTAGAAGGAAACTTGGTAGACATATTTCCCTGTCCTCTTGTATCACTATTTTTATTTCCATAGCTGTGTGCTTGCACCATTGAGCCAGTCAGAAAAGTTTTTCATAAGGTTTAGAGTTAAGCTGTCATTAGTCCAGGATAGAAGAAAGGCAGATCATTTTGCTCAGGTATCATAAGTTACTTATTCTGAAATTTCTTTTCCTCTCCTTGTTGTCTATTCTCACAGATGCTCGTACTAATTTAAGTTTTGTTTAGTTACTAATTACTGAATTGTGCCCCATAAGGTCCACCTCCCCTTCTGTTCCAGTATTTTAGCAATTATTTTAGGTCATGTTTGCAATGGGCAAATTATTAATTGGCACCAAATGAAATACTTGTATAATTCTTTAACCTTTACATAATCTGCATGATCTGTTTTACTCAGAGGACATTTGCAGAAACTATTTTATTTCTGGTCTTAAAATGCTATATCCAGGAGCCCTGTCTCTTTTCAGACCTACAAGGGCTGAAAGGCCTGAAATAACCTAAACTTGCTCCTTTGGCTGTGTAAAAAAGAACAACCTGCTTTGCAAGGAGCACAGCTGGAGCAGGGGGAGATTAAAGAATGTTTTATAGAATGAAATGTGAAAAGAGCCAAAAAGCAAACATCACGGTCAGATCCTCTTGGAACGTGTCCCCTTGAGTTATCTTTTAAAAGGCCAGAGTTGCTAGCTAATTAGGCTGCTTGGCAAAGAGTAAAATAGAAACAGCAAAAGATTGTTTTATTTAACATCTACCTGTTGTCATAGTAAGCATATTCAATTATTAAAGTTACTACTGTCTACAAAGTGCCATGGATATCACTAATCTATGCAATGTTTAAAATATATCTGCTCCTGGATTTTTGAAAGAATTCCTAGCATCTTTTCCCATCCAATGAACTTCATGAATTTCAGTTCTTCTTATTGCTCTGTGGCTTCGTATTATTCCTAGTCAATTAGGCAATGCTTTTTTTGTAAAAAAAAAAAAAAAGGTGCCGGAACTCACACACGTCATACAACCCGCCTTGCCTACCCTACAAAGTTCCATCCAAAAAAGGTGCCGGAACTCTGTTCTGGGCATTCTATGACAAAAAAAGCCCTGCATTTAGGCATGACTACTCTTGAATCATCCTGCTGTTGATCCTGCTATTCTCAACATTAATATTTCCTCAATTGGATAGATTTTTCTGTTCAGCTTCCATTGATGAAGATTCTCTCCATCTTATGAATTCTCTTTTTACTTCTACTGCTTAAGCCTCATTCCATCTCTATTTGATGCTATCTCTATTACATGATGGACAAAAGTGGAGGATTTTTTTAATGGAACCTTTCCCCTGCAAATGATTCTTAAATAACATGAACATTTAACCTGCATTGTAGTCAGCAAATGACAGAGATATTTGAACCATAATGCAAAAAAGAGATACATCCAAATTATATTTTGGGGGGAACATAATACCACTTTATGGACTAGCATAATTTTCATGCTCAGCACAGAGTAACAGACTAACTGATATTGCAAAAATATATTATGTCTCCATGGAAGTGGGATATGCTGATTTTTGGCCTAGGATATTTCATTAGATTATTAACTAAAACTCACAAGATTGAGGTTTTGGTGTTTTCTTTAAGAGCAGAAGTAAGGATTACTTTCAGCAGTTTTTCTTGTCCATGCCTTGTTGCTGAAGTGACTTACTTTGTAATTAACCTCAGAGCTGCTGCACTCTGTCATTGTCAAGCTCAGCTGTCAAATAGGTGGTAAAAAAATTAACTTTTGACTGATCCTCAACAAAGTTGCATTGCCACTTCTGATTCAAATCTGCACTGGTTTCTCTACTCTGTGAAGAACACTGACTTCTTTACCATGCTGTCACTGGGTAGGAAGGTAGTGGATTGTGCAATGAAACAGGAGATAAAACATTGATGCCCACAGGAAAGGTGCCCAAAAGTCATTATTAGAATGCAGATCAGAACATAATATTCCCTATTTGGAATGCCAATTCTATCCTTTCTCTCACAGGCATTATCTCCTGTTCCTAGCACACATTTGCTATCCAATTTTCTCATACTCACAAAGGTTAGTTTCCTAACTATAATTCTTCCACCAGAGCTGATATTCTCCATTCATGAAGATGTCATCCTTTCCATTCCTCCAAAGCTGCCTAAGAACATACTGGACATTCTCAATCAAATGGATAACTGATTACATGCTATTACTCCATTCATAAATATCAGTAGCAGACAATGCAGAAAGATCATCTGCCCTAATTGTTACAATGATCCGCTCTGTGTAGCCCTTTCTATCCTCACGGAGGTCATTGGGCCAACTGTTCATTGGGGAAGAGTAGCAGACTGTTTCTTCAGAGATGTTGGTATCATTTCCCCCCCCCATAGCCATATTTTAAAGTCATTTTAAGAATGATGAAACATTTACAACTAATGTGTAAGAGAATATATGTAGCTCAGAGATGAACTGAAGAATTCTTGGTGCTTTGGTTGTTTTGTTGCAGAAGTTTCATTAACCCAGTACATAACATCATTGTGAATAAAGTAATAATGAAACATCTACAAGCAAACAACCAAGCTCAGAAAGCACCAAGAACTTTACAACAATTTATGATATTTTTATTTTATTTTTTCTTCCATTAAAAATAAAAGATGCAGCACAAATGTTTTTTAAAAAATGTTTTTTAAAGTTCTGGACAACACATCAGATTTCTAATAATTTGTTCCTTCTTTGGCAGCCTTTCATGTGGAGAGGAAAAGAAAAGCACTTACTACTTACTGTTTGCAGAATAGTTCTCCTGAGAAAAGCAGAAAGGAATATGATAGCATGTGGAATAGATGCTTGTTGTATAATTTAAATTCTTTATCAACTTTTGAATCTAGCATGCCCTGTTCTAAGCTGTGTGTTCCTGGCTGCTAATAAATGTTTGGATGGGCAATGCCCTCAACAATGTTCTTGACATCCCAAATTCAGGAGATATTAAATGTTGGATAAAATTAAGTATGTCTGTTAGAATAAAGTGTGCAAGAGGGAGCATTTGCCACATTTATTCTGAGTTCAAAATATGGATATTATTGAGAGAAAACTTATTAGTTACACATAGATCTGTTAATATTACTCTGTGTGAACAAATCAAGACAGGTAAATACTTAAGTTTTCCAAAAAAATAAGGCATGGACAAACTTCCCATAATGATTTCATGGCTATGATTTAAATGGGTTTTAGGGTTACAAGGAAAGAGTTCATGGGTAACATACAGTATGGTCCTTGGGTTGCAGCCTGTTCAGTCCTGACAAAAATATATTGGCAATGACTAGTGAATGCTTATATGCTAGAAGGTGGGTTGAGTTAGATATCCAAGAGCCAAAATGGAGACTACATTGCTCTATATTTTCCATCTCCTTTCTTAGCAGTTAAGTCATTGGGCTGTTGACCTGAAGGTTGGCAGTTCAAGACTCAAGCATTGCATGATGGGGTGAGCTCCTGTTCTTGCCTCAGCTCCTGCCATCCTAGCAATTAGGAAGCATGCAAATACAAGTAGATAAATAGGTACCATTTTGGTAGGAAGGTAACAGTGTTCCGTGCACCTTTGATGTATAGTCATGCTGGCCACATGATCACAGAAACATCTTTGGACAATGTTGGCTCCCTTGGCTAGAAAAAGGAGATAGGCACCACCCCCTAGAGTTGGGCCCATGTGAACAGGGGAAACCTTTACCTTTTTTTCCTTAATAGAAACCATACGGTCAGCTATCCATAATATATTAGAATATGTTTACATGCTACTCTTTATTCTACTCAATTTATTCGAAATTCAGAATGTTTTGTTTTAGTAAAGATTCACTTAGATATATGACGTGCTATATCCTCACATATATAGAGAGAAATGTTTCAATAGTGAGATAACAAAGAAACAAACCTTTGCATTTAAGCAGCCCACTTAGGTATTTCTAAACACCTCATCCTCAGTGTTTTTATCTCTTCTGAAATACATTGGCAAACTGTGCATGGCTTGTTCTTTCTCACTAAATTAAACAAGCCACTGTTTCTAAACAGAAGCCTCTAACTATTTGTCCCCGGTGAGTGATAAAAGAAAACCACAAAACAAAAAACTACAGATAGGATTTGGCAAAAGCTACCAAAACTATGAGAAAAAGATTGAATAGACTGAAGATCTGCTGTCTCATGTAATTAAATCTTGGTTGCCAATAACATAGGGCCTCCCCCTGCCAATAATACTGATTATATTACTGGGATAGTTGATCACAGACTGAGGATCAAGTAGAGACAATTGTGTTCATTTTGCTAATAGGGAAAGGTTTTAAAAATAGACATGAATGCCTTCTTTGAGATGGCAGAGAAAAAGAGAAAAGGAAGGACAGGAAAGAGGACGAAACAGTAGCAGAATGAACATCAAGTAGCAGAACGTAGATAAAAGTAAAACTAATTGGAAAGACTGTCCTAAAAGAGTACATTTATATTCATGGGCAAATCTACAAAGGTGGGGTGAGAGAGAAAGATGCCTTAGAATGCCCGTGATTGTCACTATCTCTCTGAAACAAATTATGTATTTTTTAATTGTGCACTTGCCTTCTCTGAACCTCTGGTTTTTATTTCCATGATTGGATTGTTCCACTCTTCTAGGCTCTTCTCAGTATTAACTATTTTATTTATTTAATATTTATTTGATTTATTTATGTAGAGGCTACTCAACTTCAAATGACTCTTACACTAAATAATATGTAATAAGCAGATCACAAATATGCAAAAAGAACATGGGAACCAAAACAATTTATAGAGACTTAGCAATCCCTCTATCCCAAGGGTCAGAGACCAGCCACATTTGGAAGGATTTCAGAACTTATTAGGGTGGAATACTATCTTTCCCTCTGCAAAAATCTCATCTCAAAAGAAAACATAATTAAGTTCCTACTTGATAAACTGAAGAGTGGGTGCAGAGGAGCGGAAATGTAAATCTTGGGATTCTGAAAATCTAATTTGTTGTGCCTGAATATCATGCAACTCTTTTGGGCATAGTTCTATCTGGTTGCAAACTCAGAAGTTATGTAGAGATCCAGAAAGCTGATCTTCAGCACTTCATTTCAATCTCTACTAGCAGCCTCAGCTCTGATTAGTTGTATTACTTGCAACAGCCCTCTCCCCATTGATAAAATGCTAATTCTAAGTAACCAGAACATGTTTAGTCCTCTGGCACAAATGACTTGATACTTGCAATTGCTTCTGAATTTATAAGCATTTTCCATAAATATTGTTATTGTGAAAGCTATAACAGAGCCAATTGGATACAGGTAATGTTAAGGTACTGAAGTAGGTGATGGTGAGTTTGAGTTCTTCCTTGGGCATGAAACTATCTGGGTGACTTTGGCCAGACATTGTCTTTCATCCTAACCAACCTTCCAGAGTTGTTTTTGAGGGAAAAATAACAGTCAGGAGTATTGTGTATGATGTTTTGAGTAATGTAGAATAAAGATAGGACATAATCTAATAATAAATCAGTGAAATAAATCACTTTACAAGTGAGATTTCCTAATAGAATGCAATTCTTTGAACGTTTTATAGGCATTATTCACGATAAGCCTTTTATATTTCTTTTTATTTTATCTAATTCTGCTTTATATTTTTATGATTAGCAACATTTCATTGTAGACTTTACTTTCATGATGTTGTCTGGGCAAGAGAAATATCAATTGCAGAAGTATGTTCTGCTAAGACATAGTTTTGTGCTTCTGTTTTTGCTGCCTTAAATAGAATATGTTTGGTTACATTATGGTATCTTTCAGGATGATGAACTCACAACTATCCTTACTCTTAACTATGTAGGTTGGAATGGTGGCAGCTATAATTTCTTCACCCCTGAGCTATGCCATTGGCAAACAGCCTAGGCCTCAGAAAACTTTTGGAATTCTGCTATCATGTAATGGCCAACACTGTAAAATCAAGTCAGCACATTGCCTCTGGAAATCATAAACCTGCTTTGACTTCTGTTTTGCAGTTGATTATCATGGTCTAGTAATGATAAACAGATATTACACTGAAAAGATATCTGTTGCTAACATTTGCCAGATTGCTCAGGATTGGTGCCAAGAAATGTGATGACTAGGCTCCTATAGAGAGAGCAGTGGGCACCGTGCTATTCTTCATTATGTTGCAAGAAAGAGAAACTTCAGGCTGGAAGACTCATGTTGCTCTGAAAGGCAAAATGCTCAGGAGCAGTAAGTAGTATGAAAGCAGTAAGTTGTATCTTTAGTATTATTATCCCTTTCTCCTCTATTCCTTTTGATATAACAAAGAATCTGAAAATATCAAAGGATTATGACCAATCTTTAGGATATTTAGGACCTAATTCCAAGCATAAACCCCAAGACAGCCAATCAAACAATGAAGTGGTGAGTGCTGGGAAGGAAGGGTTCATAAAACAGGGAGTGCTGGGAAGGAAGGGGATATAAAACAGGAGATGTAGCCATAAAGGGCCCAGGTAACCTAAACACTTATGTCAAAGTTTGAGGAACAAACAGGATGAATGTGAAGTACTGTACATGAGGACAGTATGATATAGTTGCCATTACTGAAGCTTGGTCACATGAAACTAATGAGTGGAATGCACTTCTGGAAGAATAAAAAGTTAAAAGAAATAGACCTAATAAAAGAAGAGATAGAGTTGTATTATATTAAGAAATCACTACACCTCTACAGAAATGTGTAAAACCAAGGATGAAAGCATCTTTGAATGCATGTGGATTAATATAAAAAGAAAAAAAAGAATGATAATATATTACAGGCCACCCAATCAAGCAGAGGAAATAGATGGACCTTTTGCTAATCAGTTATCTAAGGTATGCAGGAAACTCACCACAGTAGTAATAGGAAACTATCCTGATATTAACTGGGAGACAAACTGTATATCAAGTGGGAGATCAAACAGGTTCTTACAAACCTAGTTGACAACTTTGTCATCCCAAAGGTAGAGGGGGGAACAAGAGGATCAGCTCTGCTAGACTTATAATTCTTACTAACAGAGTTGAAATTATATAGGGGATTGAAGTTTGGGGGAGAGTGACTGTGTTATACTGGAATTCAACATAATTCAGGCACAAATAATTGAACATAGCCAAATTATTGTCTTAGACTTTAACAAACTAAGAGTTTAGGAAGGATTCCACGGATGGAAATCCTAAAGGGAAAAACAACTCAAGATGCTCTGAAAACTCAGAAAAATTAGATTTATAAAAGCCCAATTTAACACAATACCACAGAGAAAGAAAAACAAGAGACCCCAGATGAAGCCAGCATATTTGCATAAAGAACTCTCTGGCAAACAGAGAAAATAAAAGGACAAATATAAAACAGAATACCAGCAAATAGCTTGAATCTGCAAGGACAAAGTCACGAAAGCTAGGGTTCAGAATGAACTGAGACTTGCAACAGATGCCAAAAATAATTCTAAAAGGTTTTTTTTTCCAACATGTAAGAAACAAGAAAAAGGTCAGGGAGATGATCAGTGAAAAAGATGACAAAGAGGTGATGAGTAGCAGGAAGAAAGCAGAATAGCTTAATTCATTCTTTGCATCTATTTTCACACAAAAGGAAAAAAACAGTCCAACCCACAAAATCAGCACCGTAGAAGAGAGAATAGGAATACAAAATAGGCAAAAAAATGATAAGAGATCATCTATCCACTCAAGAAAAGTTCAAATTGCCAGGACAGATGGATTACATCCCAGGGTTCTGAAGGAGCTGTGATGTGATGTGATCTCAAAACCATTGAATCATATCTTTAAAAAATCCTGGAGCACAGGAGACCTACCAGAAGACTGGAAAAGACCTGATGTGATTCCAATTTACAAAAAAAGGGGGGGGCGAGTGGACCCAGGAAATTACAGATGGACCTCTGGGAAGATCCTGGAAAAGAAAAGCAGAGTTTTTGTGAGCACCTACAAACAAAAAGACAATAGAAGCCAGCATAGGTATATTAAAAACAGATCATGCCAGTTAAAACTCATTGCCTTGTTTGAAAAAATAACTAAATTAGTGAATAAGATATAATTTATGGATATAATTTACTTAATATTTATTTATTTATTTGTTTATAAATTAAATAATGAAGCATTTGACAAAGTAGACCACCACCTATTTCTTGGTAAGATAGAACAATGTCGAATTGGTAGTACCACCACCAGATGAATTCACAACTGGCTGACCAACCAGTGGGTAGTCCTCAATAGAATTACATCTACACAGAGGGAAACATGCAGTGGTATAACTCAAGGTTCTGTCTTAGATATCTTCATAAATGATCTAGTCTTCAACATCTTCATAAATGATCTAGATGAGGGGATAGAAGAGGAATTCATCAAATTTCAGATGACACCAAGCTGGTGGGAATAGATGGTAGACTCAAGATTGTGAAGACCTTGACAGATTTGAACACTGGGCCCTATCTAACAAAATAAAATTCAGTGGTGAGAAACATAAGGCAAGAAAAAAAAACAAATGAACAGATATAGGATAGGTGGTATCTGGCTCAATAGTAGCAATTGTGAGACAGATCTAGATGTCTTAGTAGAGCCCCACTTAGATATGAGCCAGTAGTGAACTGCTGTTGCCAAAAAAAGCTAATGCAGTCCTAGGTTGCATCAACAGAGGGATAATTTCAAGATCATGTAACACTATAACCTATTCCCCAAAGCACTGAGGGCAAGACAAGAAGTAACAGATGGAAGCTTATCAAAGAGTACAACCTAGAACTAAGGTGGAATTTCCTGTTGGTGAGAACAATTAATCAGTGGAATGGCTTGCCTCCAGAAGTTGTAGATTCTCTATCACTGGAGGTTTTTAAGAGATTGGACATTATTCTGCAATAAGGTCTTCTTCTTTGAGCAATGGGTTGCACCATAACCCTTCTGAAGTCCTTTTCAGTCCTATGATTCTATGCTCTATGTTTTATGTACAGTTTAGCAATAATGGGTGAGGTACTACATCAGTTGCAAATTAGTCAACTGACTAATGCAAAATATTAATCTTGCTGGTGCAAAATATTAGATTCATTACTAGGATTAGGAGGCAAGAACTTTTAAAATAATTCTGTAGAACTAAGCTAGAAGTCAAGTGACTGGTCAAGATTGATAATATTCTTATATCCAAACTATGGACATAATTGATTCATTTGCAAGGTTTTTTTTTCATCTTCTGATTTTGGACTGCACATTTCCTCTTAGCTTAAAAGGGGGTAGGAGCTAAGTGATCTGGAGGTTATTTAAGTTATTAAAAGCAGACATAACTGCATAGTAGAATCACTATTCCTATATATAAGGCACTGCTGTTTGCTATATAACCTCTGTAAAATAGTCATCTTCGTTTTGAATTTTCAATACTGGCTTTCAAGCCATATTTATTTCATACAATAATATCTGCCTCTGCATTCATTGGATATTTATGTAGTGGTATTGTTCGCTTAATATTACAGTCCTGTCCAGACCATATAATACTGTCAAAAAGTTTGAATTCTAAAAAAAGAAAATGGCAAGTACCTGGGACTAGAAAATAAAGAAATGTTATGAATGCTTACTGTCTTTCCTGTAGTAGAGGATCTCCAGTTTACATTCCTCAGATCCAAGCAACGCTTGTCCCAGCTGCGCAATGGAGTTGGGTGTGGTGTCAGGCCCAGTGAGGAAATTGCAGCTGCAAGGCCGTTGCATAACTTCTACCCGAGAGTAGCCAAACATCTCACAAAAGCCATCATTGCAGTAAATGATAGCATAATTCTCCATCTGGGCATTGGCAATAATAAACTTGCGATCTAAGGAGGAAAATGGGAGAAAATGCCAAGGATTACCATTAAACCATTAACCAAACCAGAATAAAATGATTGAAGAGCACAAATAGCAATTTACATCAACCTACTTCATGGAACAAAAAGAACCTAATACCTATTTACCAGGTCTGTAGAATGGACCAATGTTATTGCATAGGTATGATCATAAGATGTTAATGGAAGGTGCATATACTAAGGTGTTCCTTCTCTCTTCTCATCATATTACCCAAAATTACCTTCTGAGAATCTTTTTGCCATGTTCTTTTTTTTTTTTAGGTAGCTTGAGTCCAGCTGCTTTTTTAAAATTTAAAATTTACATTCTGCTTTTAAAAAAATACTCAAACCTGAATTATGTCAATTATTTTGGAAGGCTTAGTCCATGGATTAATTTTCCCTAACATATTGATTCAATACTCAAAGTCTTAACTCAGGAACAAGGTCAAAATAGAAATGATTTTTTTTAAAAAAAATAATTTCTCATTAAAATTTACAAACATGTTTATATATGTTTCACCTAATGTACACATTGTATACATGTTTCCTTTTTATATACTGCAAATTGTTGAGTATATTCTTCAGTTGGATATTGCATCATAAAATCAGGAAACTATAGTTTCAACAAAGAACTACATTTCAGTTGTAGTTTCAAGCAATTAAACAAATTTGTCACATTCTCTACCTTATGTAATCAAAATATTGATTTTGATTAATCAATACAATTGATTAGAAAATAAATACAGTACTATTAAATATAGTATTATTGTTTGTAACTTTTTTCTCTGACTACGATTCTGATGTATTTTCTTAGGTTGGGTGATTTTGTGCTTCTACTTTTTTTGTTCATTTATGACTGAACAATAATATTGATCTGATTGCCACTATTGTTCCTTTTATTTATTAGCTTATTATATTTATTACATGTAGTCCTCGACTTACAATCATATGTTTAATGACAGTTCAAAGTTACAACAGCCTTGAAAAAAGTTACTTACAATATGTATTCGCATGTCAGTTGTACCACCCTTGCAGCCATGTGATTTTAATTTAGGAGCTTGGCAACTGAGTTGCATTTACAACTGGTTGCAATGTTCTATGGTCATGCAATCATGATTTATAAACTTTTTGCTAATTTCTGGCAATACAAACTCATTGGAGAAGCTGGATTCATTTAATAATCATGGTGATTCACTAAATGATCACCATAAAAATTGCCATAAAATTGGTGCTAATTCGACTTCTAATCACAAATGACTTGCAATGGAAATTCCAGTTCCAATGGAATTTCCAAGTCAAGCACCATATATTAGGTTCTCTTATTATAAGTTTGCAGTGATGACGATTTAATAAGCTATACAAAATGGGAAAATCCTCCAAGCTCAAACATGACCAAACTGAAAGAACCTGAGGTTTAACTGTAACAGGTATGAGTAACATTTATGTCATGAAGTCTTACATGCAGCATTGCCTGGTGAATTCACAGATGTACATACAGTAGACATTCATTCATTTAGCAATGACTCCTCCCCTATTGACTTTCAGCCTTGGTGCCATACCAAATTGGCCATCAATCTTCCCAACTGAGATTGCAAAATTAATCACACAACTTAAAAACTTTAAGATCTGTAGAATTGCTTCTGTTGAGTGTGGATTGATATAGGCCAATTTTGGTATTGTTTACTCATATAGATTCTTCCCTTCAAGCACCAATAGATTGGAACAGCTTTCTTATAATCTCAGTAACAAAATGAGAGATAGGAAGGGATTGAAAAATTATTTAATCAATTATCTTGAAAAGTACAATCAATAAACTCTATGCCACATCTTGGTTACCTGACTGGTATAGGAAAAAAATACTGTGAAAGAGTAATCTTTTTAAAATCTCTTTAAAAAAATTTTTTCCCATCATTTCCCATTATTTAATAGAAAATTAAATGATACTCTCTGAGCGTGGTTGTTTGCTTGCAAACATTTCATTACCTGACTAGGCAATCTCATCAGTGCTAGTGAGTGAGGGGTTTGCTTACTTGCTTAAATTTCAACAGTTCTGTATTATATGCTGATTAAGGAGGCTTGAGACAAAGTCTTTTGTGCTCTTGTAGAAAAGTTGAACTTGTCATCAACTATAACAAAATCAAAGTGCAGTCACTTTTTCTAAATGAAACATCTCTTGCAGGGACTCCTGTTTAATGAGCAGGATGAGCGAACTTGTAGATATAGATACCTAGGGTAGCCTCCCAGCATTGGCCTCCTGGAATGAATAGTACAGTATAGGATGGGGTCCCCATCCCCCAGGCTGCGGCTCAATGCCAGGCTACGGCCTGTTTGGAACCAGACTGCAGAAGTGGTGGGCAAGCATATTTATTTATTTTATTTATTTTATTGTTTATATTTATATCCCGCCCTTCTCCTTGCGGACTCAGGGCGGGATATGTGTGCACATGCATGTGAAGCTGCATTTGTGAAAATGCCGTGGCGGGTGCAAACCATCCGCTCTTCCCCCACTTCTGCTGCCACTGCCACTTCCACTGGTCCGCTGAGCTGGAAAGGTTAGAAACCACTGGTATATAACTATTAGTGCTCAGGCTCATTGGCTTTTAAATGGAAATAATAGCAGCCATTAGAATCTTTAGAACCAAGAAATTAGCTATCAGCTGTTGCATAGTGCAGATTTTTGCTTCATCATAACCCAAATCCCATTGGACGTTCACTCCGAAATTGTTCCAAGTATCCAAGAATAGCTCCAGCTACCTGATAAGACTGGAATCTGAGTTCATTTCTTTTGAAACTTGTATGTGAATTCTGTTATCTGAAATTCTGGATTAAATTACACTTCTTTGGTCATACCTTGCCCTCTTGATTTTATAAGGGTATTTTCATGCTATTACAGTTTTTCTGTTAACTATCTGATCACTCCTAGCCTAGATTAAATTTGAAGCAAAGCACCCTTGATATAGGTATTCAGCAAGACTTGTCCCTACTTGTTATGCCATGCTACACCTTGGTATGCTATCTTTAGGATATTATCTTCTCATGTAAAATGCTTAGCAAACATCCTTTGTCCATCTCACAGGGCAGCTTTTACCCCAGCCTGATATAAGGCAAGAAGATTTCACAATGTTCCAGTTCAAGAATGTCTTTGCCTATGCCTCTGGAGGACACATAAATTGTTTTACATGTCTTTTAGTAATGCTGTTTTTACAGGAGAAGGCCATTGAATTAATAACTCTTTTCTGACTCATGGTCATGCAAGATTGGCTGAGGAGAACACTTGCTTCCATTTAGCTGACAGCTCAATAAATATATCCAAAAAGATAGCCAAATTACTAGCAATCTCTATTATTGTGGGACCATTAATTGTACAGCAGTCTTGTTAATTTGTTTTCCCTAAGCAGATTTGTATTTATTTATTTTTAATGCTTTTTACTTATCTTCCTGATTGATTTAATACATGTAGTGGTTTACTTCTATGCCTTATCCTCTGACCATAAATTTGATTTAAAGACCATTCCAATGTTAAAAAAAATAATTTCCCTCCACTTTCTTATCTGAATACACTGGAGTTTACTGCATTGCAATATGTTTGATATTTTAGCCAGTTTGATCTAATGATTAAAGCTAGAGACCCTGAGTTTAAATCCAGCCTTAGCTAGGAAAGCCAGCTTGGTGACTTTGGGCCAGTCACTTGCTCTTAGCCCAGCCCACCATACAGGGTTGTTGTTGTGGGGAAAATAGGAGGACAAAATTGTGTTGGATATGTTTGCTGCCTTGAGTTATTTGTAGAAATAAAGGATATAAATAAGTATAACTCACTCTTCCATTCACATCAGATTGCTAATGAAGTGCCTCTGTACCTCCTCTTGACTTACCAGCATTACAGTCACAGCCAGTTATTACAAATCTTAATTTTTGCAAGTCTTAGTGACCAGACAATGAGAATTTAGCATTGGTGTCTGTGCTGGGAGTCTTTATGTTGTAGAAAAGTTTCTTGAAAATCTCTCTTCCTTGCTGGCTTCAAAAAATTAGGTTTCTTTTCTGAGGGGACTCTATGATCATTGGGTCTTGCAGAAGTAGAAACTTTCAGAACATCAGCAGATGAAAAGAAGGCAACCAAATCTGTGGTGTCAATTGGAGGTCTCAAAATGGGCAAGATGGTGATGTGGCAATGCAGCTCCTGCCAGTTTTCTACAGTTGTATGATGTCAATGCACCCAGAAAAAGGTCGACCATCTTGCTTGTTTTGACTCCTCCCCCATGGATACTTCTGAGCTAGATTGCAGGTAGAGATGAATGGAGTGATTCACTTGTTTTGAGAAGGAGGGAACAGATTTCTATCCTCATCACATTGTTCTTTGCTATTGTTTTTTGAAGGAAGATCAATAATACCGTTGCTGCAAGAAGCAGATTTGCTCCTAGCTGAACCATGTTTCTTTGAAATCCCTAATCATGGGTATTGTAGATAGTTGCACCAAAAACCATGAAATATTTAGCCATGCCTAACTAAGTAGGATATGAATATCATGTTCAGATGAGATAAAGAAAAAGAAGCACACAGGTGGTAGATTGACACTTTCTGCTTGTCCCATTGCTAGTATGGATCCCCATTGCTTGCAGGAATGAAGAAATCAATGATGCTGTCCTCCTGCCACTCCCAGCCTACTGCCTATGCTTCCCACACCTGTGTTTTATAAGCTTGATTTAAAATGGTTGCTTTTTAAAAACTTGAGCCGTCTTAAGCCTTTCAGATGGTCTCCAGTGCTTTGTTTTGGACTAGCCTCAATTCTGATAGGCTGCATGACCCTCCCCTCCCAGTGACTGGTAACTGCCCTGTGCAGCCATTTTGACCTACTTTCTCTGCTATGTTCTCTGCATTTTTAATAAGGAGGTGATTGATCCATCAATGGCCTGTTAAATCACTGCACTATCCTCACCGCTGGAGACTTATGCTCCCTCCAAATTCTTACATCTCCCACTAGACATGCATTCAGTTTCTGCCCAGGATGGATGAAGTGTACTCCCCTTGTTTTCTTGTCTCCTGCACTCACTACAGGTGGTCCTTGACTTACAACCTTTCAAAATTACTACAGCACTGAAAAAGTGACAAGACCATTTTTCATGCTTATGACTGTTGCAGCATCCCCATGGTCATGTGATCAAAATTCAGACACTTGGCAACTGACTCATATTTATGACAGTTGCAGTGCCCCAGGGTCATGTGATTCCCTTTGGTGACCTTCTGACAAGCAAAGTCAACGAGGAAGCCAGATTCACTTTGCAGCATGTTACTAACGTAACAACTCAGTGATTTACTTAACAACTATAGCAAGAAATGTTGTAAAATGGGGAAAAACTCACTTAATAACTATCACTCTTAGCAACAAAAAGTTTGGACTCAATTGTGGTAATAAATCAAGGACTACTTGTATTATAAAGTTCCTCTTCCCTTAGTTTTACAATATGCATATTTATGTTGGAAATAGGAACATTAGTTTTTTGTTCCTATGAAGTTGTTGATGCTACATGTAGTTTCCATTTACATGATTTTAGAATGAAAGAACAAGTTGTCTCTGTTGCTTTAATTACTGTAGCATCAAAACAGGAATGTTATTATAAAGAGAGAAATAAAAAGTCAGGCTTAGAGTCAAATGAGATAATGTGGAAAAGGGGATGGGAAGGCATCTATATGTGCAAACATCTGTGAAGGAAGGCAAAGGAAAGGTGCAAGGACTAATAAGGAGAGAAATCCCTAAAAGGAAAAGCAAGGAGGCCCTGCAGAACCAGCGCACACCGAGGCTCGCCTTTCCTACATGGTGGGAAGGGCAAGCAGCAGATGAAAAATCACCTGGTTCTTGTGGTGGATACAGTCCACACTGAGCAAACCCCATTACTAATCCCCTCCAATCCAGGATTTCTGAAGTTGATTTAAGAAACAGCTGGGAGCATCGTGAGAGACAAGCAGCTTAGTCTGCAATGCAGAATTGCCTTCAGTGATGGATAACTAAAAAAATAAGCCTGTCTCTGACTTACAATTGGTTGCTTAATGATTGTTTGAAGTTATGACAGAAAAAAGCTACTTATGACCCATCCAGGAAGTTATGATTGCTGCACTGTTTCTGCAGTCACATGACCACACTTCAAGCACTTAGCTCAGGGGTCTTCAAACTTGGCCCTTTTATGACTTGTGGAGTTCAACTCCCAGAATTCCTCAGCCAGGCACGCTGGCTGAGGAATTCTGGGAGTTGAAGTCCACAAGTCATAAAAGGGCCAAGTTTGAAGACCCCTGACTTAGCTTGTATTTATGACTGGTTTCAGTGACCTGTGGTCTCATGTTTGTGTTTTATAACTTTTTTTGCCATTTTCTGGCAAAAAACACCTATTTAGCTTATGGATGGGTAGATTTGTATTTCTGACTGTGTGATTCTTGTGGTGACTTACTTAATAACTGTCATAAAATAGTCATAAAATTGAGTCAGGTCATATGGTAACCTGACTTATAACTACAACTACTTACAACCAAAATTCCAGGTTCATTTGTGATTGTTAAGCCAAGGACTATCTGTATATTCAATGCATTTTTATTAGTTCTTAAAAGAAACTTTCCTCAAACTAAGGTCCATCAGATAGGGACAGGCATATCTCCATCTGGAAGTAATGGTACCTAAATGGAACCCTCATGTTCAAGGTGGAAATAGTTACACTGTTAGAGTGGTGTGTCGGTGATAAGAAATCATTGCTTTTTTGCACGTGCATGGATTTTTTGAAATCATCTGGTGGGTCCCCTATAAAAATGGATACTTTTGGGTCCAGCAAAGGCTGCTCTTAATTTTATTTCAATTATTCAATAATTAAACAGCAAGAGCAATCTTGCTGTTTAATATATGCCTTTAAAATAGCAGTTTCTCCACTTTATAATTTAATTGTTTTTGTATTTTAGTTAATTGTCCATGTTATCCACTGCTTATCTCCACAAAAAAGGAAATTTTACAAATGTTGACTTCTTGTTTTCTTGAAAGTGCTATTTTATACTATTTTATACATGCTCACTTAGAAGTAGGCATCACTGAAAACAGTGGGACTTGCTGCTGAATAAACCTATGATTTAGAATATATGCTTTGGGGAGAACCTAAATCATCCAATCTCCTGTTCAGAATAGGAAGCGACCAATTTTTTTCTCAACAGATAATTAAAAAAGCCACAGTCATTAAAAAAAGCCACAGTTCCTCACCCCTGCTCTAGATCATAATATATATGGCCTACTTTTAGTCATTGTAGACACAAAGTAATCTATTGATTTATGTAGAAGTGTTTTTATGACACCTTACTTGCAGTGGATCTAAACAACTTGGTATCGTGAGAGGCTATATCAAACACCTTCCTGAAACTTGGTACATTATACATTACATTACATTACAATTATTGTGTTGCCTTGTGGTTTACCAAACTAATCATTCTGTAATAAAATTTATCTGAACTGATAAATTGTGATTCCCCCCCCCTAAATGCTGCATACTTTCCTTGAACACTTTTTTGACAGATTGACTCCCTCTTCTAAAAGAAGATAGATACAAAGAAGGTATTAAACAGTTCTATTTTTCCATAGCTCCTCATTATTACTTCCCTACCTTCCAGTCTCAATAAATTAACAACTTCCTAGATTTTTTTCTTTATTTTGGATAACCCTTTATTAGATTATGCTTTCCTACCAGATTCAAAATTCTGGCCTTCAGCCTTTCTAATTCTATCCCTACAGGTTTGAATTACTAGTTTGTAATTGTCCTTAGTTATTGCCTCTGCTTCCATTTCCTGTACATCTTTTACTACTCAACTTCTGTCAATGTGCTTGCTGTTCATCAATAGGCCTCTTATCCCTATTTTCCTTTCTTCAGGAAGATCACTTGTAATCTCTTGCATCTAGTATTACACTTTTCAGAGTCTTTCATCCCTCTTTGACTTGTTTATTCCTTAAAATGTCAAGCCAGCATAGGCTACCTATGTTTTGTCCCATTTTACTAAAATCTGTCTTTTGAAAATCTTTTTCTGTCCTTGTTATTTTGAACTCCAACATAACATAACCTGTTTTGTCTAAGATGCTTCACATTTTGAGTTCATCAATCAATTCTGCTTTATTTGTCAGTGCTAAGATCAGAAGAGCTGACCCTGTTGATTCTTTTTCCATCATTTGAAAAATGAAATTGTCAGCAAAGGAGATCAGAAATTCTTCCATATGTTATCAATATCCTCCACCAGAGCAGGTAGTCCATAATCAAATTCCACAATGGTAACTTTTTTGCTTCTAACTCCTTTATATCTCACCCAGATACTTCCAATAGAACTTCCATATTCAAAACATGAATTCCTCCAAAGCTATGGTTTCTTTCCAGACAGTGTCACTTTACTACCCTTTTTACTGGATCTGCTGAAGAAGTG
The DNA here is from genome assembly GCF_001527695.2 of Protobothrops mucrosquamatus. Lineage (NCBI taxonomy): Eukaryota > Metazoa > Chordata > Lepidosauria > Squamata > Viperidae > Protobothrops > Protobothrops mucrosquamatus. The sequence goes on from NW_015386333.1 coordinate 3,117,705, forward strand.
ATATCCTTCAACTTTTACATTGTAGTCATGGGTCTCATGATTTCTATTATACCCATGAGGACATCTTTGCTTTTCTGGTTAGGATGTGCAGTTCTAAAATGTCTAGTTGTTTCTTTCACTGGACTAATTAAGATAGCATTAAGGTGTGCATTGACTCTCCTTAAACAACAAGAACATCAATAATTGAGGGATGACCACTGTGGCTGCTCAAATGCGGTGTTTAACAGTTTTATCAAGAACACTCATGATTAGTTAAATGTGAAGAAAGAGAAAAAAAGGAAATCTACTGAATGTTCTGTGAACAAGCTATTAAGCAGAACTTTGATGGGTACACGATAGGGACATGTACAGTTATGAACAATATAAAGAGAATGAATAGAAACAAATTATTCTGCGCCTCCTAAAAAAGCAGAAAAGAACTTCAAGCTGCTCAGATATGGTATTGATTAATTGAGGGACTTCATTTTATTTTACTGTATCTGATTCTGCATTCTCTCTGTGAACAGATCCAAAAGAACAAGATTTCTAGTTGAATTTAAATGTGTTTTGTTTTTAAAGGTGCAATTTTCCAGCAAGGGAAAAGAGGCTACATTTACTTTTTTTCAAATTGAATGTGATCATATTTTATTTTCTCCCTCCTTCCCTCCCTCTATTAAAGGGTCTTAGCATGGAGGAATTTGTCTTTTAAAACCATGCATTTGGGAAACATACACAGCAAAGGATTAAAACAATGTGATGCGTAGAAAGTATGCTGAAAATCAGTTGAATGTTTGTTTATAATGAGATATTCTGAATGTAGCAGGTTACTTTATTGTTTTTTTAAAAGCAATATAATTAATCCTACTATCGTAGACATGACTTTTAGCCATCCGGGTTTATGCCCACATTGAAAATAAATATTTTCATAAAATAGATTTGTAGCAGATTTCCTATAAACAAAAAGGTTATATGAAATTCATAGATAGAATATGATGGATTTGCCAGTTTTGTGAAAAGCAAATCAGTTATGGATAATAGGCCTTCCAAAAGACATTTGGCTAGTTTCTCAGAGGAAAAAGTACTTGATTTAAGTGGACCGTCTTGATTTGATTAAGATAATTATCAAATTATTACAAAATATATCATAAACAGTTGCAAGGAAGTCTTCATTGTGTTAGGATTGACTAAGGGACTTCTTCAAATATCTATTTTTGGCAATTATTTGTCTTGTCTTCCTCCCAATCTTTTCTGTTTACCTTGTGAAACATAAAGGCCTAGATTGAGACTAGCTGTAATAATAGAATCTTGTAAATCTGATTGTGTTGTACTTCCTCCTCCTTATGGTTCAGTGAATTAAGAAAGTATCTGGCTAAGCAGCTTCCAAACATTGTGTGGAAGCATATCTGGACTTAAACAATGTTTTGCCCCTTATTGTCATGGCAACAGAGCTATCTCTGTCAAAGACATGTTCTCTACAATCTTTGACATTTTAATTTTTTTGTACTTTTGTGTACTTTTTGTCGCTTGGATGAGAATGATTATGAACAGAGTCTAAGTAGTATTCTTAATACTAATTAAATCTTATTCTCTCACTAGAGACACAAATCAACTTGTGAGAAATTCTATCCCATTTGGTGGTTTTAAGATAAGCCTAACAAAGATCAGCTTCCTGAAGTCTCCACTGTTAATGATGTGTGATGGAGTTTGAAATCCTAATATTTTGGATTTCAATAATTTGATTTCTTCAACCCATACTCATTTCATTAAATGTAAATTGAGAAATAAGATTACCTGTTAGGACTAATGGTTGAAACAAGTGTTTTATTGTAAGAGCTGTTGGAAATATGTTTATTAAAACTTACTGTTAGTAAATGTTAGTAATTTTTTCATAATGTTTGTACAATAATATTGATGTGTAAAAGTAATTATTAATACTGGATAACTGCTTGATGTTTATGGTATGATATAACTGATCGTTACATAAACTGTTAAAATACTGGACTGTTAAAATGCTCTATTTCGGGATTATCTGATATGTTATAATTAAATGTGGTCTTAATATTAAAGACTACATGTTTATGAGTCAAATCATAACACCCAGTTTAGTTTAATTAGTATGTTTGATTAGGTTTGGAGATAAAGATACAGATTAAAATTTCTTTCTTTTTTATAGCTGTGTTATTGGACAAGAAAATAATCTAGAAAAAACAAAATGTACAGAATTTTAACATAAATTCTGTATAAACAAGAATTAAAACAACAGTATCAAGAAGAAAACAAAGAAACCTATATTTATTTACATATAAAACACATAGAAAGAGAAATGTTTTAAACATCAATGATGTATAGTTGATTTGGTTTGTATCACTAGAGCTTGATGATATAGATTTAAGTGGAATTTTATGCCATAGAAACTTGCAATTAGATTTGTTAAATTCATATCTCAAATCTTTTTTTTTTAGTTTTTTAAGACATTCAGGAGAACCTGTCATGCTTGATATAAGACTTTTATATAATATTAATGCAATTTCCTTGATTTTAAATGAAACAGAAGTTCATCATTTTTCAAGTGTTGTCAATGGACAGCACCTTATAATCTTAGAAAGGGATGATTGAATTTGTCTCATTTGAAACCACATGGGAACTTGCAAAATATATTCAGCAGAAATAGCTTTTTCATCAATATGCAGTATCTAATCCAGTAATTTTCTCTATTTCTCTCTTCTTTGTATTGAATAAATTTAGTGTCATGCATGAAAAAGAAAATAAAAAAAACCAAGAGAAAATAGAGGTCAGCAACCAAGAATAATTTCTGTCTTTCCCAAATTTATATCAAATAGGTGTAAATTTATGAATTTAATTATTTAGTATCAGGAAAAAATGGTCTTGCCCTAGGATATGAGTAGTTCTATTTTAACCCAATTAGGTCCATTCATAACTATCTGACAGGCTCCTTTTTTCCCTTTGGCATGGAGTAGACTTGATGACCTTGGGCCAGTCACCATTATTTCCCAATCACAGTCTATTTGACAAGATTGTTCTAATAAAAGGTTATTATAATTCAGGATGAAACTAGAGATAGTCCTCAATTTACAACTATAATGCAACATGCCTATTATGGTTGTTTTTGTAGTTATAAAACAGAACAGAATAACAGAGTTGGAAGGGACCTTGCAAGTCTTTTAGTTCAGCCCCCTGCTCAAGTAGGAGACTCTATGCCATTCCAGACAAGTGGCTGTCCAGTCTCTTCTTAAAAGCCTCCAGCGATAGAGCACTCACTACTTCTGAAGGCAAGCCATTCCACTGATTAATTATTCTCACTATGAGGAAATTTTCCCTTAGTTCTAGGTTGCTTCTCTCTTTGATTAGTTTCCATCCATTGTTTCTTATCTTGCCTTCTGGTGCTTTGGAGAATAGGTTGACAACCCCCCCTTCTTTGTGGCAGCCCTTCAAATATTGGAACACTACTATCATGTTGCCCCTAGTCCTTTTCACTAGACTAGCCATACGCAATTCCTACATCTGTTCTTCATATGTTTTAGCTTCCAGCCCCCTAATCATCTTTGTTGCCCTTCTCTGCACTCTTGCTAGAGTCTCATCATCTTTTTTATAATATGGTGACCAAAACTGGATGCAGTATTCTAAGCATGGTCTTACTAAGGCTTTATAAAGTGGTACTAAAACTTCATGTAATCCTGACCAAATCCCTGTATTAATGCAAGCTAGGATTGCATTGGCTTTTTTGGCTGCTGTTGCACACTGCTAGTTCATATTTAAATTATTATCCACTAGGACTCTAAGATCCCTCTCATAGTTACTGCTATTGGACCATGTGTCACTTAATATGTACCTGTACATTTGGTTTTTCTTGCCTAAGTGTAAAACCTTACTTTTCTCTACATTGAATTTCATTTCGTTAGATAGGGCCCAGTGTTCAAGTCTGTCAAAATCCATTAGGATTTTGAGCCAATCTTCTGGGGTGTTGGCTATTCCTGCCAGTTTAGTGTCATCTGCAAATTTGATGAGTTCCCCTTATATTCCCTCATCTAAATCATTTATGAAGATATTGAAGAGTACTGGGCCTAAAACAGAACCTTAGAGTACCCGTCTGCTTTCTACCCTCCATGTAGATGTAGTTCCATTAAGAACTACACATTGAATGCAGTTTGCTATGGGCTGGTTTTGCCAAAACCTGGTAGTAAATGCCTGCTTTGGAAAAAATATTGTAAACATGTTCAAGTGACTGTGGGATAGCTGTAAATGTGGCTGGATATCAACTGCCTGAAATGTGGTTAAATTACCATGGGAGAGGGCAGCTATCATAACTGGATTGTAAATACTCCTAGGGAGGTCTGTCATAAGTTCAAATGGAATTGTATTCTGAGTGGCTCAAGGTTGACTCAGCCTTCCATCCTTCCGAGATCAGTAAAATGAGGACCCAGATTGTTGGGGGCAATATGCTGACTCTGTAAACTGCTTAGAGAGGACTATTGCTACTGCTATTGCTATGGGAGGAATATAGTATGTAAGCACCTTGAGCTCCTTGGAAGAGGAATATGTCATAAAACATGGCATAATAAATAAATGATTATGAAGAACTGTGATGGTGCAGTGTAAGAATGCAGTTTTGCAGGCTGACTGTGCCTACTGCCAAGAGTTTGATCTTAATTGGCACAAGGTTGTCTTAGCCTTCCATACTTTCGAGGCCAGTAAAATGAGGACTCAGATTGCTCCAGGCAATATGCTGACTTTGTAAATGACTCAGAGAGTGCTGTAAACTAAAGCACTGTGGACTGGTGTTTAAGTTCAAGTGCTATTGCTATTGCTATTGCTAAATGATGTGCTTGAAAATGTTCTGTTGAGGTCAACTGAGTGGAAGTATGGTCTTCAGCTTTAGTACCTCTTTTATTAGCATCTGTTTTTTATAGTCATAGAAAGATATATAGCACAGGTAGTTATTAGCACAGTCCTAATTAATTTCGGATTACTGCATCCATCTGTAGGGCATTTTTTCCAGTTTTCATTATATTTTGTTTCTATTCCTATCCAAGGTTGAGTAAGAGTAATTGTTTTTTTAAAGCAATACTATTGAAGTAGTGAAAAGAATAATTTGAGTCAATATTAGATTTTTTTAATTGTGCAAAACATCTCTTTCTTTCTTTCTTTCTTTCTTTCTTTCTTTCTTTCTTTCTTTCTTTCTTTCTTTCTTTCTTTCTTTCTTTCTTTCTTTCTTTCTTTTTTCTGAACCAGAATAATATTTTATGTGTTCTGCTTTGAAACCTTTCCCCCACATGTGTGAATTCTAGTTATGATAACACAGTGCTCAGGGAAAGGCACTACAGCCTGTGAGTCATTCTCTTCTTTATGATCACTTCACACATTCCAGAGTTGAGGACTGGCACTGAAAGGAGTTCCATAACTTAGCTCTGATGTTCTCTAAGTTAAGAAGTAGACAGTTCCCAAAATATATAAGGCTTTCAAATCTCTCTATTTTGGAAAGCCTGTGATTGTGATTACTGCAATTTCCCAAGGGAAAAATATTTTTCAGATATGATCAGAACAGATTGTGGCTGAAGGGAACTAATTTGGACTAGGCACATTATCAAGATTTAGCTAGCTAATAGCTTGATTTCCCAAAAAATATTTAATCAGAAAAGCAAGGCTCACTATGTCCAAAATAAGTAATTGTTGTTAAATATGTTTAGAATTAAAATATTTACAGCAGGGTGATATGATTTTCAGACTGAAAATGCTCTTTCAACTTTGGAAAGACCTGGGATATCATTCTCAACAACTGATGTGGCAGCAATTTGTGCATTTCTGGTTCCAAGTATATTTACAGCAGAAACAGCTTCTTCTTCCCCTGACTGTCACAAAGTAGATTTAAAAACAGGATTCAATGCATAAAGGAATCTTTAGTACAAGAAGGAAAGTCTCCCATATTCAAGTCCTTGCTACAAAAATTACTGCAAAATGCAAATAGAAATTCAGAAGCATTTTTCCAGTAGTGCATAATTATTTGGCAATACCTGGATGGGCTTGTTTGGTTTAGAAGCTAAGTAGGAGTGGTCCAAAGTAAGAGTTAAGCTTTGAATAGGAGTCTGGGAGAGGATACCAGAGCTGTAGAATAAGGCAGAGAATTAAAATGCATCCCTTAAGAAGACTGTGACAAATAATTTTATATTGAATAATTTTTATAATTTATAATTCTACATTGTTGCTAAGAAAATTGCAAAAATATGTCCATGAAATCATTGGTGGTTAAGTACAACTCAATTTACTTTTTTAAATGATGAAATAGTACCAATATTTTTATATTTTCTACATTGATATGCTACATTATGTGGCACATCCAACATGCTTTTGATTGAATTCTGGAAATTCTTGATTGATCTGAAATCTAGGTGCTGTATTTTTTTAATATCTTATTAATTAATTTAATTTAATTAATACACTTATATGATCACCCATCCTTTTTCTATACTTATGGGCGGCCCAGAGCAACAAGAATAAAAGCATGTAAGAAATCATTAATCCAAAAAATAGCCCATCATTTTTATTTATTTAGATTTCTTTATCCCATCTTTATTATTTTTATAAATAATTGAATATGGCAAGCATTCTTAAAGTCCTTTTTACTCCTGTTTTGCCTACAAAAACAACTCTGTGAGGTGAATTGGGCTGAGAGAGAGTGACTTGCCCAAAGTCACCCAGCCGGTTTCATGCCAAGGTGAAACTAGAACTCCCAGTCTCTAGGTTTCTAGCCTAGTGCCTTAACCACCAGGTCATAAGATAATTGAAAGCACCGACTTAAATAAGAGAGGAGAGAAAGATTCTGTTAATAAAAAAATAAAATATTTGAATTCCCATTAAATTCTAGATGTACTTCCCATTGCTGAATGGATTTTTAATCTCCACAGAGAGGATTTATGCATGATAGATAGGACTTAATAAAAATGTGTTTTTCTGCATTAGAGTGGTCTATTCAATAACCCTATTTTAGAGATAACTGGGTGCAAAAGTTGAAGAAGAGGTAGCTAGAAGTGTCAGCTGTATTAGCCCAGCATAACATCCGTAAATGCATTTCCTCAAGGTCTGCAGGAACATTCCTGCTGTTCTTATTGAGTGTCATTACCTTTTTCCCAAGCAATTGCCATATGTTATTCCTCTGCCATATGTTATTCCTCTGTGGCTGTAGAGAAACCAGCTAGGCTAACTCCACATTATCTTGGCAAAGGCACCAGGAGAGGATTAGATTGCTTACCAATATTTCAGTGAATTAGAGCTTAAAGCAGAATGGATGAGTAGGAAAGTGGATAGCTGGCATATATGTATATAAAGATGGAGAGGTTCGCAGTAAGAATGGCAAGTTATATAAAGATTCCGCCACTATAAAGTGCTTGATGCCTATACATTTATTCAAGGAAAACAAATATCTATAGCATGCTTTCAGTTTAAAAGAGGACAGAACAATTATATTGGGGATGGGCTAAATTTTCTTTCTTTCTGTTTTCCTCTCTACTTTTCCAATGCCATTTGCTCCCCCTTATCTGTCTCCTTAATGCCTTCTTAATGCATTCCTTAATCCTCTAAGGAAGCTTTAGATTCACCAAATAAAACCACTCAAATTTCCAAAGAATGCCTTTGATTTGGTAGATCTAAAGTGATATTAGACCACTTGCCATTTTTCAGTCCTTCATCTATCCACAGAAATGGTTTTCCCTTCTAAAGCTACCTGACTTCTGCCAGGATTTGAAACAACTTTTCAAGGAGATTTCAAGGATCAAACTTGCTGAAGTAATTAGTCTGTGTTTCCAACAAGGTGTGGATAGTCCCTTGGTCAAAACCCCACAACCCATTATATCCAGGAATTCCTAAAGTTTTGTTATCATTAAGCAGAAATTATTCAATATCCTTCAAGCTGGGTGAAAATAATGCCTCTTCAAAGAAGCCATTTACCACTTGTCATCCAGTGTTCTGGAATTCCAAAGTAGCATAAAAAAGCCTATTTCTCTATTTGAGACCTTATCTCCAGCTGTGATTCTATCTGGAACAAAGAGAGCAACCTCCACATTTTGATGATTGAGAACAGGGCTGTCCCTGAAAGCTGTTTGAAAACTTCAATCAATACAAGACACACATACTAGATTACCGATTTAACTGGGATTGATTATTAGGAACATCTCAGGGTGCTTTAACACTTTTCTTTAAAGCATTATACAGCTTAAGACCTGCCTACATTTGCTTTTAAATCACTCCAATCCTAAATTGGAATCTTTGGAGATACTCAGGGTTAAGTGAGTATGGACTGGGAAGAAATTTTCATTTTACCTTGCAAGATTTTGCCTGTTAAATTTTCTCTCCAAGTAGGCTTGCCTAAGCACTGTTTGGAAGCATTTGTTTTCTTCTCTATTCTACTACAGACTTTTTTTTTTGTTACAAGCACTTCTGCTACTAAGTAAAGTAAAATAATGTGCCAACTTGTAGAGCATCCTCAATGCTGTCCGGAAACCTCCCAATGCAAAGATATTTCCATGATGCTGTCTAAGAATCTTCAGATGTGACATAAAATAATTGAGTCTAATCAACTAAAAGGGGATGCTGGTAAAACAATTAAATGGATACAAATTTCCAGATGAAATAATAAAAAAACTTAACGTATGGTATTGTTCTAAATTCAGCTTCCAAGGCAAATGGATGACAGTACAGATATTTTGTTGAAATGCACATCAATATTAGTCAACAACAGCCAATTATCTTTACATAATGGGTTAAAGAATACTGCCTTGCGTTCCTTAAAAAAAAAGGATGAACATTCAAAAAAGGAATCTGGCTTTTTGGTTTAAATTCACAGGCATTCTTATTCTGTTAAGGTTTACATAAGTACATATCAAAGGAAATTTCTGTATAGTGAGAGGGACAATTTGTTTAAAAACTTTACTAAAACAAGTGTAAGGAAGATTGTGTAATGTCCCTGAACAAGCCACACTGATTTGAAATATGCTTAGCTTTTTGATTCATGGGTAGAAAAATGAAACAAGCTATTTAAATTAAAATATATTATAAATATGGTCACACAAAGTAAAGCTTCCCTTGAACTTAATTCCTGGTAATTATATGTTTCCTGTGGCAGCAGTAAACTGCCCTTGGATTTCTGCTGGTGTCCCGTCCAGGCATTAATCAGGTCCATCCTTTTTGGGCTTTTTCAGTTCAGTGTAATGGACCAGACATAATGAAAACAAATGCACAATTGATCTAATTTGTGCTAAAGCACAATCAGTATGATTGTTATTAGTGTCTCTGTAGTTTAAGTATATTCATCTAAAACAGCTATTGCCTTTTATTGGACAGCCAACAGAATTGGTGCAAAAATTATTTCTATGCCAATTGGAGATACTATGGATAGAAATATTATTTAAATACAGTGTGTATATAAAATTGGCAAAATATTTCTGAAGTTTGTTACTTTGCAAATCCCTGTGAATTAAATTTATGTCATTCTCATTTTAAAGCTATGAAGATGAGAATGAAATAGTGGCTTGCCTGTCAATGCTTACTGAGTAAGTTGGCTGTATGACTCCTCTCTTAGATCCAGTTATATCAATATAGACTTTTTTTGGGAATTTGGATTTTGTTCTCTAGGTACACTTGTGGACAATACTGCAAGTGTGAAGTATACTAGCATTTACAGACTATGCTACTTTTCTGCTTGCTAGACTGTATCCTGTCACTTTTAGCAAGCATCATTTATATAATTATTAAATGTGACTGGATATAATCTAGAACATAACAAAATATAACATTAAAGTATCTGTGTGTGTGCATATAAAAATTCATTTTCAGTAAAAATTCATGGAACTGGGAAAACTGATTTCCTTTGGCCATTGGAACACATGATGTAAGTAGAATGCTCAGATAATTGATGTTTTAGGATGTTATAAGGCTTTAACATATTTATGCTGCAATCTTATACATAATTACTGGAAATAACATAAGTTATGCTTACCATTTAATAAACAAATATGGGTTGCACTGTTAACCATAATACCTCCTAGGCAGATAGACAGAACAACAGTATTTTTTTATAGTATTGTGAATGTTATCAAGTGAATTTCTGCTTTATAAATAACATTCATTTCACAAATTCCCATTGAACACACTACATGACAAAGTGCTATTTTAATTAAAGTTATGTTTTGTTGATAAATTCAAAGATTGATAAATCTGGCAATTGTTCTCTTAATATTAGTAAAATTAATTTCATATTTTTACATATCAATTCATACACAGAACCCAAATGGTCCAGTTTTAAAATTTGCTGGGCATAGATATGATTTTAGTAATATTGAAGGGAATAGACTACTCTGACATTCATGAAGTTTCAAGAAGTAATTAAGCAACACTCTTAATATATCCTGTCACCAAGCTTTCCATTTCCAGACACACAGTTCACAACAGTGCTGACAGGCAAAAAATAGAGCGTTTACCCTGCTAGTTCTGACCTTCAAGTAGAACAAACATAGAGATTGAAAGTCAAGAGAAATGTTTTACTCACTTTGTCCTTCAAATTTTCTGATGATTGTATCCAAATAGGTGTTCTGAGGGGCCACATGCCCTCTCCTGACAGGCATTTTCAAATTTTTGTTCACATCCAATGGGAAAGAGAAATGCCACTCTGTTCAGTAAGATCCTCTGGTTTTGAGTAGAAAGATGGAAGAAGCTTGAGCTCTGCTCTGAGAAACCAAGGGGTAGTTAGCTAACAGGCCCTTGCCTCTTGTACTCTCCTGCTTGGTAGCTGTGAAGAGAGCAAAGATTCCCTTCTTGTACCCATATCCCTCCCTTAATTTTCTTTAGCTTCTGACCAATACAATTTCACCAAGGGCAGGAGGGGGAGAGTTGAAAGAAACACTAGAGGAAAAGGGGTGGGGATTTCCTTTTTCTTTTCTTTTTAATGATGATGCTTAGTCATCAGTGTCCCATTCCATATGTGGCTGTCTCAAAGACTTGTCAGCAGCAACAGCTGTTAATCTGACAATAACCAGCAGCCACTTCCCTTCTCTCTTTTTGGGATCCTAAATAGACGTGGAACCGAAAAAACTCACGGGAAGAGAGATGTTTCTTTGTCTATAATTCAATGCGGAAGAAGCTGAAGAAAAGATTGGGGCTTGGAAGGAGAGACGCACGTCTTTGGGAGGGGTCTCCTTGTCGCTCCGTCTTTCTGTTCCTTCAATGTTCGGACCGCAAGAATAAGTTTGGAATCGATGAAAGCAGGAGCTGTTCTCAGGCTGTGGTGCTGAAGAGCCCGCCCGTCCTGGGCAGAATACCACCTGGGTTGCTGGCTGCTAATCTGGGGGCGGAAGGAGAAAAAGCATGAGTAGGAGGAGGAGGCGGTGAAAAGAGGGGAAACAAGAAAGCACATTTGCAAGGTTTTGCAGACATTGGTTCACTTTCAGCTGTACTTACAAACCGGGTTTCTTGGCATTTTGCAATATAGCCACTTGTTTGGTAACTGGGAAAGAAAATGGAACAAACAAAAGATTCCATCCACCAATCACTCCAGAGATAGAGAGCTAATCGGCGCTTCTTCATAGTTAACTCACCACCTTATAGATGAACAAACGAAGTGGAAGAAAACTATTGTAATAATTCTGCCATTAGCTTTAGGCCTTATTCCGTTATTTTGTTTGACATATTTTTGGAAAACCACTGTAACAGGAAGCAGGTTTCCATGCAGTTGCTCATAAGGATCATAAAACAGGGTATTTTTTTTTTAAATGTTTCCTACTGATCCTAACTGTAATAATTGTGGGTCAATATCCTTTCTTCTAAAATTGAACATTGGTAATGAGCTTAATAGTGGTGAAGATTTGTCAGTTATAAAATTACAAACTAATTGTCAGTTATATATTACAAATTAAAAGAAATATCAATTATATCTTTATGGGTATGTAGCATGACATTATTCAGAAGTTTTGGACTAGAACTTCACAATCCCTAATTCAGGGTTGTCAAACTGCCGGCCCATGGGCCGGATGGGTCATGCCGAAACCGCACCCACCCCATTGCCGGCAATGGAGAAAAAGTCACGATATGTCACGACACATCATGTGACGTTGCGAGTTTGACACTCCTGCCCTAGTTGTTCATATGCTGGCTGGGGCTTATGAGTCCAAAACTTTCAGAAGGCATCAGGTTGTCTAGTCTATCCCAATCCCAAATTGCCATTGTCATTTATGGATCATAATCAGATTAATCTATATTACTTCAGCATATTGTAGATCTGCTCTTTAAAAAGGATTTGGAAACTTCAGCTATGGCAAAATGTCAGTTTATTGGCTGGAACTTTGCAATGTAATAGTAAAATCCAATAAAGATATATGTTTATTCAATCATCTCAGCTGCCTTTTTGACTCTAGGCATGAGTTTTAGAGATAACATCTTTTATACCTCTAAAAAGTTGAAACCTAACAACTTTATGGACTATTTTCTTTCCACATACAAGAAAGCATTGCAGGAGTATAAAGTTATTTTTCCTGGGATTGTGATTATCTTGGGCGGTCCTGTTAAATGCTTGGAGGTGTACTTCAGAATCATTTGTAGATCCCTTCTTGTCAAATATTGAAATATTGACTGTCTATTGCCTCAGATCTGGGATTGACAGAGTCTACTAATATTTTCCCATATGATTCATCCCTATAATTATAGGCATCTCTCTGACTTTTGAAATGGCCTTATACCAGGGGACAATCTTTAAGAGGAGGAATATTAGCTGCAGTTCTTTTCTTCTCAGCTTCATTAAAATGTAGCATTGAAGAATGGACATTTTATGTCTGTTCTTATGTTTATTCTGTGTGGTTTATCAGGTATTACATTGGCCTATTTTTTCTTTGTCTTGTCCTTTCTTGTCTTTGACTTAGCCTTGGCAAGTTCTGTCTGGACAAGTTCCTGCAGTTTTCTTGAGAAGATTTCAGAAGTGGTTTGCCAGAGACTCTGTCCTAGGATTCAGAGAAAGAGACCAGCCCAATCTTAGCTGCTTGGCTTTGTGACTGAGGACGGAGTAGAACTCTGCATCTCCTGGTTTTTAGGCGGATGCCTTCACCATTAGACCAAACAGGCTCTCAAGAACCTGTTGGACATGAAGATTGTGAGCACGGTCACCTGCTTTTTTGATCCATGCTCCTCCTGATTTGTCAAAACAGCCTTGGGGGTGTCATGGAGGTGAGTTCTTTTTCCCCCCTTTTTTTCCTTTGCCTCTTAAAGAGGCTGTGGTTCACCCACTCCTCAAGAAACCATTGCTAGACCACATTATTTTGGACACTTTTCATCTAGTATCAACCCTTCATTTTTGGGGAAGGTAATAAAGAAACTTCAAAGGATCTTGGAGGAAGTGGATTATCTGGATTGCTTTCCAGTCAGGATTCAGACCCAGGTAAGGGACAAAAATGGCATTGCTTGTGCTTATGGATGACCTTTAGTGTGGTCAGATGGGGGAGTAAATCCATTACTGCTCTATTTGACCTCTCAGCAGCTTTCAATATTGTCAAGCATTCTGCATGTGACCAAAACCACCATGAAAGCACTCTGCATAGTGTTTCTGGTCATGTATAGAGTGTGTTTGGACAGAGAGTAACAGCAATGTTTTCCCCAAAGCTGTGAAAAAAGTAATGCTGAGAAGAGGGTTTTTTTTCCAGTTTGGACTCCAAACTTTCCTGTCCCTGCAGTCCCATTCCCATAGTGAATCAGACCTGCAGCTAAATGCGGCTGCAAACTTTGCGATCTGCATGATGGGCAAGGATTTGAATGCAACGCAAACCCAGCCTTTTCAGTTTTTAAAAAAAGCTAACACCCCATTCCATTGCTTCCCAAAGTGGCCCTTATTTTCAGAGCAATGTGGCTTTAAAAAAAAACTTGCAGCGCTTCCCATTTTGACACTGTCATTATAAGATAGTTTTCTGCTCAATCAAAAATATATGGGTAGCATTTCAGTGCGAGGGAAAGACCAAGAGATAGCTTGGAATTGTGTAGAAGTGTCAGAAAACTTAATATAAAAAATTAAAGTAAAAAGAATGCAAACTGCTCATTGAAGCCATCACAACATTTGTGAAAAAGATGGACTTATTTTCCAACAGGAGGATTCCCCCCCCATGATGTAGCTAAATACAGCAAAAGCGAATGATTTTAGAAATGCATGGCCAAGATTGAGAGAAAATGAATTAGGAAATATTTATTTTGATAATAAATCTCCAGGATCAGACAAATCGTATCTTTAGATACAGAAGGAGGTTGCTTATAAGTTGACCAAACCTTTATAAAACTGTTTTTGAAAAATCCTGGAGCATGAATGAAGTGCCAGATTTCTGGAGAACAGCAAATTCTCCACCTTCAAAAAGAAGGGAAAGTTTCATAGAATAAGCACTTTAAAAATGATAACTGAAAAGATTCAGGAATAGATCATAAAGAAATTAATCTGTAAGAATCTTGAAAATAAACAACTGAGCATGAATTTATCAAGAACAAGTCTTTCCAGAGTAGCCTTATCTCAATTTTTGACTGCATAATTTCCTTTGAAGCCTATGAGAGTACAGAACAGTAGACATAATACATTCTTTATTTCAGCAAAGCCTTTAACTGAATATCTCATGGCAAGAGGATCGTATATGACTGAGGAGGCATGGCCTACTAAAGAGGTGAAGTTGTGAAGTTGACGACTGCAGCTGAGACCAGAAGGTCTATGGTTGAAGTGATTTCCCACATGTACCCCAGATGGCTGCTCCTTACAAACCAAAGTCATTCACAGGTTTGAGTTTCAGAAGATAAATAGATTAGTCCTCTTATTCATAGCCATGGTGTGGAATCTTAAAGGACGCTAAGTTTGCAAGCCTCGCTTTCTGAATCATTTTCAGAAATTGTTTATTAATCATCTTAAAGCTATTAGAGACCTTTGGAACAAGTTTAGCTTCAACAACACCTGATTTTAGCTTCAACTCTGAACAAAATTAATTATAAGCTTAAGAACTTAAAGAATCTGAAACAAACAGCAAAAAGCTAAATAAGATTTTGATCTAAGAAAGTTAAGAATCTAGTTAAATTTGGAATATTGACTTTTACTATAAGATTATGGAATTAGCCAAAAAAATAGCTTCTCATGAAAATCAGTTTATTTTGGCTGTCTTAGGTTATTATTAAATCATAACATATCTTAAGTCATAATAAAGATAAGATATTTTATGAAGGGGAAAAACCCATGCCTGCTTTTTGTGTTGGCATTGGCATATTTTTTTCTATTTCTACTTTTCCCCCTTATTTTTCTTTTGTTCTTGCACTTTTTTATTTCTTGCTATTATCTTTTTTTCTTCAAGTTTAGTTTGTACTAGTTTTTACCGTTGTAATAAAAAACCTTAACAAAAATTATATAAATTATACCCTTCTGCCATTCATCCAAATTGGCATCTTTTTTCAAAATAGGTATCATTTGAAACAAGAAGAGAAACTTTGGTAGAACATTCATTTTAACAGCCGCAATTTTCCTCAACAAAGATAATTGTAATTTTTTCCAATTATTTAAGTCCTTTTGTACTTTTAACCATAATTTCTCATAATTATTTTTATACAATTTTACATTAGAAGCTGTAATATATACTCCCAGATATTTAACCTTTTTCACTATTTCAAAACCTGTCAATTTAAATTTATTTGGGCGGGGAAAAAACCAAGAATTAAATTTAAGATTTAAAGAGGAAAGAGGAGGACTTAAGGTGCCTAATTTGAAATTATACTATGATGCGGTGGTTTTAACATTGGTTAGTGATTGGCTTAATTTAACAAATAAAAGATATGAAGTAGACCTCCCTACCCTGAATAATATACCCACCGTACGTATGAATTAAATATTATTTTTTCAACTGTTCCGAAAATTTAGAGTATAAAATTCTTCACGAAATAACGCACAGACCTTTTTCATAAATTATAAGTTTAATTATAAAATACCAATCTGGGGGATTCCTGGACACGTGATAGAGGGGGTATCTATGTGTGTGAATTTGGATAGGATTTCTTATAAGGAGTTACTTAGAATGGTAGGGAATGATTGGCAATTAAAATCGTTAGCTGAGTTAAAGCAAGAAAATATTGTACAGTCTTGGTTTCAGTATACTCAATTTTTGGTTAGGTGGAAGTTAGATCAAAAGGTTGGTATTACATTAATGGATGAGAATTTGGTAAAACAGATTAAAGATCAAAATCGAGTGCATATAAAGAGAATTTATAATGCTTTAATAGAGATGGATTCAGAAATGGAATTAGTTAAAGATTGTATGGTAAAGGGGCCCCCAAATATTCAAGAACCGATTCCACTGGATATATGGGAGGTAATTTGGGTTAGAAATGTAAAATTTACCCAAGCCCAAAATTTAAGAGAAAATTTTTACAAAATGTTTTATAGATGGCATCTGGATCCTAAAAAGTTGTCTTGTATGTATCCTAATTTACAGCCCAAATGTTGGAGATGTGGTAGCTTGGGTGCTACTTATTTTCATATTTGGTGGACTTGTAGAAATATAAAATCTTTTTGGATTAAGATTTGGTGGAACATTCAAAAGATTTTCAAGAGAAAGATAAAGTTCACTCCACAATTATTTTTGTTGGGTGTTATTACAGATTGTAATGTTAAAGAAACTAACTTGATGTTGAATTTGATAACAGCTGCAAGGTTATTAGTAGGGCAATATTGGAAGAAGGATTGCTTGCCTACTATAGAAGAATGGACGCTTAAAGTGTCAAATTTAGCAGAAATGACTAAGATTTCTGCTTATTTGAAGGATCATTCACAAGAAAGATACATTTCGGTTTGGAGAAGATGGATAGATTATATTCAGAATAAATATGGGACTAAAAAGTTCCATTTAGCCTATGAGTAAATTTTAGAGTATTATTAGTATTAATAGTTTATTATAGTGAAATTTTTATTAGTCTTAATTATATGATATTATTATTATTATTAGTATTGTTTAACAATATTCTATTGTTTAATAATTAGGACACTAATTTGTTTATGTTTTAATTATTATTATTATATTTACGTTAAAGGGGAGTTAAAGCGCATTATGGACTTGGTTATTTATGTAGTTGGTTAATGTTAGTTAGATTATGATTATTATTATGATTATTATATTTGTAACCCTGTATTCAGCTCTGGGAAGTGGGGGAGGGAGAGGGGGGTTTAGGGTGGGTTGGTTTTGGGGTTTATATTGTAACTTTTATAAAACTTTTCAATAAAAAAAATTATATAAATTATATAAAAGTAAAGACACAACAGTTCTGGTTCATTTAACTATTTTGAGCAAAGCCAGAAAGGGAATGTCAATGGTCCCACTTGGTTTATGCAGCAAATAAAGACTCCTGGGACATTTTTGTTTCCAAGAGTATACTTTTACTGAGACAATATGGGTATGAAGTAGCAAAGCCAATTCTAACCACTTTGGACACAAATAGCATACTTAAATGTCCCCTTTTCCCCCTGGTCCTCCCATTGTCACTTTATTCCTTCCAATCAGTATAGGCAATTCAGTTCAGTTTGTTTGGGTAACAAACTGTGCACAGCAGACTTTCTCAGCAGGTGACCTTGGGTCTCAGGCTCCGAGTGGGTGCTCTTTGCATTCCTCCCTCCACTTTATACCTCCCCTACATTGCAATCTATTCCCTCCTGCATTGCTTCTTGTCTGGCTGTGAGCAGGGTTTGCAAAGCAAGCCAAGTCTGAACCATCACATGCAGCCCCTCCCAAAGGAAGAATATTCCTGAAACAGAACAAACATACACACATCATTAGTGGTACATTTTCCTCAGCATTGATTAATGTCCTCTCAGCTTATTTGGATATTTGGTATGGAACTTGGGTGCAAGCTTAGGGGCACAGACATGTGATGCCTCCACCCATTCTGCCTCTGCTAGAGGGAACCCCTTCCACAGGATTAAATATTGCAACTTCCCCTTGTGGATTCAGGAGTCCAGGATCTTCTTAACTTCAAAATATTTTTCTCCTTCTACCCACAGAGGGGGTGGTCCGGTGACTGGTCACAGAGGCAAGCTATGGAAGGTTTCAATAAGCTACAATGAAACACTGGGTGGATGTGTCTAAGGTTCTTTGGCAGCATTAATTCTACGGTCACTTCCCTTCCCTTTCCCATTGCTGATGTCTGGTTGTGAGCAGGGTTTGCATAGTGAGCCGACCACGACACTTCTACTTAGTGGGATCACCCCATTTGGCTGCCTGCTGGGCATTCCATCAGTTCTCTTGCACAATGTTGACCCCTGAGAGGGGGAAGGAATACCTCGACTTCTGCCAACTTTCCCACTCCCTCTGACCATCAGGTCTTTGGCCCCTGGAATGGGGCATTCCTCAGCTGCCCTTTAGCCGCTGTGGGTTACTTGCTCCAACCACCAACTGACAGTGTTTCTCGAGCCAGACTCTCTCCTGGCCTCTTCTTTTCTTCCAGGTCTCTCATTGTCGCCATCATTGCTCAAACTTCCTGGTGGAGTCCAGGCAGGTTATTGCTGTGAGAATTGGCTTATTTGGTTCATGCAGCAAATAAGGACTCCTGGGACAGTTGTGTTTCCAAAAGTATAATTTTCCTGAGTCAACATGGATACGGGACGAGCAAAGCCAATTCTACCGGTTTCACATGCAAATAGCGTAGTTAAACATTTCTCTTTTCCCCTGGCTCTCCCAGCGTCACTTTATTTTCTCCAATCAGTACCATCAGCTCAGTTCAGTTTGTTTTAGGTAACAGACTCTCCACCTAGCAGACTTTCTCATCAGGTGACCTTGGGTCTCAGGCTCCGAGTTGGTGCTCTTTGCATTCCTTCCCCCCCTTATACCCTTCCCCCCTGCAGACTATTCCCTCCCCCTGTTGCTTCTTGTCTGGCTGTGAGTGAGGTTTGCAAAGTGAGCCAAGCTTCAGCCATGACAGGGAAGAGGACAATTCAGGCTCATGCAAGCAATTTCATCCAGTGATGACAGCTTTTTTTTTTTATTGAAAATTTTATAAAAGTTTTACAATGTAAT